>NC_087478.1:42214806-42517836 GCF_036417665.1 Passer domesticus | reverse complement strand
CCAGAAAGGAGCTATAACACTAGGAGCTTATAACTTTTAACTCAAGAACAAGATAAATAGTTGAAATGCAAGTGTATGCCCTGCTACAGAGGGACAAAAAAAATTCTACATTTCCTGTAGGTGTGTAACAATACATTTTTCCTCACTACTGTCTCAATATTAAAAAAAAAAAACCCTCCCGTTTTCATCTCATGTACAAGGCAAAACAACAAATGCAAAATTAAAAATTGAAAAGCTTGAAACTTTTTTTTGCATCTGAAACTATTTTAGGTCTGCTACTAGCAACTGCTGACTGAACACTAAACTAGGGCTTTCAGTACCATATTTGATTACATAAAGCACTGTTACAGATGCCAAAGTAATTAGAATGCACTCAAAAGTTTATATTCAAGATACTTAAATATAACTGCTCATTAATTTTTATAAGATGTAGATGATAGAAAAAAATTAAATTAGGTTTAAAAATTATTTCAGTTACTCAAATTGCTACAAAAATTATGTTTATTACTATTTTCTCCTGCTGCTTTAAAAGCTTGCCTTGTTCAATGCATTGAAAAGTAAGAATCTTCTTGCATACCTTCACAGACCCTAAGACAGGAGGATTTTTATCTAAAATTACTGTTTGCAGAACACTGACTGCATGAACAACCCCAACCTGTGGAAGCCAAGAGGGCTCTCCTGCAGGCTTATTCTAAAGCTGCCATCCACTCCTAGCTGCTCAAGACAAACTTGCATTTCCTCCCAGGCAATTCTGCCAGCCCATCCCTGGCTGCTGAATGCCATCAGCCTTCTGCACACACCTACCAGCTTCTTGTTTGTTCAAAGCAAAAAGCTGCACCCCCCCATGCACTGCATGCCCACACAGCCTTGTTTTATTTTTTAAATGAGATTTCTCCTGCTTCATTTCCAGGATGGTTTTTCTTTCAAAGGGCAGACAGTCCCTGCAATTACTGTTTTATTTCCTTACAGAACAAAAGGAACCAGCACTTCAGCTCATATCCAGCCATCTTGCTCTCTCTTCAGCCCAAATGACAGCAGTAAGACCAAAACAGGCAACACTTTATTGACAGTATCTAAGAAACCACCTCCTTTAACACCCAAAAGCTACTGGACACTTTACTTGGCCATTTGGGTTTCCTCCTCTTTAAAGGATTTTTTTCTTTTTAAATCATACATTATGACAGCATGAAGGAAACAAAATCTAAACCAAAATGGGCTGTATAGCACTAAATTGGTCTGCGTGGAGGCACTTGAAGAAGAAACACGGATTTTCAGAGCGGTGCAGCTGAACAACCAGCAGTCATCTCGGGTACAGGTTTTCAGTGGCAGTATCAGCTCTCAAAGCAGCAGCTTTGGACAGGTTGCAGGGCTGCAGGGAAGCCCAGTTTGCAGCCTGTAACACTCAGCAGAACTGACTCAACAATTTTAAGCCTGGCAGCAGGAGTGGCAAGCCCAGCAGTAAGTCTAACTGGACAGGGTGCTGGAGCCGGGTAATAGGAGTTTGGTGTCTGCATTTCAGAATGCATGCAGGAACCACCAGACTGAATTTCACCTCAGCAATATTCTACAGCACACCTATGTTTCAAGTTGAGAAATAAAGAAGCAAACTAACTCAATGTAAACAGTTGTGTAATAATAATAAAACAAACAGATGTATAATGAAGTGTAAGGGATGGGTTTGACCAGTCTTTTTCCATTGACATGTTACTTCACTGTGCATAAACTCAGCTGTAACATCAACACCAACAAGGCAGTTTGGATAAGAAATCGACCAGGAAGCCATAACAAGCAGATTTTGCTAGATGAACAACAGAGATATTAAATGTTTTAGTGACTTGCCCAATGTTTGTCAATGGGCACAAAAAGCTGTTACTGAACATGCCTAAGTCTTTAGTCAAGAGGCAGCATCCAGAAGTCATGATATCAACAGGGGACATCACATGAAGTTGCAGAAGAAGGATCACCTTCAGGTGAGAACACTGCTGTGAATTTCTGGTACAAGTTTAGAGTTCATGAGCTGTCAACAAATAAGAGACTTAGACATCACCAGGAAACACAAGATGACTATACAACAGCTTTACAGTCATGGTAGAGATGGGTCCTATTACAACATTTCTTCTGGTATAGCTAGAGAAGTGTCAGCAACTTTTTACACAGCACAGCATGATCCCATCTAAAGCACCCACAAGTGTCACCCACATTAAAAAATACATTTGGCAAATGGAAGGAGATGTAAAAGCTACTATGATGACCAAAAGAGAAAACTGTTTTCAAGAGAAGATGATTTAAGACTTGAAGTTCATAAAAAATGCTAAGAAAGTTTTTTGACATATCTGTAGAGAGCAGTCATTCCTAAGTGCAAGAAAGGAGAAAAAAAAAAGCTTAAGCTCAGCTATAACTGGCTAGGGACAAGCCTTTTGGACAGTCAGAATGGAAGTAGAAAGAAAGGTTAATTCTAAGAATTGTATCACAGGATTGCTATAGGCACTCATTCCGCCAGGTAGAACCTAATCAGATGAAAAATAGACCAAATCTAGTCTTGCAGACAGGTTGAGACTTGGATTTCTTGCTTAATTTTAAGACTCCTAAGATGAAATGTATTGCTAAAAGTTGTTTTCAGCTGTTGTTTCTATTTTCTCAACTTCAATGTCAAGCAACTCTTTGCTTATCCTATAAGTCAAAATAACTATGAGAACTGTTCTATCCTGTAGTTCCCCTGCATCCCCACCTCCCAATAACTTCTGCAGGAGTCTCCTGTTCCCTTCTCCTCCACCCATTCAGGTACCACCCTTGTATTTCTTTCCTCCAGAAGTTACACCACACTTAAACACTCTGGAGATGCAGCTGAAAATTGATGGTGCATTCTCTAGAGACTTAGAAAAGAAACACTGAAGACATGTACATGGAATAGACCAACACAGAAACTACCTGGACAACAGTGTTCAAGAAGACAGAAGCAAGCCTCAAACACCCAGTTTGGGGAACATGGCTGATGATTCAAGTTAGTTAGGCATCAAACTTCTAAGGAATAGATTCTGTACTGATACAGAGGAAGCTGGCACTTGGGATACAGCTCCTAAGCAAGTTCAAGCTGTTGGCACTGCTTTCCTGGAAATAACTTGTCAGAAAGCAATTTTAACTGTTTCCACACATATAATCTATGTCCTAAATCTGATCTGATGTTCTCCCATTCACTTCATCCACAAGTATGTCTACCTGCACTGATGCCAAGGCCCAGCCTCATGCCAGCAATACAAGTACTCCATCCAGAACATACACAGAACTGCAGTGAAATAATGGTCAGTATGGGTATTACATATTGTCTATTTCTTACACAGCCCAGCAAAGCTGCTGCTATCCTCCCTGGCCTCAAAGGATTTTATTACACACAAACAATATTCCGAAGCAGCCAGTGATCTCATTGGATGCAAGACTGAAAGAGAATGACAAGAAGTTGTATCAGGAAATGAAGAATGAACAGAAATCACTGACAAAGGTGACCCTAGCCATGAATTTTCAACTACAATAGGTGCAAAAAGCTGTTACAGTGGCTCAGCTGTTCCAACTCCAAATAAGTCTGAGCTGGAGTAGCATCCAAAAATTAATATTAAAGTCGCATAAATGGTGATGTGTGTTGGAGTGCCAGAGACTAAAGAAAAGCTGTAACCCATAATGAGACCTTGCAAGATTTCTTCTGGGTGCCTTTCTCCCTCGTACTAGTAAAAACTAATTAGCATGGTCCCAAGGTTATATTTATACCACAAAGGAAATATTTTTTTTTGCTTAAACCCAAGTGCCTGTATTTTGAGATCAGGCCTCTTCCCACTGCATTATATTTACTTAGTAGATGCTTAAGGAAGACATTCGTTGTACTGACAGCTTGGGAAGGGCACCAGCATCTTCCAGCACATAGATAAAGGCAGGAAAAACCGCAAAACCCTAACCTTTATAGTTATTTCATGGCTACTAGACAAGAGAAAGAAAACAGAAATCTCAAAAGGGTACGCTTCCAGCCCGAGACCATCTAAAAAGGCATTGTGCAATGAAGCCATCAGCCGAGCTCCCAGATAACGGGCAGTGCCATTGACCTTGGCTCGGAACACGGGACAACTTTGTTGCCACCTCCCGACTCTGCTGCAACATGAAATTCCGGGGGAGCGCTACCCGCTACAACCAGAGCCGCAGCAACAACTCAGCCGCTCGCGAGCTCGTTCACAAAACATTTCTAAGCCCCATTTTACTCTTTCCGTGGGAAAACCAGGTGTTCCAAGCCCAGGCTTTTTTATCGCACCCAAGCGGGGCAGGAGGCTCGCCTTCAGGATGACACACCAGCCCTGCCCTCCACGCGCCATTATACATTAACCGGTTTTCCGCGTGTCACGGGCACACAGGAGATAACCCTGGCGTTGCAGCCGGTGTCCCGGCCCATCCCGCCCCGCCCGGAGAGCCCGCTCTCCCCCTCCCCGCTCTCCCCGTCCCCGCCGAGGGGCGCCGGGGCCGCGCACAAAGGCGGCGCCGCGCACGTGGGCGCGCACCCCGCCGCCCCAAGATGGTGGGCGAGAGGCGCGCCCGCCCCGCCCCCGGCCCCGCTCGGACCGGACCGGCACGGCCCGGGGGCCGCCCGCCACCGGCCCCGGCCGGCCGGCACCCGCGCGGCCCCGCCGTGCCGCCCCTGCCGGCCCTCGGCGCGGCGGGAGCCCCGGCGCGGCCGTGCGCGCTGGGGGCGTCCCTCGGGAGGCGCCCGCGCCCCGCGGCCAGACAAAGGGATGCGGCAGCGGCGGGGCCGGCGGAACGCGAACCCGGGCCGGGCCGGGCCCGGCGCCCCCCGCCCCACGTGCTCGGCGGGCTCACCTCGTCCTCCCGCTCGCTGCGGAAGCACAGGCACGCCGCCCGCTTCTTGTAGCCCTCCCGGTCGTACGTCCGCGTCTGGTTCGGCTTGAATTTCATCATAGAGGCGGTGACACGCGGGCTGCCCCCGGCCGCCGCTGCCGCCGCCGCCACGGCTCCTCTCTGTGAGCGCCGCCGCCGCGCCCCTGGGACACCGGCGCGGGGCCCCCGCTCGGGAGCGGGGCTGGAGGAAGGCCAGTCCCAGCCGCTGTCACAACAGCGCCGCGCCGCCTCTGCCGCTGGTGCCGCCGCCCCGGGAGCTGCGCCGCGCCATGGAGCCTCTCCCGGCGCCCCGAGCCACCGCCGCCCGCCCGCGGCGGCCGCCCCTGCGCCCCCACTATTTAACCGTAACGCGCATTCCTGCGCGCGCCGCGCGCTCCGCGCAGGCGCCGGGCGGGGCGGGCCGCGGGGGGCGGAGGCGAAGCGCCGGTCGCGGCGGGAGCCATGGGCGCCGCGGGGCGGGGCGGGGCGGGCGCTCTGAGGGCCCGGGGCAGCGCGCCCGCCCCGCAGGGCCCCGCGCAGGCGCCGCTCCAGGGCCGCTGGGCCGGTGCCCGGTGCCCGGTGCCCGGCGGGGCGCGGGGGCGCTGCGGTCTGTGCCGGCAGCCGCCGTGGCACCGAGCCCGCGTAGGTGTGCGAGGCGGGGCGGCTTTCCCTGCGCGGTACATGGGGTACGCACATGGCTCGAGCGCCGTAATGGGAGTGTGGCTTTGGCAGTGTGAGCTAACCCCTTTTGGAAATTACTTGGTTTTGGAAAACGTGCTCTATGCAGGCTGGGCTGCGGGCAGATCAGGCTGGTTTTGTTCCTTTTGTGTTTTATTATTTGCGAGCTCAGGATAGACAAAAGGCCCCCCAATGGTGCCAGTAGGTTAGAAAGAAGTCTACTAGCTCCATACTTTTATTATCATCGGACCACTGTCATAAAAATACCCCAAACTACTCACAAAACCCATCCAAAGGCAAACTAGAAAATGCCACTCGTTTCAATGTCCCGGGTTGCTGTCAACTGCAAGCAGTCATCAATGCATTCAGTGCTTGTGCATGAAAGATTACTCAGCCGTGTTGGCAGACAGAAGGTAGTGTGTCCTTATTTTAGTGGCATGATTGTAAAAATTTCCCATCTCAGGTATCCCATAAACTTTTTCCTTCATCTGAGCCTTTTTGCTGTTTAGCAGGCTCTCTTGTGCTGCTAGGGTGGACCAATGTGCTTTAAACTTGTGTTCTGCTTGTTTCTTGCTGGTCCAGAACACCTATTTTTTTCATCCTAGTATTATTTTTTTAACAGTTTTGTTGATCTGTAACAAGTCAGACTTTTTATGTGCTGTTTATGGCATGCATTGAAAGGAGATTGGATTGTCATCACTGATTGCTCTGGTTCTTAGTGAAATTTAGACCTTCACTTCAGAAAATGAACTAAGTGCAATGAATCAGTGCAACGTCACGCTTCAGGACCATGAAAGCTGAAGGAAAGAAAGCACAATTGTAATGAGTTATATTATTTTGCCAAAGTTATAATAAGCCGTATAGTCAAACACACAGAGATTAAGAAACTCCATATTTCATTTGCTTTTCCACATTAGTTACTTGTATAAACATATGTTTAAGAAGGCTTCTGCCAATTTGCCACTTTTGCCGCTTAGCAAATGGACTGGCAGATAAGGTTTCTTCCTTTTCTGCTCATTCAGTGCAGTTCCAGGTCTCATTTATTGCTGCTTGTTACCAGTCAGGCCTCAGGCTACACATGTTTTTAGCAATTTAATGGCTCTCCAGTCAGGATAAATTCTTATAAGTTGGTTTTTTGGTTTTGTTTTGGTTTTTTTGTTTGTTTTTAATATGAGGGAAGGACCAATACCTAATTAGTATCTGAAATTTTTAGTTCAAAGGTTACCAGGTTAATATTGGAAGGCTTTGAGAATACTGAGGAATGGTTTTGATGCTTGTATTCATAAATTCATCCATGATACAGAGCAGGGAGTGTTGTGTAGTCTGCTGAATTCTCATGTAGTTTGAAAGACACATCTTACATCTCTATAAACCAGGTAGATGTCATTTATCAAATGCATAAAGCAAAAAAAAACAAACAAAAACCAACATTCTTTTGCTTTTTAAAACAGACCAGGGTAGAACTTGTTTTGGTTTGGGTGGTTCCTTGAGCTAGTGTTTCAGGGTTTACCTTTCAATACAAACCCATTTTTAGTCTTCCGCATGGATCTTTCTGAATTAACTTTTTGTTGTTGTTTTTGGTTTTGTTTGTTTGGGAGACTTCATCTGTCATGGAATTGGAGGAGGTTCAGAAATAGGATTTATACTTAATGAGAGCACTGTCCAAAGATCAGATGACCTTAGGCCAGGTTTTCCACTTCTGTACAGCTTACCCCTCCCACCCCCCAAAAACAAACAAAACATTTGACTGCCAAATCAGAACACAACACACAAATCTATCTGTTGTGAAACTCGTGGTTTCCTTGTCACCTATTGCAGAGGTAAGGGCTGGCAGGCAGAGCTCTGTGAGATGGGCCAGTCAGTGGATGGCTGTAGTTACAGCTTCTAATCTTTTTGTTTGGTTGGTTTTTGCTTTTTGTTTTGAGAGAAGCTGAGATTCATTGTGTTGTGAATTCATCTTAAGTGCCTGAAATGGCTAATTTTTTTTTGTTTGGAAATGTGATCTTTAAACAATCCTTGGTTTTTAGAGTCATCAGGAAGCATGAATCTTCAAAGTTTTTGTATTTTTTTAAATTGCTTCTTTTTTTCTTGTAAATCTAAGTAATATGGTCTGTGTATAGACTGAAATCAGCATCAACTGTGTGAAAAGTCATATAATCAGTAAATAATTGATATTTACAATGCTATCAATTACTTATAGTCATAATAGTTTCGTAACAGTGCATTGCTTTGTATTTTCTTAATGCAGTGTATGAATAGTGGGTATCAAATGGGATATATTACTGAAAGGAACTGCTGCAGTGTGGTACCAAAGATCTATTTTATTCAATGATGGGGGGTTTTTTGTCTGCTTTTTTCTGATGAGTGTCTCTGAATTTTGTGTTTTAGCTCTAGTAATTGTGAAGTAGGTGGTGATACCTTGAGGACAAGTGTGATCTAGAGCTGAGTATACAACCCAGGGTGCAAAGAAGGAGGTTCAAAAATCTCAACATTCAGGCAAAAATTATTTCTCACCTAGCTGTAGTTACACTTTGAAGTGAAGTCTGCTTAAATGCAAAGGAACAATTTTCTTTTCCTTGAGAAGAAAGAAGCAGGTTTAAAAATTTACAGAGTAATTAGATTTTCCAGTTCCCTTGACCTACATTTATTGCTGAGATTAGAAACTGCAGTGTTCAATAACTATGTTCTGGCAAGTTTTATGTGACTTTCTTTGCCACTCTTAGTTTATTATGGTTAATAAAAAAGAAATATTTGCTTTGGAGGTACTTTTAGTCCTTTACTTAATATTTGCTCTGGAGAGGAATGGATACCTAAGATTTTTTGTCACCTCTTCAAATAGCACATCCAGTTAATGACTTTATATTAGGGAAACCAATGTCTTTAGTTATTATTCTAAGTGATCATTTGCTCTGCCACATTTATAGCATTTTTTTGTTATTCAACAGCTAAACCAGCACAAAAATCCCAAAGTTCAGGAGTGAACAGTGTCTTAAGAATGCATCCCTCTAGTGCTGCATAGCCTGTGCTTTTGGAACAGTAGGTCCTCATTCAGCTGCTGGGAGGCCAGGTGAAAGGCTGCCTGGAGCTGCAGCCTTGTCATCATTTCAGCAGAAGCTGCAGTAACTGCAGTGTTGAGGCTGGAAAGCTTAGCCTGACAGCCAGACTGGTTAGCAGCTTTCCCAAAACATGAAAAAAAGTCTTGAACATATGTGAATATAAGAACATCTGGTTTACAGAAAATATAAGAATTCATTGGGTTAGTTCTTATTTAAGTTGATTTACTCTACCAAGATACAATAGGAGGGAGTAGTGATTCTTCTGAGATTTTATATATTTGGCAGGAAAAAAATTACTTTAGGTAAGCAAGCAAGTGAGAACTGTGCCAAGCTAGCTTCCCTGCAGACTTAAAATATTATCTTTTTAATGATTTAGCAGTTATGAAAATGCCAGCATTAGTCTTAAAATAATTTTAAGTGCCAAAAAATATGCAAAAGGCTTGCCAATTCATACATGCACTCTCTTCTGGTAAACAGTGAACAGGAAGAACTTTGAAAAATGGAACACTTACATATTTCTAAATCATGCTGCTACATAAAGAAGCTTTTATTAAGTAAGTCCTGCATTATCTTTTCCCTTAGAGCCAGATTGTCACCTGGTTGTTGTCAGCTGCACTTTGAAGAGAGTACACATACATGCTCACTATAATAGGAGTTGCATTCACCATCCACAGGGCTCCCTAATTTTCAGGTGAATCTGGACCACTGCTACAGCTACCAACAATTTTTTTTCCTTCGGTTTATTGTTGTTGAACAACAGGTATGAACTGTATGCAATTACACTGTTACTGTCTGCCAGTCCAGCTTTATAATCTTGGCTTTTATCAAAAAGTATAGTTAGGACTGCTTTGATGTCTGGTAAAAGTGACCCTGCCAGTAAAGATAGGGATTAATATCAAATGCTTATGAATGGGGATGAATAATAGTCACCATTTAATTGAAAGGGGGAATCAATTAAATGCAATTATGTTCGTTTGAATGTAGACATCTGAGCATGTTATTTTTTGTATATTTAGAGAACTGCCTGTTTTTTGTGCTTTTTAGAATGTTCAGTGAATTGTGATTTGGATTTGCTTAAAATTGAACTTTTAGCAAAATAGACGTACAACTTTACATAACTGTTTAGCATATATTATTTGGCTTCTGTGATAAAGTTGTTTTGACAACACTCAACTTCATTCAAAGTACCTGAAGAATTTTTGAACTAATACTTCTCTCTTTCACAGAAACAATCTAAAATCTGAAGGATTTGTCTGAATGCCATAAATAAGTAAGCAGAAATTAAGATCAGTGTTAGGTATTTCAGGTTTTCTGTGAGATAATGTAATTTTAAATTTGGGGTAAGCTCCTAAGGGCATAAAACTTTGTTAATTGTATCTCCTTTTGTTTTGTTTTAAAGTCATAACTATTCCTCCCATGAAAGGTGCATTTCACAATAGGGTCCTTAGTATTTTCTCCTCCTCAGTTATAAATTCATTGCCATAACACTTTTTAAATTCAAGTTTTGATTTAATTCTGGTAGTAGACTACTTATAGTGCAAGTGGGTGTAGTTTGGAGAGGCTATATGACTGACTTACATGCTTGTTCAGTGATGAAGTTATGCCTTCTAAGTGATTGCAATGAAATCCTGATTTATGTGCAAAGAAATTTAGAAGTCTGGCTCCATGAAGGTTGTGATAGTATGGGGTTCTTTGTTGATCCTCATTCAGTTTCCTGGATAAAAAAGGAAATATGTCTAGGTTTTGAGGAGTTTGGCTTATTGGAAAGATAGGACTTCACTTATTCAAAGCTGTGAAAATACCCAAATGGTTTTGGAGGTCTACCTGTGGTTAAGATGTTATCACTCCCAGAGCAGCAGCAAGCCTGTAATAAATACCAGCTGCTCCAGTGTCCTGGTTTAATGTACAGAGGAAATTGGACCATGAGCTGAGTTGCCAAGAGATGGACACATGTTCTGTTTAGCTAAATCTATGCAGTATGTTTTCCAGCCATGGGCTGAGGGAAAGAGTTTATAGTGGCCCTACATCAAAACCATGCAGCTCTTTCTGGCAGAACCTACTTATTAGAAGCCAGGTTAATAATAAAAAGGTAGCTGTATTATTATCAGGTGCATCAAAAATGGAAGAATAGAATGTCATTTACGCAATCTTCTTTCCTAATCTAACAAAAGTCTTCTTGGCTAGACTTGGCACTCAAATCTCATAGAACAGGTTATTTATTTATTATGTTTATTTTGTTATGTTTGTGTAGTCAGGTTACTGACTATTTGACCCTGTCTATTTCTGATATGACTTTACATAAATCTAGCAGAAGAGTTTGAATGACAATGCACATCTTTTTTGACTGTAGAAAAACATAATTTGTGGCAGAAACACAGGGGGCTTGACTAAGGTATGTTTTATGAGGAAATGTGCTAAATAGCTGGGGAAGTTATTTTGTGTCCCTGTGAGTTGAAGAAATGTTAGAGATAATTACTGAAGGTAATTCCACATGAGCAGTAAACACTTATTAAATTTTGCTCTTATAGCTGGTAGAATTTCAAAGGTAAATGGAAAAAGTGATTATGCAAAGGTGTGGTGGCAGAAGGCAATAAAAAACTCTGAGTGCTTCTCTCCATGTTTTCATCTGAAGACTTAATTCCAAAAGGGTTTAGACTTAATTCTAAGGGTTCTTGACCCTTATACATTTAGTCAGGCTTAACATTTCTTGTTAAGGAAGCTACCTTTAAAACAGAGTAGATAATAAAGTCATAGAATCATTTAGGTTGTAAAATACTCCAAAATGCTGATAGATATGTCAACAGTATGGGTGGAGCAGATTTATAATAGGTAACCCACAAATTTTAATCATAGTTAGTCATTATCATCTTTATGATTGATTATGGGCTACTTGAAAGCATCCAGACGTGCAAGCTGATCATTGCTCTGTTTCTACGGGAATATTTGATGACTGAATGTGTTACTGGCTTTGGAACCAAATTACAGTGGGGCCTGGTATTATCACTTACATTTCAGTGCTTTTGTTTCAGACTGTGGTTTGGCTGCTGTTACTAAATATATGCAGCAGAGCTGTTTGCAATTTAAGAGTTGAACCTCCTGGTGTTAAGAGGCCAGCAGAAGGTAGCATTTAAGCTGTGCCTGAGGGCTCTGCTGAGGTCAAAGGCACAGATGTGTTCCTGGTTTGTTTTTGCACACAGAAAATCGCAAGGACAGTCTGTGGGCAAATGGAAGATTTGCATATAAATGTACATGTTGGTACCAGTAGGAAATCACTGTGGTGGCTCTGGATTTTAGCCTAGTGATTTCTGTATGCTTTGGGTTCTTTTGCTCAACTTCTGAGCAGGTGAAACATGTTTTCTGTGTATGGCCACAAAAAAATGGTATTAGTATGGGAGATGGATTCAAACATGAATATGTTATTAGAGCTAGCCAGCTTCAACTTCAGTTTTACTGAAGAATTGTATTTATCTTGACAGATTATATCCATAACTTTCCAGGACCTGTGAGACAGAATCTGTACTTGAGAAAGATCGTCAGAATGGTTGGATGGTTGGAGCATTGAGACCCAGTGAGCTCCAAATTAGGAAAAGCCAAGTAGGGAACTTCTGGTTGTTACTCTGACAAGTGCTCTGAGTGAGTGCTTTCCTTTATTGCTCATAAACCCACATGAATTATTTAAATATTTACATTTATTTAAATGTAAATTATTTAAATTGCATATTTTGAAAACTATCCATTGAAACTTGTTCCTTTTTGTAAATATTTTTCCTCTCATGCAGCTAGTATGAGAGTAGTCCACTATTTGTGTGTAGGTAATCTTGAGAAACATTCACCAATGATATAGTTTTTCTTAATAGTAAGTTCAATTTTCCAAATTTAAGAATATAAAAAAAAAATTGCACTTATACAAAAAATACAGTTATGCAGAGTAAAATCAAGTTTTCCTCCTGGACTTTCCCCAAAGTTAGTATATCAGGCTTTGGTTACTACTTCATAATAATGTAAATACTGTTTGTTTCCAGTAGAAGCTGAGTAAATGGTTACTGAACTTTGTCCTGAGAAACAATAAATATGGACAATTCAAATCAAAGACTGGGGGTGTTTGATTCTGTAATTCAATTGTCGTTGAGCTGTGTGTTAACAGCTTCACATCTTTCAGTGCAATGAGGCTCAGATTTTACTATAGGTAATTACTGTTAAAATATTGATGGCAGTGGTGTTTACTGTAAGTATGCTGTAAATTGATACCTTTTCTATTGTTAGTGCTTCTAAAGCTGAGCCACAGTAAGAGTTGATCTGTCCGTTGTTTTATTAGAGCTCCCTATTTCCTGGGTTTGGGATGAAATCCAGCTGCTTTGGATTCCTCCATAGAATAAAATTGTTTTCTATTCTGGTAATAAGTGCTTCTCAGGAAGAAGGAAAAGTTTTGTTATTGTTTTAGGATTTATCTGATCTGCCTGTTGCTCATATTGATAGACAATGCCTCTTCAGGTTATACCCTTGTCTGAAGTTGACTTTTTAAAAAATATTCTACCTTGGCTGTATTACTTCATTTGTTGTCCTATTAAATTAAATAACTGGTGCAACAAATTCCATCCTTCCACTATGCTTGTGCAAGCTTTGTAAGTTTACTTCACTGACTATATTATATAGAACTGTTCATGTAATCTTAGTTGATTTACGTTATGACATTGGAGCTCTATCTTTATAGTAAGATTTCCAAAAATATTATTTTCAGCTTTATCTCAGTGCTCCCTTACTTATGTGACCATGCATGTGAATTTTCAGGGATGCTGCTGAGTTCTTCTCATTCTCAATAGGTCCAGTGTAATGTAGAGGGCTTACAACATTTTAGCAGTGTTATGCATATTTAAATTAAAATTTGACTTTATAAAGCTTTATTTTCCATTTAACATAAATTTTAATATTACTTTTTCTTGGATAAAGTAGTAATAAATTAGTAAAATTTCTGATTAAATTAAAAATTATTCTTCTGAATGAGTACTTAATATTGTACTGTGGACAGAGGGTAGGTGAAAAAAATAAAATTTCTTAAAAGACGGTGTATCTCCATAAGTTACACGTATATAAATTAAAACTCTGGGATATGAATTTAGGGTACACCTTAATTCTAATTTTAGTAGCCAGTTTTAACATTTCTCACAGGATGGAAAAGGGTGAACTTTCTTATGATTTTTATATTATTTCCTGAACCTTACTGTTACTATTTTTAAGAGTTTAGATAAGGTATCTTTATATAGGAAAGAAAATTCTGGGCATAGCAATGCATTACTTGAAGCATAAAAGATGTCACAAACAACCTTTTCTTTTTTTCCCTAGTGACAATGAAGTTCAGCATTTGCCACTCTTTCCTTCTGCCAGAATAATGAACACTAATCCTAGGGAAAGACCAAAAATCTCATGGATTGTTAGTATTAGCAGGAAGCTTGTAAGAGTGATTCAGCAAGGACAGTGCTTTACTACAGATGTTGTCAGTTTGAGTTCTAAAGGAAATGAAGATGTAGTGGTTTAAATTAAGTTTGAAATAGGATTTAGAATTTGACTGAGGACAAATCTAGTTTAGGTTGGTTAGAAGGCATAGGCTTCACAAGTCATATCCTGATTATGGAAATGCTAAAAGATCAGTTGTATTTGCAACTGAAAATTTGTTGATATTTAAAGTAGTGACATGTCTTTTGAAATCATATATTAGACTCAAGATACTTACCTTGAATTGTGGCTGAAACCAGATTTTGCCATTGAATACTTGGACTTTTTGCAAATGGGTGCTGTTTTTCCCCTGATAGTAGGACCAGAAGTGCAGATAATTTCTAGAGATGCATTGTAAGGGCACCAAACAAAGTACACTAAAATAAATAAAAACTGAACACATGCATTAAAATTCTGCAATATAAATGGTGAGCATTTGCTTTTTTTTTTTGCTTTTATCTCTCTTTCCTTTTCTGATTTTCTCTGATTACCTCAAAGATTTTTCCTTTTATCTTTTCATTTACCTTGGGAAGTGTTATCGTCTTTGTATCAGTTTTATGTAGTATTTATATCTAAACTGCTGCCAGATGGACTTTGTCAAAGGTCTGTGAAGTCTTTTTGGACCTTTCATGTATGTGAAAGGGACCTGAATAGGTCCAGTTGTGGAATTGGTATTATGCTGAGTAAGAGTGTTGTGAGTTTGATGTGTAGTGTTGCCCTAGTATTAGAGATCATAAAACCATTTCATTCTAGATCTCAGAAAATTAATAATAATTACATATGAATTGTTTTGTGTTGACTCCAGTGGCATGCTTTCCTCATTTAATGACACTGCAGCAGTCCCTTTTAACTATGAAGTAATGTCTGCTGTTCAATTTGTCCCCATTTGAACTCAATGTACAGGCCTCTTCTATAATAAAGTCTAAATAACAAAGAATGAACACGTAGTACAAGTACTTTACTATACAAATTTAAAATTGATGCTGACACTACCCATTCTCAACAGTTTTTAAATACTGTGTGTGCACATTATATAGAAATGGTAGTTTATTTTAAGGTAAGATTGGTTCTTTCAGTGTTTTTCTTGTTACAATGATTTTGATTCATTCAGAGAAATTGCTTCAGTAGATTAATTTCTAAAGGTACTGTAAAATTCATTCTTATGTTAAGGATTGTAAAATTCTAGAGATGCAACCATAACTTTTCTGCCTTGGCAGGTATTTGAAGACATCTTTCATGTCTATAGCTATCAAGCATTTTCCACCTTATGAGCTTCAACTTGATGTACAGTTTGTTACCTCATTGCCTTTCTTAGTGAATAGACTTTAAATGTAAAATGATATAAAGAAAATATACTTTGATATATTTTCTTTTTGAGTAATACTTTATGAATCCAGCTACTTAAATAATGTTATTTCAATCATAAGAACTCTGGAGCACCTGTTCAATGTGATACAATATAAACTCAAAGAGGATGTTCTTTCATGTTTGACTTTTCATGTGAACCATTGGATGGCTCTACTTCATCAGCTGCTAACAATGTATACTCCACATTTTCTTTCTGCAGCCACAAGAAAAAGCTTCTTAACACACTGACCTTCATCATTTGTACTTGATGATATCCACATCTAACAACTTGAAACTTCAGCTCTGTGAGTAATATATTTGTGCTGTAAAAGTTGAAGAGTACTAGAGGAAGAAGAGGGTGTGATTGAGTGAGTGTGGGGAAAAGAATGTGCTGAGAAACACGTAAGGCAATATGTGCAGCCAACCTCAGAGTAGGTATAGAGGGTTGTGCCAGGGAATGGATGAATCTCCTGGGGTATGCTGAAGGGGCAATGAATTTTTATTAAGGGAAAAGAGAGACACAGCTGAATGCTTGCTTTTAAAGAATTCTGTGTTTCCCAGTTCCCTTCCTGCTCTTCCTTTCTTCCCTTTATGCCTGCCTATTTCTACAGTGATAAGCTTATCTTGATAGCAAGGAAGTTGTGTGAGCCATAAGCATTGCTAATAGAAGGGCAGTTATGGTTGTTCTGCTATGTGGAAGGGCTGGTCTGCTCAAAGATTGCTTCACCCTTTATTGTAGTTGACTGTAATCCAACAGACAGCAGTAATAACAACAACAACAAAACCACAAAAACAAAAAACCCAAACCAAAAGCCAGGAAGCTGCTAATTGATTTATATTTCTAGTATTTAATTTGCATTTTGTTTACATTTCACCTATTTTGATGCTTCCGTTGCTCTTCAGTTTCAAACAGCCTCACTGAATAGCCTGAATGAGCTTGTAAAAGATGTATAAATGTTTCTCCTTCACACAAGTTCTAAGTCTTGAAACATATTCAGCGACTCTCTTGAACTATAATATTATATCTGAGTTATTCCACTGTAGAAAAACATACAGGATGATATAGGATTACCTATGAAAATGCCTTTCCTGGGATGGATGATCAGAGTTAATGGTCTCCATTCCCTTTAGGAGATCTTCCAGGACGTTTAGTGGATGCTGTAAAGATGTTGCAGAGCATGGCAGGCTGAATTCTGGAGAGAAAAATGCAGAAGTGATCAAATGGCTATTTTCTTTCTCCTGTGCCTCATTTTAGTGAGCTGTATTCCTTAGTATAAGTCTGGTGTGTTAATTCTTCCCACTCAGAATTTTAGCCAAGCTGATTATTGATTGTGTGTCAGTCCAGAGATGGGAAGTAGGATCTACTGTCTGCCCTCATCTCCTATTGTATATCTTGGTGACTTTCTATAATTTGGTGACAATGTTGTACTTACTCTTTACTGGTGCTGGATAGAATATTTATTTGACAGTATGTGCTAATTATATTTGTTCTGATATGTAGAGTAGTATTTTCAGTATGCATTTTTAAGGGAGCAGAAGACTCCTAAGAGAGATTCAATGGATATAGGTAGTAATACTGTGGATTTTTGTCACACATAAAAACCTTCAATATTTGGTAATTCTTTTCCCCTTCTCACCTCCTACTAAAAAATAAATCAGTCCTGTATTTTTCTGTATTTTTCATTGTCAGAATTGAAAACCTGCAGGATTTGGCCCATGGCGGTTTTCCCACATGGTGCACTGTTTTATACTACTCAAATTATCTCTATATCTGTATTTCTGAAACATTTTTCTTAGTAAGGTAAATGTGGATGTCTTATGAAAGTTCAAGCAAAATTAAATTTTACATTCTCAACATTCTCACATCTGTCTCTGATACTATGTTTTGCAATATGGATATAGAAGTAGAAACTTGGGACAACTGAAATCAAGTCTGAGCATTTGATGTAAAAATAATGAATTTCCTGTAATTAAAAAAAAAATTCCCACATGGTCAGACAGTTCTAGAACTTGTCACATTAGGGTTTCTTATAACATCCTTTGAAGGATTTTCTTTTTTACAAGTGCTTCTGGAAACAACAGGATCACTGGCTTATCTAGCAGCATTATTTCTATTACTTTAATGGTAATCTTGTGCAGAAATGAACATCAAAATGACATAAGTAGATAATTTAAGTAGTAACTTCAATGACTCATCAAGAGTCACTTAAGTAGACTCAGACTAGCTGCGATACTGAAGGAATATTTTCAAACAGTAATCCAGGCCAGACTGGGCTCTGTAAATACTAGAGAATTATTTTGCAAGGATAAGGTAAATCTAGTAAGTCTTGTTTTGTTTTGAAATAGCATACAAAAATTTTGAACTTTCCTTTAAAAAGTCTCCCTCTTCCAGCAGTGTAAACTTCTCAAATTGCCCTCTTTGGGAAACTGAAATAGTTGCAAATTAGCTTGTTTTGTTTTATTGCTTTTTCTCCTCAGCTCTTTTCAAGAATAAAATTGTTGTTGTTTGAGAACATGTAAGCAGTGAGTTCTGGACAGAACTGCAAGTGAAGTGGAACCATAGAAAGAATTTCTGAAAACTTAAACAACAAGAATGAGCATTGAGAAAAAGAATGGAACTGAAAGGGAAAGGCAGGTATGAAAAAAGGGTAAGGCAGATATGAATGGCAAAAATAAAAAAAAACCCACAAATATGATTTTATGATGCATACATTTATACTACCTGCAGTTACTAAGAATAGTACTTAATTTGCCCACGTGGATTAAGATTTTTGTTTTTGCATCAGTAAAAGCATTTGCTGCAGCTACCAGCTACCATTTTGGGAACCTCGTTGCATATGGTATTTCTGATACTTCCTCTTTAACCAAGAGCCAACATTTTGTTCCCAAAATGTGATGACTAAACAGGAGAAAAACTCTGAAAATGTGCTTAGCTTTATGTTTTTTACAGTTTGACACTTTTATTACATAGAAGTAATTGGTAAGATTGCAGTTAGGAAATAAAAATATCTCCAGAAGGGAAATAAGTTTATTCAAGGCATCTTATGAAAACAGGCTTAAAATCACATTGTCTTCAGGAGGAACACAAAGCTTTCAGTTACTTAGATGACACTTCTATCACCTGATTGATTAAACATTAATTTTTATTATTCACTGATTAGAAAGGACTACTTGCTCACCTGCAAGCTGGTCATAGCAGTCTAATGGTATCAGTGTGTTAGTACAAAATTTCTTACAGGTGAAGAAAATGAGTGTGGTATTTCTCTGTATTGTTTTTTTAGACAATTGTTGGTCACTGTTCTGATGTGCTAACAGTGTACCAGATCAGTGCACCAGTGTTGTAAGCCAATGGCAAGGACTACAGACCTAAGCATTCCTGTGTTCAGGAATTTTCAAACTTAAAACATCACTTTCAAGACACAACAGTCAGCTTACAACAGCCTGCCAGAGATCAGAACATGTAATTAAAGTGCAACTCCTAGACTATCAGTTCTTAATATTTTTTTTCATAACTTGTTTGTAGAAGCCTCTTCTGGGATGGGGAGGTTTGATTTCACTTATATGTTCTCATAATCACATATAGACTCAAAAAATGTCAGAATACCATTTAAACCCTAGCAGTCCTGCCTTGGAGTAGAGCAGTGGACCAGATGACATTTTAAGTCCTAATTTTAAAGTCCTTGTTCTAGAAAGAAACATTTTTTTTTCCATTGGAAGCAGGATAGTCTGACCAGTAGCAATGTCTCATTTATGCAAAAGGAGATAAACTGTCAGTCAGCTGTCACTGCTGACAGCCTGTGATGACACGTGGCATGCAAAAATAAGTGATGTCTGTGGTCGTGTGTCCATGAACCATTTAAGACTTTAAGCATTGAAAGTAATATAAATAATGACTCTCATTTTGTATATTTATCTCTTTTTCCATAGCAATAAGAATTTCTACCCCTGATCAGGGTTTCTTAGGATAAAACCTGCTTTTGGAATGCATTTCTGTTAATATGCTGGAGAACGACTCAGCATGTGCTAGCATTCTCAATTTTCTTTGACATTCATGATTTCCAGCGCAGCTGCTTTTTTTTTTTTTAATGAATGTCAGATCTTTGTAATGCCAACAACAATGGTTAATTGCCAGAAAAAATAAAAACCCAAAACCAAAAAATCAAAACCCAGGAGGCAGCAAATGGAATTGATTTTTTAAAAGCTCTTTTTACTCTTAAAGTAACTGAGGAGCATGCAGGTTTTCAAAACAAGATGTGTTTACTTTGGCAATGGCTGCCATATGTTATTTTTCTTTTTTTCTTCAATCATCTCTCATAAGGGGGATAGAACACTAACAGAACATAACTCTAAAAAGAGTCACCCCTTAAATACACATTTCCTTGTGGTGTTATAAACTGCTGCAATGAAACTGCTTGACAGCCAGGATAACTGTGCCCAACATTTTACATGTAAAATAGCTGTGAAATATAACACAATTGCATAGTCTTAAATCTAATTTTCAAAAATGTGTGAAAGTAAGAGGTGATTAGGAATTTCCTTAATATTTGAATATGCTGTCAGAGTTTCTGGGAAAGGTATGCTGACATAGCCAGCCACTGCTGTCACTTTGTGTTAAAAGCCATACATAATTGTATGCTTTCTGATGTCTCCTTTTGTGCTGGCTTTGTGGTTATCTCCTTGCAAAATGGAAAGAATCACACCTAAGACATGCATGTAGTTTTCCTCCTTTCTCCTGGAAAGGTGTTGAAGCAGCAACAGGGTGGTACAAAAGCTTCTCACTGCTGTTTGAAGGCAACATCAGTAAAGCTAAGACTGACAAAGGCATTTAGGAGCCTGATTCCCATTGAAATCAATAGGAATTGGGTGATTAAAGGCACGGCTTATGTGGATATGGCTTCTGGCTAGGCTGCAGAACAATGTTACTGGGAGGAACCATGGCTGGGATGGAATCAAACAGCACGTTTTGGGTTCCATTTCCTTTCTCATGTTGGTCCCACCCATTGTTTGAACAGTGCTAGTCAGCCCTCTGGCCATGAGCAGCGATGGGTTTGCTGACAGCTTCTTCTTTGTGACAGTCAAGTTGAGCTTTCCATTGACAGTAACCCACAGCAAAGACTCCTTAGTTTCTGTGTGTCATCTTTTTTTTTATTTAATTCTGTATCAGCCACAGATGTGTTAGTGCATGATACATATTGTTTCTCACTTTTTAACTTAAGATAGTCCTTTCTGCAAACAGCATCATGCATTTTGCAATTGTATTTTAGAAAGCTGCTTGTTTCTTGGTTTATTCTATGTTTGTGTGCAATTAAATCTAAATGCCCCCCTCTATTAAAAAAAAAGTTTTTAAATCCAGAATTTGTGTGATGGCATATTTTAGAGTTACTATTGCTGTAAAGGTGAGGTAACAGCAGTGACTCTGGATTTTCCTCTGTGGAATTTCTGTCCTGTCTTCTGGATGCCTATAGTTCATATCCTCTGAAATGAAATGTAAAACATGCTCAGTGTTTATATCTACTGTCACTACATTATGCAAACACAGGCATCAATGTCTTCTGAGCTGCAGAAGAGTTTGAAGAGTTTCTTGTGCAGCTGCCCACACAAGAAGTTCTGCAGATGGAAGTTGTAGCAGAAGCTCCCAGCATTCAATCCTGAGCTGGAAACTGAAGATAGAATTTACTTACTGGCAGACAAAAACCAAAGCCCTCAAGAAGCATCTGAATATATTTGAAAAAAAATTCATATTATACCAGATGTGAACATATGACAGGTGATATGGTGGCAGTAACATTTCCAATGGTGCTCAGGGTTAATTGATAGGCAGGTGGCTGTGCTATTTCATAGCTTCATCCCTCTCTGTCTGCAACAGGCCTCTTGATTATTGCTTATAAAAACATTAGAGCTGAAACTGAGTAGAGGCTGAAAAATCCCAGAAATTCTGAGACATTTTTAAATTTTAGCATTTTGTTAATCTGTGATTCTTTCCTGGATGCTTGTATCACCAGTGTTTTTTTCAAAACAGTTTCTCAGTGGGACTGCAAGCCTATGAAATATAGTTGACCTTTAATATATACCTGTACTGCAAAGTAGAGTTTCATGTTGCTGTATTGTACTATATTGCTTTTGAAAAAATATAAAGGGAAAATTATTCGTCTTGGCAGGCTATTAGGAGTTTCTCACAGCTTAACTTCCTCCCCTTAAACTTTAGTATAGTCTGAGTTTATAAGAGCATTAAGTTAGGCAATCAAAATGTAGAATAGTGAATATCCAGCTTCATTTTGAAATAGAAGACTACAGGATGTTTTAGAAGTTTGGCACAGTTTGCACTGAGATAGACGTAATTCCTTGGATGCTTCTCAGCTTTTTCATGGCACCTTGCTGCATTGCAATGTCCTTCCAGTTGTGATCCATGGCTTATAATAAAACCTAGCCTACTAAGAAAAATCTAGTGTCTCAAGTAGTTTTGAAGTCAAATTGCTAATTTTGTTGTCTATATGAGTTCAGAGCTGTAATGATAACTCCCTCTTACTACATTTCAGTTACAGGTGGGATAGTAATGCTCACATATAGATCTAGCTAACCTAGACAACAACACTGAAAATACAGAAGTGTTGGATTTGGCTCTAGCTGTTCACATCTGGGCCATACGCTGGTACTGTGTGGTAGCTGAAGCATTTGCAGTGCTACTTTGGTTATAGCTATTGAGTTTTGATGTAAGTCAGCTTCAGTTCTACATTTGACATTTGCAACTTATCCGCAGCTTGAAGCTCATTCTGAAGAAAGAAGAGGTTCTAATGCTGATGAAAAGCTTTGATTTGAAGAAATCAAAGAGGTGATGCTACCTATTATGCTACCTTCACAACTGCCTTCTGGACAGGGAAGCAGTAATGTTGCAGCATTAGCAGCCAGACCATGTCTGTCTGGCTTTTGCGTCCAGCTTGACTCAGAAACGGTGTTTAGGTGCAGTTCATACAGACCAGCCAACTACTTTGCCTTTTTCTTCTCCAGATTGAATCAGTTTCAGCATGCTCTGGCACATCATGTTATTGTCATCCTGGCACTTATTACTGTCATTAATGCCATATATATGAATCCAGGAGCTCATGTGGTCTAGAAAAAAATTCACATGCATTTGACATTGGTTTGCTTTTCAAGGCTTTTGACTCACTGGAGGTTCACATTTTTAAAGTTTTCTTTAGAAGCATGAGCTGCATTATAAATTCCCTTTAAAAGGCCCTCATTCTTCCAAGAAGAAGGTAAGAATCTGTGTTTGAATCCCCTCGGCTGAGTAGCTGCTTGCTTCCTCCCTTAGTGGGCCATGCTCTGGACAGCCCAGGCCTAGGCCGTGGCTTGTGGTCAGCAGGCCCGAGATGGGAAAGGCTCAGCTAAGCCGAGCTCTCGGCATGCAGTGAGCTGGAACGCCCGGCACGTGGCTGACAGCACTGCTGAGAGCTAAAGCATCAATGACTTTCGGGTGCCAGAGCTTTGAAAGCAGATTTATATTTATGAATGCAAACGTTCCTCGGGGCAGAGCCAGCTGAGGTGACGCGTTTCTGGGCCTCAGGAGGCCTCCGTGCTCTCCTCAGTCTGTGGCAGGCACAGCAACGCGAGCGAGTGTTCCCTGGTGGAGGGAGCTGGGCTGCTGGGAGTTGCATTGCAGTTTTTTTTGTTGACTTACACAGCCAATTCCTCTAGGTCAGCTGAGGTATGATACTTGATTAGCGTCCAGCAATTCATTTGAACCTTTAAGCCTTTAGACACCTAAAAATCTCTGTGGATGTGGCACTAATGATGTAGAAGCAAGTTATCTGAAAGTGCTTTTATCTAGCAGTTGACCAGGGAAGACTGTTAAGCCAGCACTGGAATGAGAGGGGAGCAGCTGGCAGGGCATTTTTCCACACTGCTTTGGAACTTGCACTTTCCCCAATACCAAAATAGTTCTGGGACATGCTGCAGTGGCCCACTTGTTTTTCTTAGCAGTAAGGGGTTGGGAGGATTCTGGGGGAAGATTGTAAATATATCTTTTCAGCTGTTGGGCTATGTTTATTATCCAGCAAAAGGGAGCTACAGATTTAGTATATCTTTATAACTGACACTCTAAAAATATAACCTCAACCAAAGGGTAAGCATCTCTTTCTTTAGAGTAACTGTATTCAGATGGAGTACAATCATAGAATCGTAATGAGAAAGGAGGCAAATCCATTTTGCTGAGAATTAGAAGAACATGTAGCAATGTATATATATCAAGATACTGAGGGTAACATTTGCCAATGAATTGAGGGTAAGTTCTCAGTGAACTGATATTTATTCTTTAAGTTTAGCTACAGTTAATTTACCTAATATTGGATTGCCATTTGGTTTCTTTCTATGAACATTCACCATTACTCTAAGTAGGAGGTAGAACTGTGGTTACAAAAGACAGAAAATGAGATTTTTTTTACAGCCTATTTTAGTTCTGTAGACTTTATTATATTCAAAGAAAAAAATACTACCTTCCACCATTCTTCACATCATATATTTGCTTCAAGAAATGGAAGATAGGAGGAATGGTAGTTGAAATGGGATTTGGAAAAAAGCTTTCACATATTGATGACTGTAGTGACATGATAAATGTCAGGACAGAAACAAAGTTTTCTTGAAAACAATATAACTGCAAAGAGGACTAAAGAGCACCAAGCAGCAGATTGCTCAGTATAAAAGGATAATTTCTCACACTTTGTTTTATAACTCTCACCTCACTTTCCTTCAAAATTTTAGGGAGTGTGGACAAAATAAACTACTGTTACAATGCTGTCCTAACTCTATAACTCTAACTCTCTAGAAGATTGGGAGCTGATATCTCATGGACAAATATAACCCAAGCTTCAAGATGCCATGGGATCATATTTCATTTACATCATAAGTTATAAGTGGTCTCTACATTAGATTTTCCTCTCTTTCCATCACCTTCTACCTTCCAAAGTACTTCTAAATAGATTACATCTCTTTGGAGTTATATTTGCTTTGCTAATGGCTATTTTTGGGCTATCAGATGGCCAGCTCTACTGCTGAAGCTCTGCTTCAGTGTCTTCTCTAATTTAGAAACTTACTTGACTGTAAATTTCAAAGCTCTGAAGTCCTGTTTTCATAAGTGACTGATGACCCTGCAATTCTGCTTCTCTTGAAAAGTTTAACCCACACCTTACTTTTTTTAAAAATTATTTCTTAATTTTTATTTTTAGAGAGAATGAGGCACGGAGAACAAGTTTAAAATATTTTTTTCATAGGCAAGATTTAGAATGCAGAGCTTTCCTCTTTGTTTAAAAGAAGCCAAACTTACCTGCACTCTGGTGGTTTGGTATGTACTGGCCTAACTTGAATTAGATCCTCTCAGGGCTGAGATAATTTTGCTTCTCAGGTCACCTGACAGGGGCTGATGAAGATTTTCTGAAAAAAGCAGTCTGCTACCTCAGACAATGTGCATGGGTGGAAATATAACTGTAATAAACAGACTGAAATTTATTAATGCCTGGAAGGCAGATCTTAATGAAATGGCTGCAGCAAGCATGACCTAGGCCTATGATTGTGATGAGGAGGCAGAAAGGAGCCTCCCATCTGTTAGTCCCACTAGAATGGACTGTAAGGACAGTGCAAGTAAGCACCCGAGTCTATTGTATTCATTTCTCCAATTTAGTTTGGTGAGATTAAATGAAGGATATGTTATGTGCAGTTATACACAAAGAGTGAGGAAATTGTTTATGACAGAACAGAGAGGAAGGCATTAGTATAATTTTTGAGCAATAATGTGTAATATTCTACTGTTCTGTGTTCATAAAGGATGAATTAACACTGGAGCACATGCCAGGAAAGGCTCTGAGGTTGATCACAGAAATGGACAGCATCTTGTAAGAGTCCATAAAAGCTAAATAAGCCTGCACCTCTATAAACCTGTGGGAGGAGAAAATATAGTTAGACAGAAAAACAATGTGGGGATAAGAACACGTGGCTAAAATAATTTACAGTAGGGTTTTTATAGTCACCCAACCTTCAATTATGGGATGTGAGAATGGAAGTCTTCCCTTAGGACTGGTGGGTTTAAGAAAACAACATTTTGACATTGAGATGATAACAACCTGGAGGTTTAATTGTTCCTTTTCAGTCCTGTTTCCATGTGGTTTTTATGAGAAAATATGGTAGCAAAAATGTAAGCAATATCTCTGTTTTAGAATTCGCAGAATAGTTGAGGTTGGAAGGAACCTCTGGGGATCGTCTAGTTCAATTCTTGCTCAAGCAGGGTCAGCTAGGGCAGGTTGCTTAGGGCTGCATCCAGCTGGTTTTGAATAAGGCAAAGGATTTAGTCTTCAGACCATCTCTTGGCAACCAGGTCCATGGTTTGATAACTCACACAGAGTAAAAAGAATGGGCTGTGTTCACATGTGTTTTTCATGTGTCCACATGAATTTTATGTGTTTTAATGTGCAGCCATTGCCTCTTACCCTGGTGCTGGGCACTATCAGAGTCTCATTCCCTCTTTTTTTTTTTTTATTTTTTTTTTATTCCCATACAGTATTTATACAGATGGACAGGATCCACCTAAGCCTCATCTTCTCTTAAGGTCCACCCAAGGTTCTCCTCTGCAGAGCTGCTTTCCAGTCAGTCAGCCTCTAGCCTGTACTGGAGCCTGCGATTATTAAAGCCCAGATGCAGGAATTTGCAATTCCCTTTGTTGAACCTCATGAGGTTTTTCTCATTTCTCCTGCCTGTCAATCTTTCTTTGGGAAGCAGTGTGCCCATGTGGTGTATTAGCCACTCCATCCAGTTTTATGTTATTTGTGAACTGGCAGAGGCTGTGCCCTTGTCCCTTCACACAAGTCATTAATGAGAGTTAGAAATTACCGGCCCCAGTGCTGACCCCTGGGTTGCACCACCAGTGTCTTGCCTCCAGCTGGACTTCATGCCACCCTCCCAGCTTGGCCATTCTTGTTTTCAATGCACCTCACTGTCCACTGATATAACCCATACATTGTCAGCTTCTCTGTGAGGATATTAAACAGAGACAGTGTCAAGGGCCTTTAAAGTTAAAATTGCAAGGAATTTCAAGAAGTTGTCAGAAAATGGCTGTTAATAGCACTGAGACAAAGTAGAATAACATATGTAAATTAGTGAGGGTAGGAGAGATGTGGCAACCAGAATAAAACTCTGTTGAGGATGGAAGTAAAGATGCTTATGTTTTTCAGAGCAAGAACTGATTCTGCAAATTATCTAGTATACTTAGTACAACAGCTTGTATACCAACAGCTGTTGCCTTTTAAGTTTTTGATATAGAAAGGTACAGAATAGAATTAATTAATAAAATTATGTTTTATAGTTACAAAAAATTACTTTTAGTGCACACCACTGTTATTGGTTGGTATTGGGCTGTTTCCAACAGTTGAGTGTAATGAAAAATAAAAAATCAGTTCCCTTTTCTCAGATATTTTTGGTATGCTGTCAATGCTGCCACCACAAAAGAATGCTCTGTGTGCCCAGTGGATAAAGCTGACTTTTGGAAACAGGATTCCTGTATATTTAAATTACAGGAAGAGGAACCACATGATAAGAGGGAATGATCATAGTGAGGTCAAAGGAACTGGACTGATATCGTAGAGTTGTGTGGATAGATAAAATGTAGGAGAATAGAGATAGTGGTGAAGGTAGGTAATCTCACCCCTAAGGAGTTACAGCTGTGCTAATTATCAAGCACTAAGAACAAGCCTGCCCTTAATAGGCCTAATAGGCCACAGCTGGATCCAATTAAGAGGGGTATTATAAAAGAGCAGGTTGGCGGTTGAGATGGAGTTTGTTGGCTATGCTGAGAGGAAGAAGGAATCGGTGCTGTGAGGAGCTGCCCAAGAGATATCACTGAGAAGGTACAAAACCTTTGCAATAAGATGGGAACAATTGGTGACCCTGATGTGATCAAGGACCCAGGATGGTGCTGGGTTCTCCCTGAATGGCTGTGTGTGCAGCAGGACACAAGCTGTGTGACAGAAGTGGCAAATGGCATGGCCACAGCAGCAGGGGGTGCCTCAGCAATAGCATGGCCCCTGAGGAGTATGGGGGAAGGTTTGCTAAGTCATTGCAACATGAGCACTGGAACAACAGCAACATGGAGCTCTGAGAGGCAGAGTCAGGGCTGCACAGACAACATGTAAGAAAAGCCTTCAAAAATTGTCAATGTTGTTCAAAGTTCTATAGCTGTTGATTTGTTGCTGTCTTAATATATAGCCTTTAACTTATTCTTGTGAGTTACCTTATAAAGTTGTACAGCTGTGGATATTGTCAATATTCCAGAGATATAAATATAAAGGTTGCTGATTATATATGATGTGAATTTGGGTAATGATATGTAATGTAGGTTTGGGTAAATATTTCAGAAGTATAAAGGTGTCTGTTAATATATAAGTTTGGGTGGCAAATCAAGGTCAGCACAAACACATTTCAAAGTTAAATAGAAATTACACAAAAGATGATTGTACTGGGTTTACTATCTTTTGGAAAGGACCCTGCAAAAGATAATAAACACAGCATTAGTTTAACTCATTCTTGTGAGTTAATCTTTGATTAGGCAATTAGGCATAGATTTAAAGATTTTGATGATAAGTACTCTGTGAATTTAGAGAATGAATCAAGTCTATACTGTGAAAAAGCAAAACTGAATTAGAATTTAGAAACATATACTTCCACTGTGACATAGAAGTCAAAGTAACTTTGTAATTAAAAGAAAAGGGGGAATTGTGGATAGATAAAATGTAGGAGAGTAGAGATGGTGAAGGTAATCTCACCCCTAAGGGGTTACAGCTGTGCTAATTATCAAGCATTAAGAACAAGCCTGCCCTTAATAGGCCTAATAGGCCACAGCTGGATCCAATTAAGAGGGGTATTATAAAAGAGCAGGTTGGCTGGTTGAGATGTGAGATGGAGTTTGTTGGCTGTGCTGAGAGGAAGAAAGAGTCAGTGCTGTGAGGAGCTGCTTGAGAGATATCACTGAGAAGGTACGAAACCTTTGCAATAAGGTGGCAACGGAGTTGTATTTGATTCTGCAGGCAGTTCTAAAAGAGCCTTAGGTTCTGAGTGTCCTGTCCTCCTGTACATTAACTGTGATCTACCAATGACAGTAAAATCGGATTTCAAAGTTTTAGTGTTTAAGTATATATTTATGCCTTTATGAAAAAGCAATAGTGATAGTAATCTAAGGCAACACCAAGCAAAGTCATACCTTAATTAAAGAGAATGCAATTATACTACAATCAGAATATTTAATCCTTTACTGTGAAAATTTATATGGACCAAAGTTAGTAGATGATCCAAACTTTTTAATTTTTACCGAAGTGTTTTATTCAAAAAGCAAAAAGACCTTGGCTTTTTAGAGAGCTGAGTGCTGCCAGTTTCAAATGCCATGCTCTACAAGACATGAACAGGTGTTAACAATACTGTTCACCTTTCCATAGCAAAACTGAAGAAGCACAGCTGTATTCAGAATGTAATTTTTAAAAGGCTTTCTGTATGATTTGAATAATATTTCAAGCTTACTTATATTTTGAGAAAATCAGCTTCTCAAATGTCTTTATAGATTTTTTTTTTATTTAACGCATGCAGTTTCAGTGAAGTTTACATAGATACTCATTTTAACACTAGAAAAAAAACATTATAGTGGTTCTCCGACATAGAAACTATAGTAGAAACAGGTTCTTCCAGCTGAAATATTTCATGCTGGAAGAAAAGGCAGTCTCAGACACTCCTGAAAAAAAGGAATTCTCACAAATCCAGTTCAGGCTTTTCAGATACTCAAATTATGTCATTCTGAGTTTGATGTCTTGAAGCCTTAAAGGGCCTTTAGTTGACATCAGTTCAGATATGTATTATGGCATTCTGTTCCCTGAAAAACTTAAAATAGGAGGATAAGTCTGTGGGGACTAAGCAAGCTTGAAGTCTACACTCACACAATAGCACAACAAACATTAATTAAGGCAGCATTAACCCTTAGCCTGGCTCAGTCACCAGAAGCCTAAGTGAGAAGTGATAATGACAATGCTATCCTAGAAACACCTCAAATAAAGAATAAAAGCATTAAAAGAGGTAATTACCCAAAAGATAAGCTTAGTTGTGATTATCAACATCCATAGAACAAGAGCTGTCAACTCAAGACAATGCTCAGGGACTTAGAGATTCTGAATGCACTGTTCAACAAGGAAACATGCACCAAGATTTTCCCAAGCCATAACAATGCTCTCACCCTCAGGCCAGAAAAGGTGATGAAGGAATATTACATTAGTTGCTGAAGGAATACCATTTAATCTCATCTTAACCTGCACCTACTTGATTTGGGCTCTAGTATTTCACAGGAAGGGGAGCTTTAAAGCTTTAAATTCTTTAAAAAAAAGAATTCTCCAAAATATGCTTCTCCCACCCAGCCTCTATTACCTATTTGGACTTTTTTGAGGCCGTAATGGGAAAACTGCTTCCTGTAGTCAAAATAAGTTATAGGTTACTATACCACCTGTTTTAAAGCAATAAGCTCAGTAAACAAAAATAAATTCTATAAATGCAAATGGCTGAATTTGTAGCTGAATTCATGCATTACCCAGCTAGCCTCTAGCCAGACCTGGCATGATCTTAGCACTTATTCTGAAAGCTGAGCACCTGCCCTAGAAATCGTGGCTAGAGTGGTGACTTTCCGAACTGACCTGTTTGGGGGTGGTGTTGGTAAAACTACAAAGAGCAGGTATTACAAAATGATCTGTCTATAACATTTTCTGAATATGTCTTTCAGAGTACTGGGATTTAAAAAGGTTGTAGGCCAGATTCTTTCTGGTGTAGGTGGATGTCAGAAATACTTCCTCATAACAGTGTTAAAGTGGGAAGAATAAGTAGGTGGGACGAATATCCATCTCCAGTGATCTAAACAACACAGAACTTGAATAGTGACATTTTTTCAACCAGAGCTACACCAAAGTACAAAGATTTGAAGAGTCAGAGCTGGTCTACATAGTAATTACTTTGGTAGTATTTTTATCTGCTCCACATGACTATGTGGTAACTGCTTTTTAAAGGAAAATTATTTCACTGAGAATGCAAGTGTTACTGTGTGTGCTTTTCTAACAGATCTTTCATAGATGGATGTCTCAGCTCATGTCAGGATTGGCCAGTCCTATAACTATGGGGGTCAAAAGCAAAATTATTTTTTAACTTGTAAAATGAGGTGGTTAAAGAGGGTTTCTGAAAGGCTTTAGATAATAAGCATGATTCAATTTATGTTTTAAGTATAATATTTGCATAAACATATCTGCTAATTGCTTTGGACTTTTGCAAGTGTTTGTCTAATAGTCTGAACAAACAGATATTGAACCATAGGAATATAAAATTTCAAAATCCTAGTTTGTTACAGCTTGAAACTTGGAGAGAAACTAAAAGTCTGTTTTCTTCTGCTGAATCCTTTCAAAGAACTAAGACGTGCAGCAGGCAGTTGGCTTTTGGTATAGCTCCTTATGAAGTTGGAATTATCCCTTTGAAATAGAGAATAGATTTTCCAGGAGTTATGACTACAGAGAATATATTGCTACCTTCAGAAATTTAATGTGTGTAAATAGTCTCTCTGGGCAGTTTGGTGATGGGCACCTCATGTTTCCTCACCAAACACTTACTGTCTTGAAGGCAGTCATGTCATTCAGCCTGGTTTTTGACAGGATTTCTGCCCTGAGAAATCCATCTAATTTTTAGTCTCAGCCTATGCATTGTGGAAATATAATCTGTTAGATTTTCTCCTAAAACGAGCAGAATTGCTTTTGCCACATTATGAATATGGATTCCTGAGACATCTTGCTGTCTTAGAGGTGTCAGACTGCAGCTTTTCTAAGTCAGTAGTTGTTGTTTGTCACATATCTTTTTTCCACTTCGTGATTTTCATCAGCTTGATTTAGTTGCTATTTGGATCTAAATCAGAGCAGATTTGGGAAGGTGAGAGCCTTTCTGGGTTTAGAATCCTGACCAGAGAAATTTTAGTGAAGTTCTTTGCAGTGGGAGTCATTAACTGTAACTCATTTGGATGGAATAGTTTTTCTATTGAATATATCTGCCTGGTATCAATTTTATAGGATGCCAGTAGTTCTTATTAATCTGTATTAGTGCTAACTGTAAATGCTGTGTAGTGTTCATGACAGAGACCATCTGATTAATTTTGCTCATGGGTTTTGCAAGGTCGGTTTTTCTATGACATTGTTACAATATCTCTGGTGGACATAATTTTTTTATGTTTTTGATTGCATTATAGTATGGGCATAAGAAATGTGTATATAATTGTGTAGTTGCTTTTCCATTGCTACATTAGGCATTGGTTGCTCTGTTATTTCAACAAATCCCTTATTTTAGTCTATATATACCATCACAGTATTTGAGTGTTGTTATTGATGGTTTTGGGTAATCTGTTTACTCATCAGTCCCTCATCTGTACTGGATCTCTCTCCTGCTCTCCTGAGGGAGTGGGGATGATCTGTTAGAGTGTTGCCTTTGACTGAAAGTTTGCTTTGTTAGTTTGTTTTTCAGTAGATGTCTCACTATGAAAATGTTATAAAAGATGTGGCCAAAATTATTCCACTGAAGAACAACATGTATTATAATTTCTACAGGAAGGACTCCAAGGGTAACTGTAGCCTCCTTTTGCTAACTTGTCAGTTTGACAGCATTTATGTCTTCTCTCCCAGACATTCTTATTAATGAAGTCCCTCTTAATCAACTGAAAAATTTAAACTACTTTCAATTGTTTTTGTTTTCTCTTGATGTTAAAAGAAGCTCAAGATATTTCTGGTAGGTTAGATGTTGAACATTAAATGTTTTGGGAAAATGGTAAATCAGATGCCTTGTCTGAATTTTTTTTATGGTTCATCACCATTATGCTTAGATTATTCTATTTATTTTTCTTTGGATAGACTTTCAAATCCTCGTAAGAAGTTGAATCAGATTAATTATGTCCCCAAAAGTTCCATATTCATTGGATTAGTAAACAGGAATAAAAACCTCTTTTTCAGAGAACTTTGAAATACCCTGCATCATCACCTTGTTATCTGGAAATGTGATTTTATTGTTGGGACCACAAAATTCAACTCCTAATGTGAACCAAAAACAACAACTTACCATTTTTGTTAGACATCTGTCCTTTTAATTTGTACTAGTGCACAGCATACAAAGGTACTTCAGGATCTTGTCTGCTGTGTCTGAGTGTACAAGGTGGAGTAATAAGCCTGTACTATATGTGGCAGCATATGAAACCTCACAGAGTTCTTAAGTGATTCCACATCTATGGTGTATGTACTTAGGCAGTTCCAGATATCTGCAGCCTTGTGTTTGCAAGGTTCAGTACAGATGATGGTGTAAATTGACCTGTTGATTAGTGTTGACCAGTATTTACAAGTGACTAAAAACGGTCATGAAGATAACTAGTGTCACCTTGTTGGTTGCAAAATGTTAATCCATCAATTTAATACTGGAATCTGACAGAGTCTGAAAGAGTGGTGATCCATGGCCTTTTCTGCATGAGGAGATCTAGCTGGCAAACTGTCTGTTGGCATAGTGCAGCTAGCAAGTTCTTTTGGCAGAATGCATTTACATTTGGTTGCTTCTGTTGGCAATATATTTCTTCATGGCTTCAGATTGTATTGGCAAAATATACACAGCATGTAAGAGGATCTCGGTAACTGTGTCTGTAATGCTATGCAGCATTCATCTTGAAGCCAAATGTGTTAACTGTTCATTCTGCACTTGTTAGGGTGTTGTTATTCCTGAATCTGGGGGCACATGAAAACAGCTGATTCTCTTACAGGAAAAACATTAGTTAGTGCTGAAATTTTAAAGGTCATTCAAAGCAGACTCAGTTCTTTGTGGATAGGCACACAGCCTGGCTAATTCATTTGGCTACAGATAAGACAGTTCCTTGTCCTTAGGGCAGCTGTGTCGTTGCTTGCTGTGAAGGGGACGAGATTTGTGGGCAGTCTGAGTGTCAGTGTGTAGACCCAGCTATATTAACTTGTCATTATTTGGCAGGCAACTAGGTGAGACTACTTCTGAGTATGGAATAATGACTGAGCACCCTTCAAGAACTGATGGAAGTGTGCATTAAAGCCATAGAAACTGCTTCCTTGCAGCTGTATTTAGTCTTCTCCTCACTTTCTCTTTCATTTCACAGAATCATATAATTACATAGGGCGGAAGGGGCCTCTGAAAGGTCACCTAGTGCAACTGCTTTCACAGAGCAGGTACAAAAGGATCAGGGTGCTCAGGTCCCTATCCAATTAGGTCTCCTATAACTCCTCTCTCATGAAGACTGGACAAACATGATTCTTCCATCTATATACGTCATGTGCTTCGTCTCCCAGTCAGCTTGGTAGCCTTCCCCTGAATTCACTCCAGCACATCAATGTCTTTCTTGTGATGAGGAGCTGCAGAGTGAACATGGTACTCAAAAGCTTTCTATAAAATAGTGAAGCTGTACTGAGAATTGATAGCTGTATTGTTAATTGATAACAGCAGTTTTGTCTGTTGTAGGATGGACAAGAGTTTGTTCTATAACAGTCTAACAAGAGGTCTGGTTTTCTACAGGCGAAATGGTTCTGATGGTGAACACCACTTGTATACTTGGTAATTTCTGGAACTATTATGTCCTTTGGGGACCAATTCAGGTGGAAAAAGAAGGTAAGTAATTGTTGAAGTCAGAGATATGCCAGTTCCACCTGCTCTGGGTACCCCTTGTTTGAGGGAGCATGAAAGAGCATTATGATGGCACACCCTATCCAAAGAGTGACTGATTTTTTTATCACATGTGCAGATTTTTAAAAATAAAATAATAAATGAAGCTGGATTTTCAGATATTAGACTGTTGTCAAGCTTAGCTTACAATATGAGCAATGCTCACCTTGGCATCTATAGCTGCTTCTGAGTAGGAGGATTAATAGCAAATCTCCTCCATCAATATTCAATACTGCTATAAAAATGGAGTTAGGAAGATAATGTAGGTCTTCAACCAAGGATTATTTTTCGTGCCGTGTTGTAGATTCTGGGTTGCTAGTATTATGCTTTTCTGATCAAGAGTACAGCTTAATATAATTTTAAAAAAATTAACACATTTTCTTGCAGTTTTCAGTCTTTCAGGTTTTGTCCCAAGTCTCTGCAATGGGAGGGAAGGAGTTTATGTAGCCAGTGTAGGAAAAGAGTTTCTCTGATCTATTTCTTTCCTGTTTATGTAGAGTGCTTACATGGTAAGGTGTACCCCTCAGATCCATAGAGTCCATACAGTAGGATCTGATGGCTTAGGCAGAGCTTTGCATGTCTGTGATTCCATTGCACATCTAGAGATTACCACGAAGGCACTGTTGTTGCCTGATAGTCTGGAATGATGGAAACTGTAAGAGCTATAACAAACGGCCTCTGGGAGGAGTTTCTGTATGCCACAGGCTTAGTGGGTGGGATTCATTTTACTAAACACAGACAATTCCTTGTCTGGACTTCATTTATTGTGTGTAGAGGGAAATTGGGAAATTTATAGGGCTTGTTGTTTTCATTTTGCAACACATTTTTTCTCATCCCAGTGCCACTGCCTAATAAAACAGATAAATGACTTGTTAAATACCTGTTTTCTTAATTGATTTTAAAGGGAGCCAGAGATGACTCTTTCAGCTCTAAAAAATCATGCCATAGCTGACTAAAGTTGGTTGCAATAGGTTTGCTTTTACTGTAATAACAGCAGGCCAAAAGAGAACTTAGTCTGCTTGGAGGAACAGTTTTAACTTCCCCAGTTTTTTCCCCATGTTCTCAGGGGAATTGGAAGAAGAGCAGGAATGCACACAGACTTCTGCTGGCTGTTATTTTTCTTGGTTAAGAGTTTTGTTGTCCAATGATTGTTCCAGAATAAAGTGTCAAACTCATCCATGCCTAAAATTTTCAGTGTTTCAACCTTTCTTCCTGTATTAAGTTTTTTGAGCTTAGGAAAATAGTCATCACACTGTTAGGTACACATATTTTTGTGGAATATGCAACTGGCTGATCATCTCTGTTTCCAGGATTTGAACAGCCACACTGTGCCCTGGTTAGTTTCTGAAGCACTGAATTTCAGTTCTTGAAGACATCTTTTGTATTTTTTTCTATTTCCTTTCAGTGGTCGCATTCAAAGAGTTATTGTCAACTGCTGAATATCAAGATGATGTTGAGACCAGTGATGTTCCTCAGGGATCATTATTAGGATGCTCTTTTACACCTTTCTCAGAGACATGGACAGTGGGATCAAGTGCAAGCTTGCTGGTGACACTGAGCTTTGTGGTGCAGCTGAAATGCTTGAGGGATGCCATCCAGAGGGATCTGGACAGGCCTGAGAAGTGGGTCCATGTGAATCTTATAGAGTTCAGCAAGGGCAAGGTCCTCCACCTGGGTCATGATAATCTTAAGCATAATTATAGGCTGGGTGGAGCATAGATAGAGAGCAATTTTGCGATTTTGGGGTAAATAAATTTTTTTGGAATGTTATTCTTAGAGTATCATTACTCTCTGTCCTGCTTCTCTTCCTAGAAACAGGACAGAAGGTAATGATACTTCTATTTCTATTCTACTACCAATAAGGTCTTCAAATGATAAAATAAATTAAAAGCACCCTATATTTATTTTGAAATTATATGACTTGATCATTTGGTGTTAGATAACTTCAGCAATTCAGAGAGAGAATTAAACACTTCTGCTTAATTTGTGGCTGAGCCTTTCTGCAGCTGATTTTTAGGGTCTTTGAATCCATTTCTGAGCAAAAGTCAGTGGGATTTAAGGCTGTGGCAGTAGGAGCCAGTTTGAAAACTTCATGGCCAAATAAGGTGGTTTCTTCCCTGGCACCTGGGTTACTGTGGCAGTACAGAAGAGTCTACAGCAGATTGCATAACAGACCTTGAAGAACTTTGTTGTGTGCATCTGAGTATAAGCTCCTAGATTTGAGTTCCCTTGTATGGAAAGTTAGCATCTAGGTTCTAGACTTAAACATTCAAACTGTATGTTTAGACATTAATTACAATATTTTCACTATATAGGACTTGTCCAAGAGTTTGTCCTTCCTTTGAAAACCAAGTAATCAGCATAAGTAGCCAACCTACTGTTAAATCAGAGCATTGTATTACATGAATTTTGGACATTTCTCTGTCCTCTTTTACTTGCTTTACCTTCCAAGCTGCTTGTAAGCTTGCTGTTGAAGAAGTTCCTTTCAGTCTGTCCTTTAAAATTGATTTCAGTTTTACTTTTCAGTGGTTTGTTTTTCAAGTTTGAGGTATTACTATTCCACTTGTAGAGTTGGTTATCACTTTTTAAGTCAGCAAAAGGCTTGACAAAAAAGCAACAGGCAAACGAGCCTCAGAAGTTAACATTTTTTAAATTTATTGTGTATTTAGATTTTTGTCATCTTTGTTTTCTTTTTCAGTTCCCAGCTTGAGCTAAAAAACTGACCAGTGTATACTGATGTTAAATGCATCAGAAGATTGTTTGGAAACAAGAAATTCAGAGGACTGTATAACAGCATCACTGTAGCAGCCCTCCTGTGTATATTTCAACCTATTGGTCAGTGGCTGCTTAATGCCAGCCTGATGTCATGTTCCAAGAGCAGTCAGCAGGGCAGGTATGTTAGGAGACCTGCAATTTGTAGTGGACACAAAATATTAGCAAGTTGATCTTTTAGAGACATAACTCTTCTATGTGGCTTTCATAGCCCTTAAAGTGAGTTGAAAAGAGAATAAATATCCATCATTAGCACTATTTCCATCCTTACTTTTGCTAACTTTTGAGTTGCTTGTTTTTTTGTTTTTCAGACTCCCAGTAGAAATGGGAGGGTGAATTTGGGAAGTGAAGTTGAGAGGAAGCTGATGCTGTGTGGATAAAGGAAAATAAGGTATGTTGGGCTGTCTTAAACCACAGATGTTTCTTCTGAAGTATGTAGAGACTAAATTTGGAAATTGTGTTTCTGTAGCCATTCACTGTAGTTCATGCCAGGCATTTGTGTCCGTAGATGGATACCATTTTCAGCAGGAAATTAAGGAAGCCACCTGTCTTCACTGTGTTCCTGGTTTCTCATGACATTACCCTTCTTTAATTCTGGCAACCACAAGAAAGTACGATGGCTTACTACGGAGATGTCTATATAGCAGTCACATTATGACTCCATCTTACACAGAAATACTTAAATTAGCTTTAAATTAATTAACATCAGTCAAATACCTTATCAGTATAGATCCTGCAGCAAATAATTCAGCACAGATTACCTTTCTGAGTTTGCTTTTCAGGTAGGCTTTTCAGTCTGTGCCAGGTTCTGTAGCTTCACTGCTGAGCTGCCTGCAGGCCACCTATGTAAAATATAGCTTGATACAGCACAGTCATGCCTTGCTGGAGATGTGAGCATGCCCTGTTAGACTGGATAGCACCAAGCAGCTTGGGCTTCTCTTGTGGTCACAGTTTTTTACTATAACCTTGAGATACCTAATATAGCTGCCATGTTTTGCAACTTTTTGTCTCCAAAATTTTATGGAAGGATGTCCAAGTTCCAATGGCACAAAACTGGATGAAGACTGAAATAAGTTCTGAATGTATTAGCAAAGTCATATCACTGACATTAGTGGTGAGAAACAGCCTGTTGGAAAAAAAAAAGTGATTAGAAACAACAGTTTGGAATGAAGTTTTGAGGTTATGTGTATGGAACTGGTGGCTGCTGCAATATAAGTAAGGTATTAACTCTAAGTCTGTGGCGCTCATTGAATTTCTTGCAATTAGCAATGTACTATCTAAAGAGATCTGGATTTGTGTTGCCTTGGAATAGTAAAAATACTTGTGTTCAGGGAGGAAGCAGTAAATGGAGAGTATTGAAAATGTAACTGAAAGTTTAATAGCTTCAGAAGGCACATGACTAATAATCTAACTAGCTGACTAGGAGGGCCTTACAAATTTGGAAAGTCTCTTGATGAGACTTTCAGCTCTTTCATGCTGAACACAATAAACTAGAAATATCCAGGTGTCATGGTAAAACATAAGATGCAAAAGCTATCAGGTACCATGAGTTTATGAGCTGAAACCCTTATAAGTTTCTGTTGCAAAGGATAGTAGTTGCAGCTTAACAGTTTTAGAACTTTTTTTTTTTTCAGATGTGGTAGTAATGTACTGATTTTTATGTTCTTATTTGGATCCATGAATCACTTGAATCCAAGAGTTAATGAGATTAATCACAGCAATATTTGCTTTAAAAATATTATTTAAAAGAAAGGCTGAGTTGCCCTCGGGAGATCTCATTCCTTTTAGAAGTGTATTTTATGATAGGAGGAATTACCCCATTTAAATCACAGAACTTCTTCCCCTGTGTCTGGTTTAGGGAATCCCTACACAGCTGTTGACAATGTCTCGCCAGGTGGAAGCTGGGTGACCATATTCATAAGGACAGAGGAATCCTACCCATGGTAGTTAAAGTTGTACATTTTTACAGTAAGAAATTCTAAGTAGGAGCCTCTGTCAACATTTCAGTATCCTCTTGAAAAAATGGAGAGACCTTATCTGTTAGGGCAAGATTTTACAATGTATTCAAATATAGGAATATATCTACAGAAAACAGAGGGAAATGTCAGCCTTTACAGTAGGCATAATGTGGGCAATATAGATGGGGAGGGGTCCAGTTTTCCATTCCCTTTGATTTTTATCCAGTTTAAAGGCTCCTCTGTATTCTGTCAGTTAAAACATCCTGAGGGACCTTTCCAAAGGGAATGAGCCAGATTATTAGAAAAATTTATACTTTGACTTCTACCCACTTCTGGTCCCAATCTAATGGTATACTCCCATATAGCCCCACCACTGAAGGGCTTCCATGTGAATGGGAGAAATGATGACCACCATATCTTCTATTTGCTTCACTGAGTAACACAAAAGCAAACACATGAAGTTAAATTTTGGTCTTTCTGAATTCATAGCAAAACTACCATGGATTTTAGTAGTATTAAGATTTTACCACTGGTATGTTTATTGGCCTCTCTGAACTCTCTTTTCTCTACACTTCTGCTCTGCTCTGTTGTCAGGTATTTTTGAGAACAAGAGGAAATGGTTACTCTTCTGTTTAAGCTGATAAATCTGGTTAGGATTTTGTTGAGACTAGAGTTGAAGCACTGCTTGAGGTTGCTGCTGTAATATGTATTAAAACAGTCTAAGAAAGTACCAGCCTATGGTTATTTACTGTACCATTTTTCACAAGGTAATAGGAGTCTAGAGGCAACAGTCAGTTTTTCTGACAGGTGACTTGACAACAAAACATTAAAACTGTCATTCTGGCCTTACCAGACCGTAGGACTAATGGAGCAGTTACTGCTTGCTTTGCCATGAATTCACTAAAACTGTCAACGCTGTTGGAAACTTTGCTGATATTTGTGGGACTATTGTCAACTTCAATCATACTTCTGTCAGAATATTTTATTTGCCACAGTAACTGACTGGTGGTGTCATTGCTGGAGGAGTTAAAAGAGCTGTAAATTGTACTCCCCTTCCCTGACATTAGCAGCAGCCATTGTGGTGTGCACTCCTTATTGCATGGTGGGACACTATCTGTATGGAGCATATCAATACATGAAGCACATGTTTCCAATGCTGGTTATGATTCTAAACTATTATGACTAATTGAGATTTTGGTGTTGGAGTGTGTGGGCAGAGTGTGTGGGCAAAGTGAGGGGCAAAAAGGAAAATAAACCCCAGTTGTAAAATTGTTTAGGCTTTTCGTAGTGTTTCCATTATGAGCAGGAAAAGGTAAAGAATAAATTACACAAAAATGAAGCCAAATATTTGGAAGCTGTGCTCTGCAGGCAGAGTTCTGTTGACTTAATCAGATGAAATTCCTGCAGAAAGCCTTCTCCTTTGCTGGTGAAGTAAGTCTAATAGCCTTTCAGGCTAAAACAAACTTTTGGGGATTTGTAACAACAACGCTATGGTTCTACAGAGACAACAACATGTCCATAAATTCAAACTAGTCATCTGACAGTCTCCATTTGTCTGACCTACTTTCTACTTACACTCTGTAAACAACCACAAGAAGAAAATTTGGGGATGGCAGAAGGGGCAGTTTCAGGGACAGACAAGAGAGGCAGAATGTTATGTAGCTTACACATGCTTTACATCTCATAATTTATAACCAGAAGAAAACAAGGGGTGGGCAATTATCAAAGAACACTAGTGTCTGATGAAACAGAATCCCAGAAGAGTGTTTTTTTCCTCTTGGCTATCACCAGTGACTGATGTGGGGTGGCTATCTCAAGAGTCACCATAAGGATCTCACTGATTTTTCTCTTCCTAAAATGGATGAAGAAAATAGTCCATGTTCTGAGAAAAAAATTTTCTCAGGTGTTCATGTTCCCCTTTCCAGAAGTTGCTATCCCTAAAACCAGGATGGCAGAATATGTGTCTGCATGTCAGTCATCCCAGTAGGCAGTCTGGTTCAAGGCTGGTTTTGTTTATGTTCCAGATGGTGAGCTGGAGCAGCTGAAGATACTTTGCCACATTGCTCTATACACCTAAATATTGCCTTATTGATTATGTAGCTGAAGCTATGTACTGTGAGGTACTCAGTCACATTCTACAGCTAGCAGCCATAACAAAATCTTACTTGGTGTTGGTTTGGAATATTTGGGATCTAAAATGTGCTGATCTAGAATCAATAGGTTTTGGAAATTGCTGTTCCTTCTAACAAAGGTGTGATATCTGTTTTACTCAGAAGTGTAAATCTAAAAGAAAGAACTGGAGTCTTCCTATTGAATTGAAAACTCAAGCTACTGTTTTCTTAATAATTGCACCTTTTTTCCTGTGCTTTGCATTACTTATGGTAAATATCCATGGCTAGTTGTTAACCTGCTGCAAAACCTATTAAACGTCTTACTGAGGCTAGGAAATTTACTGCTAATACTAAAACAGCCCAGTTTACAGCACTGCCAACACAATGCACATCCTGATCTGCCCTGGATTTTGACATTCAGGGAGATTATTAACTTGTAAACTTGTATGGTTTTCCTCATGAATGAATTCTGCAAGAGATACACATGTAAGCCCAGCTTCAATGCGTAGACAAGGCAAATATGCAATCGTTCCAAAGCACCATTATGTTCTCCAAAATATTGACAGGTCAAGTAAATAAAGTCATGAAAAACGTTGATTCCAACAGACCTGTGTGTACAGGGAGCCCTAGAAGTCAGTGAGAGCTGTGTGCTTGGAGCTGGTGCAGTACTTAGCACTCAGTTATGAAATAACTGGGCAATAAGACACAGTGACCATGTGAACACAGTAATTATAACACTTGGCAGTGCTTATTGTGTATGAGTGCATACACAGCTCTTGCCAGTGTAAAGAGCAAGATCTATGCCATTCAGCTAAGGAGCAGAAGTTCTAGAGCAGGAAGCAGGAGTAGCTCATGTTCTGTATGGATTTCCAGAGGAGAAAGGGTGTTTGCACACACTGGGGACTAGACTGCTATTCAGCTTCTCCATCTCCCTGAGGGCTGCTTTGCACTGCCCTATCTTCATCATCCTTTTCTGTTCCTTCCTCACCCACTCAATGGATACGTAACTTTGCTGGTTAACATGGAGGCACTCCAGTTCTCAGCAATTCTTTCTGTAATAATATAAAGCCTGGCTTACCGTAAGTCCAATTTTAATGGACAGTATTTTTCTATAAACATTCTCTTGCTTTGATATTTGCACTGCTATTGCATCTTAACTATGTGAGGAGTGATAATAATAACAGCTTTGCTGGCTTTTGCAGCTTTGCCAGGGAAGTAGGTGATAATATGGCAGCTTTCACAAGCAACTTGCATGAAATCTTGAAAAATGTGAACATGAGTCTAGGCTTTAGAAAGCTTAAAGAGTGAAAAAAGGGCAGTAGAGCACGGCAGAGATGAAGACTTCCACCTTCTAGGACATGTAAAAGCTGAGAATCTGAGACCAGTAGCATATAACATTTTTATTGGGCTTTTCTACAATCAGTTATTGCTTTTATTCTAGCCTCCAGCTGACATATTGTAACTGGGATTGAAGGGATAATTACCAGTGTCAAAGAGACCAAGTACTCAGAGTTTGTCAGAAACAGCCTGGAAAAGAAAGATGGAAAAAAGGAAGTCCCCTCCCATGCTAAAAGCATAGGGTCAGTCACAGACAACCTGTGGTGGTAATAAAAAGGTTTTATAAGCAGAAGTGGAAGCCAGGCTATGAAATTTCAGGGCATTGGTCTTTCCATTAATTGTTCATATGGGAGAAATACCTGGCAAAATCCCAACAGGAGAGCTTATAGCTCTTTTCACTTAAGCTTTTTCTCCTTTCTTATGTAGGATCAAATGAAGATCTGATCTCTGATTCTGCCCTGCTTTTCCCTTGGTGACATGAAAGTAGTCAAGACTACGTAACTAAAAGAACAGTGTTTTGTTATCTGTTTTAATCTGGGTTGGTGGATTACTCTAAGTCAAGCCACAAAAGACAGCAAAGATATATTGCCTGATATAAAATGACTAACAGTGACTCCTATATATGTCATACCAATGTGATTATTTCTGTGTTTGCTGATTCATACAATGCTACTCTACAGCACAGAGATTTCATACAGTACCCCAGCTGTGTTAGCCAAGTTTGCAGCGGTTTGCCAGCTAAACCTTCTGAATTCTCATGCTAATAAACAGGGTTTAGCTGCAAATTTGCTGTTTGCACTGTTTCTTAGCAAAGGTACTGAAGATCATAATTTTGTGCAAACCTTCGTGATGGCAGACATTCAAAACAATACTAAGAGCTGGTTTGTCAAATTTAGTTGGGCTTACAGAAATACCTTTTTATATGATGCATCTAATGTACTTGGCCTCTATGTCACCAATGGGATATTAAGGATGAGCCTGATTTTGATTAGGGCCTTAAAGAAAACTGTCTTCAATAGACTCTTTTTTTTTCTAAAGTGTATCTTTGGGTTCACAGGGAACCCAGCTGTTTATACTGGTGTCCAGAAACTGCTGCCAAGGTTTTGTTTGTCTAATCTAAGAAAAAAGGAGCATTAGGTCAAATGCTTGTGTTACAGCACTGTAGAAAAATATTTATGAAGGCTTTATGAAGGAGGTTTAATCCACAGTTTCTTTTTAAAAAAAAGTGTAATGGAAGATAGTTCAAAACTTTTCTATAAACATTGTAAGAAAGCCTTATAAACATATAATAACATATATTTTTAAGATAAACTACTCCTTTCTCTCTATTATCCCATGTCCTACAATGGCAGGATAATACCTAGGTTTAACTTCAGAATCTTGTACTTTATGATGAACTTGAGTCAGAAACTGTTTTTCAGCCATAGGGAAGTTGCTGACTGTGGTACAGCCTAATGACATAGACTGTCTCTTCAAAGTTGACTCCTGTAGCAGCAGATGCAATCCTGCGCATCTTGTCAGTGAGTGTCTGAATCTGCATCAGTTGAAATTATTTGCTGTATAATTTTTTTTATACTTAAGCATTCTTTCACTATATAAATTCCATACTTTTATGTCAAGAGATTGTCATATGGTGATTTAGCCACATGCCCTGTTGGATTCTAAAGCAGACTTAGGGCACAGATATTTCAGCACTTCCCAACCTGCAGTGTTGTGATTAAACTGTCTGCCTGCAATGTTGGTGGCTGGGGAAGAAGCAACAAAGGAAGCCTGTCAGTAAACAAATTTTATTGCAGAAATCTTATCACAAATGTCAACATATAAAAAAAATGTAACATAAAAATGTGTTGATTCACAGCTCCCAGTGACACTCATGGAACAGACTAGTTGGGCAGAGAATTGATGTGATATATAACAGACCTACTGCCGTTTTCCTTCTTTGTTTCTGAGTTGGTCATTTAGTCACTGAACCTTCACTGCCAGTGTGAATTGTGCCACTGACTGACACAGAGCAGGAAGTCTCCTATGTTTGTGCCTATGCTATGCCCTAGTGAACTGGGCTACTGACTGATCACTCACCAGTTTGCATGAAGCCATGTTGTTACCTTTTCATAAGTGTGTGTGGGTCTCCTAGGCTGTCTAAAACTGCTATCATTGCTTTTGCAATGTATGACTTAAGTCTATTAAGAAGTGCTTAGCAACTATCCTGCAAGAAGGACAGAGAAATTTTGATGTCCAGCTAAGTGCAGCATGGCCATCCTGCCTATATGATCTGTACATGTGTACACTTGGACCCATGTTAAGGGAAATGTAGGTCTGAGTCTCCTTTCCTCAGTCTTCCCTATATCTACCTCATGTATATGACTGAATTTGAAAGTTAAACCAAAGCACAGTTTTGAGATTAATGTATTGTCTGTACTTAATTTCCCCAGCTCCAAAACTGGATGAAATAGAACATTGTTTCTATTTCACTCCCAATAATGGTATTACTGCAAATTAAAACGGAAGGCTGAAGTGCTTGAGTGCTGCTGCGACTGGGATCATGAAAGCATCATACACGGTTATGTTGTAGGTTTGCTTCTTGTTCCTATAGCAACATACAGGCAAGGATCTCAAGGCTCTTTACAAGTATTCATGAATTAAGCCTATGAGGTCAGGGATGGTGATTATTCTTGTTTACAAATAAGGAAATGCAGAGGTTAAACTGCTTGATCAAGGTCACACAACAAATCTGTATCCAAGCCAAAAATAAAAGCTGACTCTGGTTTGTGCTTCAGTCACCAGCTGATACTCTCTGTTTGAAGAGCTGTGCAGGGCTGAGGGGAAAGGTTTGTAAAAAGTCTACAGATTTGTTCATTCAAAATGTACATTCCAGCTCAGATTGTCTCACTAAAGTGACCTTATCTTTTTTCTCTTTGTCTATCTAAACTTTGTCCTTGTGAAAACATCATTATATCCAGTCAAAGCAGAAGTAATGTGATTTTGACGTGAGTTTTGCAAATCTCTGACAAAACAAAACTGAAGCCTATGCTAAAAAATTTTAACAATCTTTCTATGTGTGATTGCTAATTCTTCAGTGGCAATTAGATGAAAAGGTCCAGAACATACCTGGTTAATTTCAGTGACTACATAGACCAAAAAACCCCAAATGTATTTTTACTAAGAACAACTATGAATTTTCTCTGGAGTTACCCCAGAGATATTGTACTCTATGATGAAAAAATAGGGTTTGTTAATAGGCAACAATACATAAAAGTGCACTTTCCTGAGTTTCTTTTCAAATCACAGGAGGGGAAAAACTGTAAACTTTGAAAGTTTTTTTGGTATCCAGCCTCTGCTCCTCCTTCTGCACATAGTGCTTGCCAGTGCCAGAATATTGTGAGCTGAGATAGTAGAGGAGAACAACAGCCACACTTTTTTAACTCCATTGTCCCACTGGATGCTGTTTGTAGGATCAAAGTGTGGAAAATAGCAAGTGTACTCTTAGGAATGTCCTTTTCTAGTCTGGGCTAAATAGTATAAAATGCTTTCTTGCTTCCTGATCTCTTAGGCATATAGACGTCTGACCCAAGTCATGCTTTTTCTAGATACCATTCCTTACAGAAATTAGGTGGATGTTGAGCTGCTTGTTAGCTATATCCTTGTGGTCATGCTGGGTTTTGTTTGTTTTTATTTTTTTCTTTTGGTTTTTTTAAAAAAAATTTTTTGGGGTTTTTTTTTTGTTTGTTTGTTTTTTTTTTGTTTGGGTGGCTGTGACAGTGAATTTTACACTGCCTAGAGGAACAGTTTGCTACTGTTTCCTCAGGATCATTGGTTACTATGGCTGTGTTGGAATTCTGCTGAAGAACCTGTCAGCTGGGTGAATGTCAGTAATTTAGTGAGGAAAAGTCTTGTGAGAGTTGAGGATCACGTTTAGCAACATCTGCAAGTCTAACTAAAATGTTCACAGGGGCACTAAGCTGTAAGGAGGCTTATTGGACTGGCTTTATTGCTCAAAAGGAGCTAAAGCAGGGGTGGGTTAAGGACAGGAAAAGGGAGGATCAGCATTTCTGCCTGAAAGATAAAGCAGACCTGGAAGTGAAATAGCCATATCAATCACTATATTTATATCTATATTTTAATAGATATAGATTTATCTAGATATAGATGATATAAAGATTAGACATAGATATATAGATATATAGATATAGAGCTGGAATGAATATCTGATAATCTCAGCTTCTCAGAAGTCCCTCATCCATGAGCATTAAAATCTGTGAAACCCTGAAAGGATAAAGTGTAAGGGTCACATAGGGTCTGCTATCAATCTGCATTTTGATCACTTTGTTGAGTGACAGCTGCACCTCAGCTGTTGCTGTGCCCTCTGAGCTGGGTGGTCAGAGATCTGGAGGCCTCAGTCTCAGCGTAGGGCTTTACTTCTTTTTTTTTTTTTTTCTTTTTACTTTTCAAATGTTTCACTAACCTTTTTCTAAAACTATTGTAGCAATCAGAATTGCTTGAGGATTTGCATGTAGCCAAATGATTCAATGTTACCAATTCCTACCTTGCTTTAGAAAGGATCACTTTGTGCACTGTATTTGGGTACTCAGCCTGAATTTTCAGGTGATTTTGACTGACTGTAGATCCAGGTATGCTTAGGTTTTACAGGTCAGAAAAAGTGAAGTAGGAAAAATGTAGCAATAGAGCTTAGATTAAACTGTGACTGTCTGCTTGACAATCTTAGGTGCAGACCATTAGTTCTTTTCAAAAATGACATTCACATTAATCTCACAGAGATCTTTTCACTTGTGGCAATAAATATTTAAGTGCGAATACTTTGAAGAAATGAAATTACAGGCTTTACGTTAAGAAGATCTACTGATCTTTTAGTACATTGAACTTTTGAGAGAAGATGGCTTCTGTACATTTATAGTTGTGCTCTGCTTTCACAGGTTGGAGAGGAAACAAAACACTGTTATTGTATCTGTAGGGAAGTCCACCTTTTATTTCATTTTCTTGCTCTCCTGTTGCCTTTGAAACATGGAAATTCTACTTGAACTGTCATCATGTTGCAGCTTGATGAGAGATGGATAGTTTAAAAGTGCTGAATAGAGATTTGATCCTCCTGAATACACTGGGTTCATGATCCATGGTCCAGAGTTTCACCTTGAAGGAATGCAAATGCCTGGTGTTTTCCAGACTAACCTGAAATATCTCCCAACACTGAGGAAGGTGCATCAGTGAGGTAAAAGGCACCAAAGAAAGCCTTTGCTGTATTTGGAAAGAGATGAACAAATGTCACAGCCAGCACTCTAATAGTTAACTACATGTCAGTGTGAAGTTATGAACCTCTTTGTCTAGCCACTACACAAAGCTTATAAATCTAATGGAGAGAAAGTTTTGCAGAATGTACAACTGGAGTCTTGATGGCTGGTCTGAGAGGCATTTTCCTAAATGTCAGCCGAGTTGCCACTCAAACTCAGCTGCACTTTGTCTGAACCATCCCCTTCTGAAGTCTTGTAGTCACAGAAGATCCTAGTCAGGTAAATTTACTGCTGTTATTCTGCAGCTTTGATGATCAACCAAAATGCAGTATCAAACTTACCTTGCTACTGTGAAATGCAGCCTCTCACTATATATAATTTTCTGATAGCTGGAAGTGCTGGAAGCTCTGATAGCTTTTCCAAAATGCATTCCTGGAGTTAAGTAGCTCTTAAACAAGTATAGGAGCCAGCTTATTGGTAATTTATCCCTTGCTGATCAGATTTACCTTATTCTAAAAAATTCATGAGATAAACTCTGAATTTTCTTAGCTGCTTCAGTGCAAATTAGTGACTAGTTATGAAGCTTTATTAGTGGTAATGAGGGGTGCAAGCTTATCTCTAGTTTCTCTGGAGATTAACCTTGATAAGTAAGAAGACGAACGTGAGAAAAAAGGTGTTTGTGGAATATACCACAGCTGCCCACCATACTTGATATTATTTTTTCTGTTGTTGTAGAGCAGAGTGGACTGGAAGAACCTTTATAAAAGCTGATTGCACCAGATTCTCATCTTTCACGTCTGGTAACACCTCCACGCATGGTCTGATTTAAACAAACTTAATAAACATGTCTGAAGCAAAATACTCCTCAGACATCATGTGGCCTTTGGAGAGAAACTGATAGAGAAATTCTACACTCAGGCTGTCACTCACTCAGTTGTTGACACAACTGTTTGGGGGACTGAAGTGGATCAGGCAACCAGATAAGGTTAAAAATAATGCAAATGAAAAGGGATCAGGAGAAGGTAACATCTTCTGTGGAAGGGGAAAGGTTTTGGACTTCTTCCCTGAGCTGAGCTGTGCTTTCCAGTGGCTCTCTCCCCCATCTGGGCAACAGTTTCAATATTTGTTAAATCTTTCCTGAGCAGGTGTAGCTCACTAGGTACAGCAGCAGAAAACTATCAAACTTTGTTTTTTACTCTGCCATTTTAGCACATTAAATTATCTCTAAGGAGGGTCTGGTGAGTACCAGAGCTAGTAGGAGATAAAGAGCAGAAGTATGACCTCCTGCTCATAGTTTCAGAGACCTATTAGCTTATCTCAGTGTACCTCTGGAAACCCTGTGCAAATAATTGTGTCATTGAATGTGGGGTAGGAAAGAGCACCAGTACTAAGCAAAATAAATGACTGACAGAGAGGGCAGAGAAGAATTATGCACCCAAAATCCCATGATTAATGAAACTGAGGTGTCAGCATGAGACAGAAGGGGAACCCTTGTCTTTCAGTATCAGCATGTAAAAATCAGGAGATTTAGAGGTTTGGAGAAGTCTTAGTACTGAGAACCTGAAGTGCTGTATTTATAACTGGCTGTAGGGCTTTGAAAGAAATGTAGAGTTGAGTGTGAAATAATAAATGGAGATTAAGTAAATGGGGGATTTTTCCCTTTGAAACAAAGATAATTAGTGGAAAGATTAAATTTAGACTTGCTTATAGAATGATTATCTTATCATTGTGTAGAAAATAATTTCTTATTTCAATTCTGATGTCTAGTTAATAACACAGACTGGTGGACAGACAGCAGTGTGGATTACACACATTCTGCATGCTGATCTTGTCCTTCTAGCTTTGATGATCTCTCTTTGCCCCCTAGGGACCATCACCAATGGACCAGTTGTACTAAATTCATAGCACTTCAACAAATGTAATTTCTTTCCCATTACAAGCAAACTAAGCATGGTATGCTAAAATGAATTAGGAGTGTGTGGATGTAACTAGGATTTTTTCACTCCTGGAGACTCAGCCAATTGTCAGTAATGGAAGCATTAAACTTGAGGTTAACTAACACCAGTTTAAATTAATAACTAAAATTTAGTGTCTAGCCTTTGTGTGCTGAATGCTGCTCAAAGTGAACATGTAGCTTTAAACTGGTTCTTAGGTACAGAGGCTAAATAAGCTCACTACTAATATGAAGTTACCAGAGCCCTTTTGTGAACAGTATTGGTGATTTCACAAGGGAAATAAAGACTGGACATGTCTACAGGAGACATTAAACTTGTTCTGTGGATAGAGGATGTCATTCCTCAGCTATTTTTACCATAATATTGATTCCAATTTATTTAGGATGCACATTACAGACAAATGGTGACCTTCGCATGAAAGTCTATTGATGCACAGAAATGAGGGCATGATTTGATGGGACAGGGATGTTGGTTAAAACACAGCTTTATGGGAGTACTCTGCCTTCCTGGTGGTGCTAAAAACCCTGTCAGAGTGAAGGTGCTACTCCTGATGCAGGTCAGCTCTTTGATCTGCTGCTCAGTGTAACCCCACAAATAATTTCGTTGGCATGACAGAAAGAGGGGTAGAAGGGAGCAACTGTGTTGTTTCAGTGAAGGTCTTTTGTCATTAGCCTACAGCCAGAGCACTAGAAACCTCTTTATCCACCTTCACCTTTTGTCTAAGTGGTGAACCAGTTGCTCCTATACTTGTGCTGCTGTTCACTCTTTTCTTTCAGCTGTACTGTGGTAATCCATGTGACCATAAATTGATCAGTGAAGTTATTCAGGTTGAAAATCATTCCCATTCCATAGCTGAAGTTCTGACTATTCAGATTATATGGTATTAAACAACAATTCTATACAGGTAGTTGTACAGCACAAATAAAAACAAAAACAGTTGGCCAAGGATAAGGACTCTGGAAAACTTTACTGTTGGTTTGCTTGTGGGTAAAAATGTGAATAGAACTACTCTTTAAGTGTAAGGTGCAGTATAAAATTAACTTAGTTTATTAGGAGTATGGTTTTGTAGTAAGGGTAATCTTCAAATGTCCATCTTCTTCTGTGAGGCAGGTTTCAATTGCTCACTGATATTCATGGAGAGGTTTGTATCAGTCTGCCTACACGGGTTTGAAACTGGAGCTCTAAACATACAGTTTGTTCAAATTATTTTCTCCTTGCTTAGTTAAAAGCATTGATCATTTTTCTGCTCTTGCTCTTTAGTAACACTGAAAAAAAATTCTACTTTATGATTATCCTGTTGATCAAGTTCTCTTTTATTTTGAATTCATACAGTGCTCTGATAGGGTTCACAGTGTTCATTAATCTGATACAGGAATAAGCAGCTGTGCTGGTGTGATTTAAATAGTTACGTAACATCTACATCCAAGGCAAACTCAGGGTGACACATCCTTGGAAAGGTTCCTAGTGAAAACTGTCCTGGAGAGAGCATATCCAGCAAACAAAATTACCCAGGGCAAGGTTTGTCAGTTACTGCAATCTGAGAAGAGGCAGCTTGGAAAAACAAACTGGGCATTGCTGTAGGAAGGAAATCATGCCAGTGAGTTCTGTGAGAGACTGGGCACATGATGAAGGTGAGGACACCCTCAAAGTTCTCCTCAGTGATACTTGGATGGGTCACTGAGGTCGGAAGAATTAAAATAGTCATGGTTGTACTCAGTGTTTGTGACATGTCTTGCAGCACTAGAACATTCAAATCCTTTGCAGTGCTCGTATTTTAAAAATTATGTCCCTTCAATCATTAACATTGGGTAGATCAGAGTCCATATCTTCTTGCAATTTCAAGGTATCTTCTTTATGTCAGTTTTGTTTTCCTATCTAGTCTAATTTTAAAACTTCTAGTTAACATGACAGTTGGTACCAACAACATGCCAATTACTGAACTTCCTGTAGTGTGAGAGGAGCAAAATTCACCATTTTTTGGAGAGGATTTAAAAGTTCTGTCTGGTAAGTACAGGCAGATGTAGCCTCCATATTTTCTGTTTAATAATGACTCCAATCTTGTATTTTCATATAATGATATAAATACAAATCTGTAGTGCAGCTGAAGAAGGCTGGAGGCTATTTAGCCTAGATAAATACTTTCTCACACAGTAGGTAAAAGTTCCTTCTCACATTGAAAGCTATGGTACTTTTTTTTAAACTCACCCTTGTTTATTAGGCACTGAAGAGGATTTTCTCCTAAATGATAATGTATTGGGTTAACTTTAGCAAGGAACAAGAGAGAGTCTTAAGTAATACTGGCACCGCTTTCCCATAGCTTGAGCACTGGGGCTGCATTTCTGTAAGGGATATCAACAGTGCACCAAAACCCCCAGTGTTGTACACTTTGTGTTCCAAAGCAATCCAAACTCCTTGACAGCAAAGCTGGAGGATATTCCCATAAACGTGTTTCTCACAAAGAACAACAATTTCAAGTTTATGGGTTCTCCTGCACTATCCCTTGCTATAACAGGTTGTATATACGTTTGTACATATATATATATATATGTATTATATATATGCCCAGCTATGTATAACACTTACAGCCATTTTGGCAGTAAAACAGTTGCAGAAGCAGCCAGAAATTGGTCTTCTTTTGCTTGAACAGGAATTGAAAAATTAACTTGTGATCTAAGCAATATGTGTTTTATGGTAGAAGTATATGTGTTTATGTTCCTTAGACAAGGACTTTGGGGAATTTATACCCTGTAGGACTTTTTGAACAGGACAGTGACAAAACTGAGAGTATTTATTAATTGATTCAAGCAGTGTCAGTTATTCTGGTATATCTATTGAATTTCTTCCATATTCCCCTATTTTCATCTCTAAGGCTCTCATGTAAGATGAGCAGCTGGTTTGACCTTTCTGGTTGCCTTGCCTTCATCCCCTTCATGGGACTGTGTTTTTTTTTAATAATATGAACATCAGTTCATGCTGTAACAGTACCTTTTCTAATTGAATTCACAAAACTGTGTCTATTGAGATCAATCTTTTTGATAGGGGTTTTCCATGCAATCAACAGTATGGACAACAGTGAAAGGGACTCCCTGGAGATTATTATTATTATACCCTTCATGTCACCAAGAGAATTGAAACCTAGGCAGATTTTTACTTTCTTGAAGTCATCCAGAACTGAACCTTCTTCCCACTAGCATTTGCTACGCCTTTGCACCAAAAAGAGTCAGAAAAGTTTTTGATGGCACGAGAATCAGCCATAGAAATGTGTTTATATGGAACAGAATGAGGTCTGAAGAAAAGTGGAAAAATGGTTTTTGCTTGTAGCATTTAAAACTTTGGTTTATAAACATTTGTATTTGATTAACTTCACCCTCAATAATAGCTCTGACTAAGCTTGCAATCCATAATTTTCAGACCACAAAGAACTAAAAAATACAGAATGTCAGGGCTGACATTCTGGAAATGTGTAAAGGAAAGGATAAACAAATAAAACCAGCCCCCATGTTTTGTAAAGGAATGTTCTGTGCACTGAACTACAGTCATGGGACTCACTTGAAATGGTGAGGAAGAGTAAGCAGTATGAATTACAGAATGTTGTATAATCTTTGTGCATGAACAAAAGAATGAAGAGGATGTCTCTTGGCAGAAAAACAAATGTCACATTAGGAGGAAAAAGTTAATACAGATCATCAATCAAACATTAGTGTGTGATACAATCTCATCCAATCTGAGGACTGCTGGAGCTCTGCGAACTCAAATGTAGTCTCTCAAGGCTCACTGCATGCACAGTTAATTTCACAAACAGTATCTTCTTCTGAAATGGGATTAAATATGGCTAACTTAAGGAACTGCTGTAAATTGCTCCCAGAGGAGTTATTATTTAGCAGCTAGATAGCTGAATATTTCTGCCAGGTAGTATGAAGAAAATGTCTGCATCTCTGCTTTCACCTTTAAAAAGAAGAAATGGTGCTTCTGGTGAAGCTTTGGAGAACTAAAAACACGCTCCTGAAAGACAGGTGTTGCTGTTATTATAATTGGTGTTGCTGTTATTAAAATTGCTTCTATGCCAGGTCCAGGTTAGCTATATATGGGGTTAAGAGTCTATGCTAGACTGCAAAAAATTACCAGATGAATTTTCAAAAAGAGTGAGAAAATGTTTTAGGCTTAAATCCTACTTCCTAAACTGAGTTGAAAGGGGGATTTATCTCATCTAGTGTTGTTTGGTGTCTGGAAATGAGCTACCTCTGCATTCAGGGAAGAGAAGTGGTAGCATTTTAGAGTATGCACAATGACCTAGATGTGCATTTCATCCTGAAGGTGACATCAAAAATAGGTCAATAGTGTCTTTGCTGACCAGCTCAGGACTTTTCTTCACACATCTAATCCAGCATGATTACACATGGCCGTCTAGGGATTTATTCAGGAAATTCTACCTACAGCTGTCAATCAGTTATTTCTTTTGGCACCGTCCAAGGCCTAGATTTGTTCAGAATTAATTTTTCTGCCAAGGAATTAGGGAATGTATAACTAGATTGGCCTGCAGTCTAAGATCCAAGTCTTCTTGAAGGTCCAAAAAAATAGGGTCCTAAGTTACTCTGGCACTTCCAGTATATTTATTTTCAGTGCTTTTGGAAAAGACACTGCTTTGCATAACAGAATAGTAATTCAGTTTTGTGGAATACAGGTCTTAATCACATTCACAGTACCCATTGCTGAGCTTTTTTCACGTGACTCTGGACTATCTTTTCACATCTGCTGATGAACCCTTTAGGAAAAAAAAAAGGCACAAGTAGAAAAGACAATTGAATTCCATCTGCTGGATTCACATCCTAACAAAAACATCAGATAGAAAAGGTCAGTGAACTAAAAGTCTTTTTTTGGCAGTGGAGGTAGGAGGTCCAGAAGAGTTTCTGCAAATAGAAAATGTAAAACAAATAATAAATGTAATTCAAAAGAACGTTGTGTTCCTGTTTATCTTGCAGATGGAACTAGAAATTCACAAACATTTATGCACAATTGAAAGGGGGTTTAAGACAACCTGTTTTCTGCCTATTATCTGAACAGCTGTTTGTAGGAGAATTTTCCACATAGGTCACTGCAGAAAAAGAGTAAGCTGTTGACAGCCTGATGGATGAGTTTGGCTGGCGTGGTGCCCATCCAGTTGTACAACAAACACTTTCATGTACAGTAAGTGTCGCACACGTTCAGATTACCTCTAACAGAGTGACATTTCTTTTAAAGTTATTCACAGAAACCAGAAGATCACTTGAGTTCCTAAAGAGCAAGTTACTAATCTCCTAAATGCTCTTAATTAAAAAGAGTAGTGAAAGTTCAAATTGAAGTTAGGAGATGCTCTTTATGTGAAAGGTTGCACCTTTTAATGTGTGGAAAGGATAATGCTGCTGTGCACATAGAGCTACAAGATAAGCAAAGGTCCCATTGCCATGTAGAATTGCACTGTTTCCTAGCACACATTCTTTCAATTAGTTTGTATTGACTGGAATATAAAATCCCAGGAGTCTCAGCCGTTTGGTTTGTGTATGTAACTTATTGTGACTTCAACACAAATAAAAAAAGCTTCAAGCTACAGTTTATATGAAGGAAACGAAAGACATTTCTTTATTTTTTACTTGCCGAAGGACAAATACCTGACTGTTTCTGCTATAACTTTCCCTAATATTTTTGTCTAAAGAGAAGCAGACACCAACATGGTAGACACTTGATCTGTTCACCAGTCCTGGTCTATTAGTGTATGGAATTGCAAATATGCCCTTTTTTAAAGTCCTGCTGCTAGGTGGCTCAGTGGCTATATGCACATCATCTAACTTCAAGGAACTTACATGCATACTCATGCATACCATGGCAAATGCCTGCAGCTGGCTGGCTTAACCTTAGGCTGGAAGTGAATTTGGGGAAACTGGAAACTTTGTTTTTGTGCTTGTCTGCTAGTGACTTACAGAAAAAAAAAGTAATTGAGTTCCTTAACTACTCCATTCCTATGTTGCCATAGTTGCAAAATTGCTGTCATATTTACCTGCTTTTGCAAACTATTGTGAGGCATCTGCAAGGAAAATCTTCTGTACAGAGTGCTCTTTTGCCATGAGCTGAACAGCTAAAACATGGCTCTCTCATCACTAGCCTGGCAAATACAAGCGATTTTTCCTCTCCTTTTTCTTGACTGCATAGGATAGGAGTTTTCATTATCCTAATATTTTTGAATAATGTATTTTTTATATGTGCATGTATATATATATATACATGCTTAATCTATAGCAAGCAAATCTTTGGACCTCTCTGGCAGGGGTTATTAATCTTATAGAAGGAAAATTAATTTTACCCCTATTTTTATTGTGGGGGTAGGACAGTGCATGACACTTTAACTCCACAGTGGAAGCACCTGAGAATATGTAATTGCTTTCCTTCTCTTGCTGGGGGAGCCTGCAGTGATATGCAGGGTGAAAGGTTTTTGTAGGTGCTTCACCTTGTTCTGCCCCAGGCCCTTCTAAAAGTTTTTCTACCCCCAGGAAAAGAGCCTGTTTGCTCTGTTACACTGGTTGAAGGTGAAGTACTTTGATATCTGCTTAATCTCTGTAGCCATGTAAGGCAAAGAAAACTGAGATCTATCTTCATTTTACAGGTGTGAAAATGAACAAGGATTTGGAAAAGGCCTTGAGGTGTATCTGTGCTGGATACAGAACTGAGTTACTTCCATCAGATGTATTCTCCCCAGTATATATTTGCAGCACTCCTGTCTGGAAATACACACAAAAAGGTAAAATTTCATTTAGCATCAATGTTTTTAGTAAGAAGTTGACAGGAGTTATCCTCACCATGTTGGAAGAGAAGCCATATTTTAGTTACGTGGCTCTGGCAAACCTGGTATTTTTTTTGCTTCTTAGGTAACTTTTTTCCTCCTTGGGTTTTTCCAGGGAATTTCTAATGCTTGCTCTGAAGAGAGATTAATATTTTTCTACTTTTGACTACTCAAAACTCCGTATTATGCTGCAATCTCATAGGCAGCTGGAATGTTGGCTACTATGCTAGCTAGTTAGTTAGGGTGCTGTGGTAGGGTTCAGGAGAGAGCGTGTATTTCTGTAGAGGCATTTCTAAACTGTGGGTACAGTCATTAACTGCTTAATTATAGTCCCAGCTGCAGGGAAATGAGTTAGAAGAGCTGTTAACATTTAGCATTGTAACAATACCTTATTTCACTGCCTGACTTGTGAATAGACAAAATTTTAAAATTTAGCAGAAACCCATCTTTCCTGCAGAAACAAATGAAAAACACTGACAGCACAGACTACAAAAATGATGACATAAGAAAATGTGTCATGAAACTGGAGAAAACCTCTCCAAACACTGATTTGTAATTACAAATGCTTTCTTCTGCAACTTGCCCTATCTCACTGCCTCAGAACTGAAGACCTGGGCTTGGCAAAGACTGTGCTGATTGAAATCTAGAGCGATTCAAATGCAAAGATGTCATTCTTGAGTCATCCATGCCCACCAGATCTTATACTGGCTTGACAAACTGTTCAATTTAAACTGATACTATGCTCTGTGTGTAGACAAAATGGGAGGTTTCAGCCAAGGTTTGCAAGTCTCACATGCAGTGAGCTGAAACAAAATGTAAACTCTGAGTCACAACAAAACATTATGGGTTTTGAGCAAAGGAGGGGTGTTGCCACAATTGCCTTATTATTGTGTGTCAATACAATAGTATTGTAGTATTTTTATAGACAGTATTAGATAATAGTACTGTATAGTATTCGTATACAGTAGTATTTGTAGTCACCAGTGCCTACAAAAGTTGCTCGAGCATGATTTAAAAGGGGCTTAGCAGGACAACCTGTGCTTTCATTGTCATTTGGGCATAAGTGCACACAGGCTCTTTGCCTGCCTCCCTGCTTGATACAGACGTGCACAGCTTTTATCCTCTGTGGCACAGGTTTAAATTGTTTCCAGTGCTAATCTTCCTTGGTGACTCTGCAGAGAGTGGTTTTGATCCACACTGTTGGACCACGTCAGCAAGGTGCTGGGCAGAGTCACTCACTGCAGAGGGGGGATGGCTCTGCAGAGGGGGCACAGTCCTCAGCCGTGCAGGCAAAGCTAAGTGGGCTAACAGACAGCAGCCTTGGTCACAAAGCAGACATAAAGAGCTAAAATGCAGTGAATACTGCATCAATTCTTTATCAATGAAAGCAGAAGCTGCTATAATGGAAAGAGTACTATTCCTAGCTACATATATAGTTGCATGCCTAAGATATATAAGACATTCAGAAAGAGGAAACAGCTTAGATGCTGCTGTCTGAGTTCTGCACTAATCTTGTAAAGTAACTTATTTTGTACTTATGGATTACTTTGCAAATGAAACTATTACAATGAATGTTTTGGTGTATAATACAAATAGGACTATGGAAAGGACTTGATATAGGACTGAAGAAGAAAGCTGCAGACCATGAATACAGTATGTCCTGTAGTAGAGGTCAGCTATTTTATGCATACTGAATAATACTAACCAATCCTAAAACATGAGGAAACATCCAATTCAGATGATTTACCCCATCAGATGTTGTCATCTCTTAGGTCAGATCCTTTTGATAATGTTACAAGAACAAATCTATTTTTACCCAGCTCTGTTCAAATATCATTCACTGGCTCTGCAAGTGCTTTGGTCCAAAGCCTGAATGAACAGGTGTAAGAACATTATCTGACCAAATCTGAACTCATGTATTTTATATATTGTACATGCTCTCACACTTTTATTTATAAAATGAGTTCACTGTCCCTGGCATTTCACTTGCACTGTTTCTGTCTTATCTATGGAAATCTGAAATGAAAGAAAGCAGCACCAGTAACTTCTAAGCTTTCATGAAGACAAGCAAGTAAAAACTAAGTGAAAGATGAGAGGTTTTTTCCTCTTAGCTGATGTAGTGAGCTGAACACAAAGTTTATTTTAGTCTTTTAGTCTTCAGGAGTAAACTAAAACAGTCACAACTGTTTGGTTTTGTCTGTGCTGCTTTTTTTCTTTTAATTTAAAGTTTTTGCCTACCAAAACTACTGAGAAATATAAGAAAACTTTAAAATTATCTGTAATATGTATTTTTTCAAGAAAGAACATAGGATACAAGCAGAATGTTCATGTTTTTAAGGACACTGTGGGAGTGTATGTGTCTGTTTAGTTTTCAGCAAAGATTTTGGAAGGAAGTACTTAAAACATAATCATTATGCATTCCATAAAGATCTTTGCACTTTTTGTATAGACTTTGTTTAATGAAAACTTGGAAATTTCATGTCTGTAGACACACCTTTCTTTTCTTGCATATCTCAGGGGGCCTAAAGCTACTAACAATTATTTGATGGTTCATTGGTAAGATAAAAAGAAATTACATGTAGACAAAATGCAAATGCAAGACAAATTTTGGAAATGTCATATTTTCATGTAACTTTTAGACACACTAGAGTCAAATGACTAAATGTGTACTTTTTAACAAGGATTTGATAGCAGAGCAGAAGTATGACATTGGCAAGTAAGCTCTGTTCCTTGTTTGGAGGTGGCTCATAGCCATCATGTGCATAAGCATGGAATTTTTAGCAAACATTTTTAGCAAAGTCTCTTAAAGTTGGAGACAACCACCCTTCCTATTTAACCAGGGTCAATATTTTTTACTGAGGCAAAGTTAAAGCTAATGGAGCTAATTTATTCAAGCCAATAATCTAAATGAAAGCACAAAACCTGTATATAAGTACAATTCTAGGAGAGGCAGATAGCACTGTGTGTTGTTAAGTCTCCACAGCATATCCTGGTATGGCTTTGTGTATCAGTTACTCATAACTTTGAGAAGCTTTAGCAATTTTGGCTGCACTTTTCCATTGCTGATGGAAAACTTGAGGTGGAAAACTTTGACAAATAGCAGCCAAGTGATTGAGCAATTTCTGAAAGGCAAGCTAAGGGAAGAATATGTTGCTTTATTTCTTAAAAAATGTTCTTGAAAGTTGTCTCTGTTGTGTTGTAGTGTGGCCTGGAAACTTGGGAAAATCAGAGAGGCAGCTCAATGACAGAGAGGGGGGAATCATGGAGATGGTGCAAGAAGAGGGAGAGAATAAAGAGGAAAGCTGAGTCTGGGGATAAAAATTACTGAGATGATTATAAGCTGGAACTTCAGTAATCAAAAAGGAGGTCAGGTGGCCACAGGGATGTAGATGAGAGATCACACGTCAAAGTTAAGGATGAAAACTGCTTGAGAAAAATCTTGAGAGACAGCGAGATTGGGCAGAGTCATTGAAGACCAAGCAGAAATCAAGTAACTTGTACACATATGAGCAAGAAATTGGGAGGATGTTCCACCTGGGAGTTGTCAGGGGAGCAGTGACTTTGGAGGGAAGGCAAAGGAAGAGAGCTGAGAGTGGCTTAGCAAGAGCAGTGGGACTGATATAAGAGGCTTGCTGTAGAAAGAGGAGCTGCTATTACAGAAAGCCTTATGCATGCATAGGGCAGATAGGAAGTGCTGGGCATTGTCAACAAAATCCAGAAAGAGTGGGTGGGAGTTTTACCTATCAGAACACATTCTTCTTTCTGCTATTCCTGAATTACCTTTTCTATCAGCCACTAATGGTAGTAAATGTCACTTGAAGAAGCAAATGTCTTGCAACCTCTTCTGCTGGTTTATGGGCAGGAAGGCAGCTGATCTGGCTCAGAGGCCTGTGCTTTTGGGTCCAGGAGCCTTGGATCATGGATGGTGGTAGGTTCTTGTGACAGGCACGCAGGAGTTGTAGTGATTTAGTTCTGTTCTGTTCAGGCTTTGATTTGAGCAGAGTCTAGGAAATTATACACAAAGACTGTAAAATCAAATGTCTCAGAGTTACTTAGACAAAAGTCTGCTCTGAAATCAGAGAGAATGATTTCCTAATGCACTTCTTTTCTTATGCCTCCATACTGAATTTGTTCCATAAAACTCCCGTGACATGATGTGGCTTTTGTATCCTCTCTTTGTTATCTGCACTAATTTATGACTGATGTGCCCAGGAGATGATATTTCAGAGTACTCAGTGTTTAGTACTGCTGATACACAAAGTAAAGCATCCACATAAATCAACTACAAGCTGACTCTTCATCTCTGCTTCAAATTACAACCCACAATCTCAAGCCACATATGGGAAGATGAGGAACATGCAGTTGCTAAAGAATAGTGAAAAGTGTGATTTAAATGGCCTGGCTGGCACTGCAGAAGAGCTCCATGGCAAAAAGCCACATTAATTTACTTTCATTGTAACACCTTCTGTTTTCTTCAAGTTTGTCTTTTATCACTTGCCAGTTTTTGCAACAAATTATATAGGGGGAAAAACAAGTGTTCAGAAAGCAGAGTCTTCATCACTACTTTGGGTTTTGTCCCATAGGAAAGTCATGTAGTAAACTGAGTAAGGTAAGGGCCCCAAAAAACTGTTATATAATAATGTATTTTAAGAACTTAACTCAGTGTACAGATAATCCTAAACTCAACATCATGTCATAAACTCAGGTGCTTTTGCAGATTGGCAGATACTTAGAAAAAACAGGCTTAAAATTTGGCTTCAGATCTTGTTAGCACCGTGCCATGTCATATAATGTCCTTTGCTGCTACTGCTGCAGAGGGATTGGAATAAAAATAATTACATGAGTCTCTGCTTTTATTTTGCAAGTGCATTTTTAAATGTAAATATACTCAGAGAAATGTCTTTACCTGAGACCAGAATTTTCTATATTATGTTAAATGTGTTCCATTTACCTATCCTAATGACTACTGCCTCTGCTTCCTATCCAGCAAATTCAACCTGCATAATACAAAATGAAACAATATTATAGGATCATTTCAAGCTGGGTTTTATAAGAGTGGACAAGTGCTGGTACAGCAGGCATGTTTATGTATTTGCTGCCACATTCCTCTGGGAATCTGGATCGTCTACATGCTGTTGTTATCTGTGACTCAAGATTTTGACCTGATGTGGCCCATGTGGCTGGATTGGTGCATGAATAGGGATGGCAGTTCTCTCAGCACCTGAAGAAAGCCTACTTTTCCTTAGCACATTCCAAAGTCTCACTCAGTGGGCAGCATGCTCCTGCCTGTGGCAAGACAGCTGTTGTTGGCTTTGTAACTTGATGCAGTGGGAGGATTTGCCATCTCTCCTAGCCTGTTCTTCTGGAGGTTAGGTACAGCCTGGCCACTGTCAGGAACTGTGAGTCCTGTGCTCAGAGTTGTGGCAGTTGGCTCTTAGTGTAGACAGAAGACTAGAAATAAATTTTCTCCCGTCCAGCTGATTCATCTCTGCCATTCCACTGAATGCTGCATTTTATGAATGTCAGTCAAGCTATGAAATAACCCCTGAACACTCTGGAAGCAGACAAGTAGAGTAATCAGGCATGCATGCCTGAGTCATTGCATGCACAGAGTCAGTTCAGTACCTATCATTGTACTTTAGGAGGAGACCACCTGAGGGAAAGTCATTAGGAAATTACAGTTATGTAGATGAATGTCAGGTTTTGTTTTTAAATGTGCAACACATTTAAAGCAAAGAGGTGCTGAATTGTTATATTAGAATGGCCAACTCTGTCTGCTCAGGGTAGGAGGGTACAGAAAATTTCTTTTTGGTAGTTAATTGGTAAAAGTGTTGTATTTTTAAAGGAGAGTGGAGGGATTCAAATCTAAAAGGGAATTATTTTAAAGAGGAGATCAGAAATGGAGAACTGAACCACAGGACCAAGAGGTCCCAGGAAAGGAGTAGGAGTGAGGGTGGAGTATAGAAACCTCAACAGGGAGAACAAGGGGAGAATGGATTTATGGACAAGCTGTCTTTTTTTTCCTGAGAGGTTTTTCTGGTTGGTGTTTCTAAGCCACCTTTCTCAGACTCTCCAGCAATGGTTGATAAACCTCTTGGAATTTGTAACCCTCATGTTGAAAATTACTGGTTCGCATCAAGAGGAAAAGTGTTTAATGTTAACAGCAGCACACTGCTTTTGTGTGGAGAAACCTAATCCAGGTATCAAAACAACATTTGGCCCTAAAGGAAAGACACTGACCTTCATTTTTACCTCACCTGCATGCAGGTACTGCATTTCAGAACAGTATTTGGATACAGCATGCATGAAGCATATAGATTAAAGCATATTCCCAAGGCATAGCTTTTCATCATAGCAATGTGAAAAGTCAGACGTGCTTCAATAAAACAATACCAAATGTAGAATTACCTCTGTTGTCTTCCAGTGAAGTCTCTGCACTGGGGGAAATTTGATCTTTTGCCAAGAAGATGCTTACTCTGTAATTTTTTCCCAATCTTTGAACTTTTGGGTGGGAATTTACCCTACTGATGTATTTTTATGCCAGATGTCACTTTACATTTGTAAAAGACAAACACCTGAATCCTTAACAAGTCTGGTTGCTGCTTCCCTGCTCTTCCTGCCACTGCTGTGATCCTTCTGTTCCTATGTCTTTCCATGGCTCAAGAAAGACCTTTCCCTTAAAAAAGATCATGAACAATGATTACACTTCAGAAAATCAGGTAAGCAAATGAACAAGTACTTAGTGAAGTACAATGATACTTATTCCTTTAGCTATTATTTTAGTATTTTCTTCTTCACTGGCAGTTTTATTCTATTGTAATTTTATAAACAGCTTGTAGGAAAGAACAGAGAGGATGTCCCATGAACATTCTGCCTATGTGAAGAATGTTCACTATCAAATAGTTGAAAATAAAAGGAAACCTTGTACTGATCCTCATTAATATGTAATAAGATGGACTGTCTTGTTATCTTGGAGTTACAGACCACCCTCTCATGTAGTAAACAATACCTGCAAAGAAGAGAAATAAAAAAAATTGTGTTTGTAGGAACAGCAGTGTATTTACCATAACCAGAATTGCTCTGAGGCAGCTGTGCCTGTGCTTTCCCCCTGAGCAGTCACATGGCTTCTGAAAACTGTGATAAAGAAAGGTGTGTCCCTTCCCCTGTTGGAAAGTGGCCATGTATATATGTCACATTCTCCAAATCTACCTGCCCTGTCACCTAGCTGCCACATGTGCAGGTACACGTGGAATGACTCATGGCTGAAGGCTGCATGTGTGTCCTGGTATGTGGCCATGCAGGTTTGCTCTGTCCTGTGACCACTGCACAGCATGGCCAGAGGTTGCACAGCTGGCTTGGAGGATGTGCCTCCACAGTCCCACTGTGCACTATTCTTGTGCTGTGGTTCTTTAGGCTGCAGAGGTGAAGGCACACAGTGGAAAGTCTGTGACACCTTCAGAAGAAATGGTTTATTCAGGCTGCCCAAGTGATCACCTGATTTGTGCCTTGCTGCCTCTCTGTGCTTCAGGGACACTGTGTGAGGTGGTGCTAAGACTGAGCTGTAGCCTGGATAAACTGCTTGGTGTGCTGTATGGAGCTCATGAGCTCACCACCCCTGCACTAAAACCACTCTGACTCACTAGCTAGACTTTCATCCATTAGTGTAATTAAAAAATAAAAAGAAATAAAGCAAGGTAATGAGACTTCTTTAATAATCTCTGTGATTAGAAATATAGAAACCAGAAATATAGAAATAATTTCATTTTAGTATAAGTGGTCTTTATTTAATTGAAGTTTTAAAAATGACTATGTTTTGAAAATTTAACAAGCTAAGTTTAACTGAACTCCAAATGCCAAATCAAAGGTCATGACTTGTTATCAAACATGTAGTCTCAACATTTTTTTCTCGTGTTAGGAGTGCAAACAGATGTTTTGAAGGAGTAACACATTCAATTTGTTTTGTAAACAAGAAACTGGAAAGGGAATGCCTGTCTGTTTTAGCCTTGTGTCTTCTGAGGAAGGAAGGCAGGCCAGCAAAGAGATATGTTCAGATTTTTCTGAAAGATGGACCAACCACAAGCGGGAAAAACAAACTATATTTATTACTTCCCTAGTTCCCTTATCTCCTTTTACCCTGGATTCTACTTGGATGCATAAGAAGCCTATTTTTTACTGATCTAAATCTCAAATGTCACTTTGTTCTTATGCAAAACTGCTACAAGTGTATCAAAACCTAAAAAGCATACAGAGTTTGTACTGATGTGTAGGTGCTGGACTCTCCTGATTTGATCTGAATCTTGTTGGAAAATAATGGATCAGAAACTGGGAAAGACATGCTTATTTAGTATCCTTCAGCATGAAACCATATCAGTAGACAGATTCACCTGGGAAACTGAGTAACACCCAGAGTCAGGCATTGGCTGGGAGCTAGCAGAGTGCCTGATTGATTGGAAGTTCTGGCAAAGCTTCAGACTGGTTTCCCTTCCCCCAGACTGGGGGTCCATTCAGAGGCTGAGCTCTAGGATTCTGTTTACTGTACTATAATAAGGATAAATAACAGTAACTATAATAAGGATAAACTGCTTGAAATCATGGAACTGTCTGCTTAAATGTGATTAGCCCTATGGGAATGATTGGATGGGTTAACATGAAATAAAAATACCAAGAAACTTTGTATATAAAGTTCTTTTTTTATTTTATTGCAAAGCATACCTCTCTGGACTTCAAATTCTGCTTGGGTGGAAAGGACAAAAGGCCAAGTGTTTTCTTAGGCTGTCCATTATTAGTTACTGGAATGAAAAGTCTTGGGGTGGGGATCTGCTGGCATGCTGATTTTCAGTCTCCTGCTCCTGGCCGCATGACTCTGCTTCTTCCCTTATGTGACTTTGCTGCCAGTATGCTGATTCAGCTCACTGAAGCAGCAGAGAAAAATCTGATTTTCTATTATATTCTTCAGATTAGTTTTCTGCCTCCTCAGTAAGACAAATTAGTTCATTGAAAAGCAGAACAAGGCAAGAAAAAAGACCGGATGATTGAAAATTGTATGAGACAGTTTGGATGCCCCTCCTCTGGTTGCCGTAAGATGTTAGATATATTCAGCTTTTCTTGTCTTGGGAATTGCCCTGTAAGTATGATCTGTATGTTGATGTGGAGAAGGTGTTTTTCATCGATTCTTCTGAAAACTGCCACATGCCTTACTGCACATGTGAATTTTCCTCTTTCTGTGAGGAATATCCAGGTTAGCACAAATTCTTAGAGTACTGTATGGATGCAAAAGGGGCTATGAGTTAAACAGGATTATTTAGACAAATGTGAACACAGATCATGTACATCTAAGCAGGCAGGAAGGAAGGAATTGGATCCTCAGATGCGAAATAGAGAGTGGACGTTAGGAACCTTTTAACAGGAGCATTAACTTTGTTCAGAGCTCAAACTTTTGTAGACAGACAATGGTGATATAATATTCCCAGGAGCTGGAAATTACTTCACCTTAAACACTCCTTTGAATTTAACTCACAGAGAAAATGACTTCAGGTGAAATACCTCTTGAAAATGTTAGTTGGGAGGATTTTGAATTTTATAATGACTTTTATTTAAAAGCCATAAATATAAAGCTTATTTTGGCACGTCAGAAAATCAGTTGTGTTCCATAATGTCACAGAATTGATGCAGAAGATTGCTTCTGGATATCTGTTCAGTAGAAGCACTAGCATTAAAGATTAAACATCCATGTTCTTCTCTGCTAAAAGGTCCATTTTAAGGGCTTGATAGCTATGGCTTCAGGAAACTGCCATTGTAAAAGGCGAGGAATCCTTGTATCAGCTGAATCTGGGGTTGGAGGGCTGACCTTACAGGGTAGGTGCTCAAATCTCCCTTGCTGAGAAGCAAGTACCAGAAATGCTGTAGAAACAGAGCAGTCTGATGCAGTGTGCCCTGACAGGCAGGCTGTGTCTTCTAAGGGTTCTCCCTAACTCTACAGTTGTGATGGCTAGTGTGGTAACACATTAACTGGCAGAGAAACCTGATAATTTGTCTGAACTTTCACAGAAGATGGGATAATAAGTGATTTATTTGTATTTTTGGTCATTCAAAGTGGCATGCAAGTATGGCAAAGAGCTAGCAAATTGAACTTTATCAATAATAACCTCTTCTCTAGCACAGATAGTTCTTCAGCTTTGTCTGTAGAAGTGGGATACCCTACAGCTAATGACTACAGTGAGGGCTGAGTTGACAGTCCTGAGATGTGGAGACATTTAGAGGAAAGCAGTGGAACTGGCTGTAACACTGACAAATTAATTTCTACCCTCTGGAAAATATCACTGACTTTCCCTCTGTGTCTTTGGGCCAGGAAGAAATACCCAGAACAATGAGATTAGAAACAGATGGATCTACTCTTATGTTAGGAGTTGGAAAACCTTCATTTTTTAGCATTTTAGGAAGAGAAATCAAAACATTTTTCAAGTTCTTTGCACATTCAGTGTTGCACTGCTATGTACAGTTGATGCACATAAGCCTTTCCCAAATGCTATAGACATTAACAACATCTCTCCAGTAACTGAAAGAGGATACAGCTTTATCAAGAATGTCAAGCATTTGTAGAAGCAGAGTTTGAAAACACACTAGCTGCACCTCGCCAGGTGGCTAAGTTTGCTTGATTGTGTTGACAGGAGAGTAAAGCAACACTGTGCACTATGTAATTCGTTCCAGTTGCCAGATGGAACTGGTTGGTACTGCCTGAGCAGACTAGGCTGTTCCTGCACCTTTCCACTCACTGGCTTTTATTTTCATTCATCCTATCTTCCCTTCTTTACAAATAGTAGAAATGGCTTCCTTATATACTCCTTTCCACTTCTAACTCTGCTCTGAAATACTGTGATCTTGCAATGGGTACAGAGCATTGTAGCTCAAGCATTACTTGTCAATAAAATCAGAAAAGTGGAGAAGCAGGAGCATAACAGCAGGATAGGACAGCCAGATGAGTCTTAGAAAAGATGTCCTCCAGGAACAAGAGCTGTAACTCTGAGAGCTCAAAGGGAAAGAGGAGCACAGCAATCTGACAGAGGAGGCACTGCTAATTGCAGTGGAATTGCTGACAGTGGAAACAGCCTCTATGCTTAGGTAATGTCAGGGAGAAAAAGGTGTCAGGAAACAGGTAAACAGGCAAGGAAGGTTTGGCCACTGTCTGCACCTCACTTACCTCTTTTGGCCTGTTACATATACAGAAGTCTGCATGACTTCCTTTATTGGAGTTGTCCGGGAGAGCAGTGGAGGAGCTGTGCTGTTATCCACAATGCCCCAAGTCATGTTCAGAATAGGCAGTTCAGTTGCTTTTGGGGGGCCAAAACTTTTTTCCATTCTGTATACCAATGGGGCCCGTCATCCCCTGTCTTTGCATAGTTCTTGAATGCAAATCACAGTATAGGACTCTGCTGCTGAGGCTGTGGGCTCAGGGAGAGGTTGAGGGGGGAGATGAACTGAAACAGCAGTGACTACTGCATCAAAATAATCTCAAGAAGAATGGAGCAGCAAGTGTCAGTTAAGCTGATGGTGGAAGGATCCACCCACTATGAAGGAGAAAGAGATGAAGGACAGAAAAATTGTGAGTGCTCTTGCAAGGCAGTGGCTGTCAAAGTGAGTCCTGATATCCAGATCCTTTTCTGGGTCATTGTTGTCCTGACTGACCGTCAGCAGGGAACGAGGTATTAATATTGTGACTTCTTTTCAGCTTCTGGTAATCTCATATCTTCTCTGTATTAATAGGTTTTTGTGCATGATGAGGAAGAGTGCTTAACAGCCAAGATCTTCCTTCATCTGCACTAGATTTTTACTGAAAAAAGGTGATGATATTTTTATGATGTGGCAGTCTTCCTCAGCATGTTGCTCACTGATGTTACTGAACTGGGTCTTCTGCAGTAATTATTGGATTTGGCTTGATTCCTGTTTCTAGCCTTTTTTAAAATTATTATTTGATTGGTTTTCAAAACAGTTTCAGAAAGTTCCTGCAGGGTTGTCCTTGCACTGTCTGGGCACTCTGAATGCAGTGAGCTAAGGCTCACTGATAGTGGTGAGAATCAAACCCATTTTGATGGGAGAATCTCCCATTTTTCTTGGGAGAAAGACAAAGCCAAGTAACATATGTGTGAAGGGAGGGTGATAACAAGGGGGAAGGACAGCAGTTGAAGTGCTGGGTGCTGACTTTGAATTGTAGGAAATATCTTGCTTGGGTGGCATACACATTTGATGAAGTCTGTGCTTCCAAATGCTGTAAGTGCTTATGCGTATCAACTCAGTGTAATCTTTTGTGGGGTTAATAGCAGTAAATGTTCAACTTAGATTTTCCAGATTGTCTGGAGGTTTAATTCTTTAAATCCCTTTGGGTAGAGGTGAAGCCAGTGCATAGCTTGGGCTGTGTGCTGTGACCTGGAACAGGATCTTGCTGGAATACACTAGCATGGGTGGCCTTCAGGAAGGAAGGCAGATGTTTATTGATATGAGGGGAGTGCAAGGGGGAATAGAGGGAAGTTTAAAAATTAACAGAAAAAGCCCTCAGCTTTATCACTCCAAATAAGACCTTTCAGCTGTGACTATCAGTAAGAAAATCAAGAGCAGACCTGCTGCAAACCATGTCAAAAACATACAAAGAGTAACGAGACTGGAGCATCTTAAAGTCTGAGCAAAACAAATTTGCATGCCCAAAACTGCAGTACATTTGTACCACTGATATGCATAAGGTGAACGTAGCACAGCAGTTGTGCACCAGTGATGGTGGGTGCTTGGAGACACCTCTCAGGTGGGCATGGGGTTGGCTCTGGCAGTGCTGTGTCCCTGGCAGGGAGGTGCCAGTTGGGTACAGAACATCAGATCTTCTTTATTAAGCAGATTTTAATGGAGCAGAAGCTGAAGGAGTGGAGGAGGTTGAGGAGGGCAAATCAACACTAGAGAGGTTTTACTGGATGGAGAGTAATGTTAATACATAAGAAACCAGAATACAGGCCCTGAGCAAGCTGGGTAGGACAGGACAGGCTGTATAGAGCCAAACAAGCTCACTTGCTGACAGGGACTCCTTCAGAACCTTCCCTCCTCACACCCCTTTGCTGTTGCATCTGGTATCTCCATTTCACCCAGCTCTGCCAGGTTTCTCCTGCTCCATGAATCAGTGCAGGCTGCCAGCTGGAGCATTGTCTGCTTGTGGGCTGTATATGCTGTGTTGGAGTTGTAGGGGGAAAAGTCCTTGGATATGCATTTCCAAGTCAGGGCTTCTGTGTGTTTCTTAGTTTCCATGCACCCCATCCCATTTGCCGGTCTTCGTGCTATAAGCCACCTTTTCCCCCCACTGCTGTCAGTGTTCTGCAGTCCCTCTCCTACAGCCAGTGGCTCTGGGAGTTCCTCCATCCCCTTTGGCTTCTCCAGCAGTGATGCTGTGCATGTCTCCTGATGTCACCTCCCTAAGTATTCTCTCTTTTCTCCCAACCTGCAGTGTAAGTTGTCTGTTCAAGGATGGGCAAGACTTGCAAAGCTGAGTTAGCCAGACAGGGTGAGAGGGATAGGGCATATTGATGACTTCCTTGAAGAACCGTGGAAGTTCATGCTAACATGGAAGGGGTTGAAAAAAACAAACTTAAATCAGTAGATGTAGCCTCTGTTTTCGTGTTTCCTTTTCACATTTTCAGCCAGTAAGAATGAAATCTTCCTCTAAAATCTGAGTATGGATCAGAAGGGATGTTGCAGCTTCACATACAGACAGGAAGACAATTTCTTTTGAGCAGAGTACTAGGTCATGCTTTCCTTGCCTAAAATGTTTTGAATTTCTTTTTATGTAGCTGACAGATGCTCTTTACTTGCACTCAGCTCTTAAAACTGGCTACTTTCCATTTCACACAGAACTATTATTAGCAGAAGCTTGGGAGCAGATCAAATTTGATACACCATGAAAAATTGTGCAAATCCCTGCTTTTCTGTGTAGGAAAGCTGAGGCACAGAGAGGCTCAGTGCTAAAGGTTAAGCAGTAATTGTGTACCAGAACTAAAATTAAACATGAATTTCTCATTTCAGGTTTTCTGCTTGCCTTTTGGCTCGTACAGCTGTTTTCCAGTGCTGGTAACTCTAGTGATGTGGTTTTGGCTGTTTAAATCTAAAGCGTATGTGTTTTCTCTCATTGTCTCAACCTGTCATATTTATATTTACCAAAACTGAGTTATTTGGACTACTCACACAACCTACAAAGATTGATGTAAGATTCGTGTGGTTGCAAATCTTATAGAAATTATGTAATTTTGTACAGGATTTTACAGGATGATTTTTAGTCACTTGCAGACTATAGCTTTTTTTCAATATATAGTGAGCCTCTTGAATAAAAAGGTCTTCTGCAGCTAAGTGTATTAGAAGAAATTAATATTCTTAGCTGAAAAGAGACACTGTCCAAAACAAGTATATTGGAATATACAAGAAATAAAACTTAGAGTATGATATTTAAAATAATTTATCATGTAAATCAAACTGACTGGAAATGAATGTACAGGCCATATCCCTAGATAGAAAATGTATTTCAGTCGGCTGAAATGTTAACAAATATAATCGTGATGAAGCTACTTGTGCACTATTAGTCCTTAATTTCAAAAAGTTTAATCTAAATTTTCATTTCTAGAATGGAACTTTCGTATAGTGTCTGTGCTACTGCTTGCAATGAAGTCCTGCAATGGTAATGTCAATCTTGATAATATCTATCAATCTCAGATTCCATTTTCTGGGAGTTAGTAAGTTTATGTAAGTGTCCTGTACTTGATTTTGGTACAAAGCTTCAGGACAGTGTTTAGGCACATATTTAAACACTCTGAAATACTGGTTAGACATCACAGTCAATATGGTGTTATACACAGTTTTTTGGATTTTATGTTCATTTCTTTATGAGGCATTTTGTGCTACGTATACACCCTGTGTGAATAGTAAGAAACAGCATATAAGAACAGCTTCCTTAATGCATTGAGAATATCATCTGGTAGGTATTAAAGAAGCTCTCTTTAGTTCACAGCAATTAGATGTAAGAAAAAAGAGTTAGATATTTCTCACAAAAAAGGTTTGTACAATAAAATTTTCTAGTATGTTAGGACAGCATTCAAGTGGTTGATACCATCATGTATTTAGCACAAGTTTCTTGTGGATTAATTTCTTCTGAAAATATCTTCTTCAGTTTTCTCATTATTGTAACTACATAATTCTCATGTACAATTCTCAGCACTGTCTCATGAGCACTTAATCAGTTTTCACTTCTCCAGGTGCACAATGGTAGTGTGATGTCTGAGTTATGAGACCACCATAGTGTCCTTCAGAAAGTCAGCTTGGGTGTTGACTCATGTTGTAATTTAGATTCTACAAAAGAGTGATTTTACACAATGGAAAATTCAGATGTTGAAATCTCGTTGACTTTCAGAAAAAAGTTGTGAACATAACTTCCCTTTGTGCTTTTCTACAAACCTGGGTGTGGCGTTCATGTACTTTTGCTTTCTTTCTCCCTTGCTCATATGATCTCTTTCTGGTGTTAGTCAGAACAATTGTTCTCACATGGGCTGGTCCTGAAGGGTGGTGAGTTGTTAATGGAATGGTGCATGTCATCTGCTCTAAACCAATATACAGTATTCTGGGGTAACTGGGGATAACTGCTCTAAAGTTGCTTTCCTGTTTTATGAAATGGGCAGCCTCCTAAGCCTGTCCAAATAAACAAAATTGAAAAAGAAAAATACTTGTTTTGATGTCTGGGTGTTGGAGATGTATGTACTGGCACTTGTTTTTCTTTCCCTGGGCATGATGAAATGCTGCATTGGAGCCACCTTATTTTTCTTGGCTATGCTCCTTAGTTTCTGTTGTGTGGATGCAAAATAATAAAAAGAACTTGAGCCACATCATATCTGGGAACTTTTCATTTAAAACATGTCCCAGTGCACAGATTGCACTACACAGTTGAAAAAGAAGAATAACAACTAGCTTAGTTGTTTTAATATAAGGTTTATAAGAATCAGTCTTACATTGAGTTTTCCTTGAGGTGTTGCATACCTTTTTGTCTTCCTTTTCTTTCAGGCACTGTTTTCACTCCAGTTGCTTTTGTTGAACCAATGTTCAGTTCAACATAAAAAGGGTTTGATCAGCACACTTGACAAACAGACAAACAACTGCGGAAGGAACAGGGACTTCCTGCGTTGGCTTTGGTTGGATTGGATCTGAGATCCTTGGTTGGATCTGAGATGTTCTATGATCGGGGTCAGTGTTGGAGTACCTGTACTTGTGTGGTTATGTCAGGCTTTCTTATACTTGTGGTATTTCAAGTGTCATTCTCTGTATTTCTTGAGTATCTCTGTAACTTAATCCAGTGCTCCTGGCTTCCCATTCATGTCCATTCAGGGCTTCTTCCATTGTGCTGTCAGATCTGTTCGGGCACTTGCACTCTTAACAAGACTCAGAATGGATCCACCTGAAAATAACCATTTATTTTGGTGAGTTGCTTTACAGAGAGATCAGCTCTCTGATCAAGTTCATCGCTTGGTTGCTCAAACATCCTGGCTGGCAGAGCAGAGAGGGATCTAAGATAGAGAAATATTCACGCCATGTGCCACCAGTGCTGTTGCCAGACAGGAAACCCATGGTACTGCTCTGCCCTGAACTGCTTGTTTTATACACTCTGCATCTGATGGGCCAAAGACATATCTTACTGTCCTTGACTCAGAACATTCAGCTCAAAGTTGACTAAAGGGAAAAGAATCCTGTAGGCACACAGTTTGTGTGGAGTGGGGCTGCAGCTGAGCCTCATCCCCAATGGGCTGCAGCTGTGAAAAACAGGTGAGCAGCATTGAAGGTAATGAGGTTTGGACTGCCCAGGTGTACTGACCAATCACCAAAGGGAACAGAGGCATACAGATGAAATGCATGAACATGAGTGGTATAAAATGTTGAGTTGAAGAACAAGAAAGAGCAGATGCTTTGAAGCGTTCTGGTGTTTTATGGTGTTACTCTCTATGGGCTGAACCCTTCTGAAGTTGTATGATGATACTCTGCATATCATGACAGTCTCAACTGTGACATATGCTGTAACGGAATCCTGGTTTATGTTTTTAAGAATTACATTTCACATGCTCCTATTAGGAGCCCTGGAGACTTTTTCACAGCCCCCTTAAATTAAAGATGAAGTGACATCCAAGAAATTCAAGCTTCCTGTGTTTGCTTTTAGCAGTAGAATCCAGCTACAGGTGGTGAAGCTGCAGAGGAGCTGTGGGATGATATTGATGAATCTGGTTGGATGCAGTTTCTGAATTTTATGGCAAATGACATCATGCTAAATGGCCATGTTCTCCATTGGTTTCTCTTGTCCTGTTTTTTTTTTCTTTTTTTTTTTTTTTCTTTTCACATTAGGCAGAGCTGAAGGCCTAATAGCCTTTTGACAGTGAAAGATATTTAAATCTGTAGGCTTGCTTTCTCTCAGTTCCATAATCATTATTAGAACTGAAGAATGAGGAAGATAAAGGGAATCGCCCAACATCAGAATTGCATTTAATCATTCTGGTCTGTGAATAAGAGTTTAAAGATGTGATTATAGTTTGAAATTACAGAAAGGGAAAAGAACAGAAGATGCATTTTTTTTGCTTACAATAAATGGAATAAGAAGATGGAAGATTGTCTCAAATTTGATTCCATTCATTGCTCATCAGATAAGGTAGGAGTATTTGAGTTAATTTAAATAACATTTTTCCTTTTATTTAAGTGAACATTTCTGAAACAAATGTATCCAACTGCACAAATTTTATGTGCAAATTTCTTTTCCTCTGTCAGCCTGATCTCTGTGGAAAATGTAGACTTAAGATATGACAAGCGAAACCTTTGCAGTTGCATCCACTACATCTGTTCCTACTGTTATTGCACAAATGTGGGTCTCGTATTCTTGGAAGGGTTTGGCATTTGCACTGTGAGGATCCCATGCTCTGAATTTCTCAATGTAATGCACTGGCTTCTCAGACAAACTGAAAAGGAAAAGTGTTTCATGCAAAGCTGGCAGATGTAGTTTTGCTCATACTAACTGTGAAATGACACCTAATGTTTGTGATTTAATTTTTTTTGGGAACCAGTGGATTTCCTTTTAAAATTACCAGGACTGCTATGAGTCTGTGTAAAAGCATGAGTCAACTTGCAGTTTTAAGAAAAATAGTGGCTGCCTAAGATTATCCGTACTGTTGAGAATGAATTTGAAGCAGTTCTGCCTTTCTCTATATCATAGCAATGGATTACTTCAAGTTCAATTTGTGGTTTCCTATACTCCCAGCTTTTGTTTTTCGGAATTTTTGTCCACTATGTATTTGTGCAATTAGCTCTCCCTGAGTGTAGTACTTTGAACTTACCATTTCTGAATTGCATCTCGTGTTTTTTTCAAGGCCATTTTGAAATCTGTTTATTGCCAGCATGGTGCTTGGAACACTGCTCAGCTTGTTTTCATTTGAAAGGTGTTTTTGCTACATTAGCAGCCAAGAGAGAAATGGAAACAGAATAAGATCCATGCACCTGTCTAACAAGAATTCTATGTAAGTACTCTTAGTGTATGAAATTACTTAGAGGAACCTAGTGAAAATTACTCTTTGAATAGTTTTCCAACTTGTTTTTGTGGTCAGTATACAATATCTGTACCTTGACAATAGTCATGTGTTTGGTTATGAACATGTGTGAGACTGTATCAAAAAGCCTAATTAAAGTAATGACTGTGCCATCCTCCAAGGTATCTCCTACAGCCACAGGCAATTTTATCTTCTAACCATCTTAAGGAAGAAATATTTCCTATGGGCTTGTTTTTCAGATCAGCAGGCTGTCTATTGAAAATAGAAGTGTTGACAGAAGCAGGTTTTGCTAGAGTGAACAAAATATAAGGATTTCTTCAAGGAAAGATAGATATGTTTTTTGTGTTAGGAAAAAAATTTAGGAACCAGTCAAATGACTGGGTAAATAAAATAGTTCTCCATAACCTAGACTGCCTTCCGTGTTGGTGGTGCTTTAAAATCCAGATCTCTCCTTCAATTAGATACTTTGAACTTCAAGGTTTCTAAGAAGAGAATACTGGTTGTTTCCTAAGAAACTGGAAGGAAGTTAGAGCTTTAATGAGTGTGTCTGGATTACAGAATGTAACAAGAAAAGACTAGGTAACTATAAATTCCCTGCTTCAGAGGCATCTTGGAAGATTTTGAATAAAGATGTAGTTCATAACAGCTGCCAGGATTTTATTTTTCCTGCTTTGTGGCCTTTTTTTTTTTTAAATTTCAGTTTATAAAAGTAGTAGATAGCTATCTGACATCAGACATACTATGTGAGAAATAACTAACTTCAATACAAAACCTGCTAATTGAACTCAATATAACCCGTAGTACAGATTAAGCCATGAAATGTCAGGGTCAAGACATTTTTCCTCAGTAACAGGAGATGTATCTACTCTTTCTCTCCTTGAGTGAAAATCTTGATCTCTCTTTTAGCTTAGTGACAGCAGTAAACGTCATTGTGGAAAACTGTCCATTGTAAACTAAGTCTCTTTATGATGACAAGCTGTTTCAGTTCCTACCTCAGCACAAATACTCTGCCTCTGTATTTCCTTTTATTTATTTTCTTTTTAAACACCTCTGCAGTGTCATGCTGATAGATTCACAGCTCTTTGTGACTTTACTTTTCATGGCATTTTGAACATTTTCATTTGCTGTACTTTTAGAGCATTAGATCCTTATGTCTCTTTCTCTTCCACTGAAAATCCTTTGCCAGAAGGCCTTGGTTTGATACTACAGCAGTGCAGGATCATGGGGTTGCTCTTACAAAACCCAGCAAGATCTGTTTCACAAAATAGTTTTGATTTCTGCAAAGCTTGTTTGACAGTCAAATTAGAGGTCGCTTAAGGCTGTTGCTGTATTGGTGCAGCACAGTGATAGATCATGCAACATTTCCTTGGAATAAGACTAATTTTTAGAACTACAGTTAACTTGAATGCAATAAAAACTATCAGAAATCTTAAAAGCACAACCTGTGATGAAAGACGATGACAGAAGTTTTATTTAGCTTGAAGAAGAAAAGACTGAAGGGAAATGTGATAGTCTTCAAATATATTGAAAGCCACTTCAAAGAGGGAGAGGGATGAGCCTTTGCTTGTATCATTCTTCCTGTCTTTTGAACACAGTCTAGCTAGGTCACCATAGATTTATATTATTTCTAGGAGTGCTATGAAGTTATTTGTCATGTGCTGGTCCCTGAGCTAGTAGAACAATTGGAGGGTGCATTGATGTAGGAAAGTACTGTAGCTGTACTCATAAGGTGTGTGCAAGTTCCCAGTTTGTCCAGCTTGTGCTAGAACGCATTTGATGGCTTTCTGTTGGAGAGATTGCAAAACTGCTGAAATTTTGCACAGCTGATCAGTAATAATCATTTTTATTCCTAAAATAATGAGGCAGCAGAGGAGCATTGATAACTCTTGACAAGAGCAGGATGAGGAAAATCTTCCTGTTGGGAGCTACCCTCTGATACTTTCTTTTCCTCAGGTTCCAGGAGGTAGGGGCATGTCTCTACTTTAACCTGCTGGCCCTCATTCAGTGATCTAACAGTTTTTATTCTGGTTAAAAACTCTGAGACAGTAGGTAAATTACAGAGCCCTATAGGACTTACACCCTGGCTCTCTGTTTACTGCTATTCCTCCTTATGAACCCTGAGGGGTCCCAGTGTTAGCAGCCAAATAGCTACAATAGTATGTTCAAAGTTAGCAGGATTGGATTTTTAAAATTTGGTTTTTGGTGCCTTTTTTCTGTTCAGGTTTTTTTTTTTTTTTTTTTTTTTTGTGGTTTTTCTGAATGTTCTGAGAGAGCTTCAGCAATTTTTGTTTTTGAACCCAGCATCCATTTCCAAAGTGTCTGTCTGCACTCTGGAATCTGCAATCATCATGTTGCCCATGTGTTTAGCCCAGTAGGGCTTCTGACTGATTAGTCATTTGGTAGATGTCCAGCATTTTAGATCTATAGAGTTTAGGATAGGGGGAGCCTTAGATATTAGATATATTTATAGAAAGAAGCAGTCAGCCTTTCTTAAAATCCAGAATAATTTCCATGCAGTGGAAAAGTTGGAATTCTGTACATATATTGTAGGCTATTTTTGGTGTTCAGACATCTGCCATAGATTCAGGTATGGTTTCCCAGCAAGCTTAAGACCATGCTGCAGCTCAAAATAATGGTCCTGCCTGAAAGGTATTGATGAGTTTTCATGTAGGTCATCCAGTGGTTCTGTGTTAGCTCCTGGCTGGATGAGTGCTACAGGTGACAGGAAGGCGTGGAGGGAGGAGCTGATGTCACCTTTGGAGGACAGAATCCATGGCTTGTCACAGTGGCTGAGTGTGAAACTTCAGGTTCATGACCAGACTTAGGTCAGACAGCAGGATCTTTGCCAGTACTACATGTTTTGACTAGTTTCTGCCTTGCACTGGCTGTGCTGTTTGTCCCATTTACCTAACACATTGTGAATTGTTTCTTTCATAAGATCATGGGAACTTGTCTCCCTCATATTTTTCAAAGTGCCATTACATAGGCTAGATGAGTGAATGCCTTTACTGTCTTTCTTCCCTTTGCTTTTGGATTGACTTCTCTGTCAGTCTTGAAGAATTATGTTCTTTTCCAGCGATGCATTCTCTTTGCCCTTTCTAATTCTTATGTACTGTGACATGCTGTATTGATTGAAGAGGTCTCAAATTGTCCTCTCTATTAGCATATTAGGAAACTTTTTCCTCTCTTTTGCATTTAACAATTCTTATAGAGAAATATTAGAGCATGAAGTAATAGGCATCAGTGGTGGATCATCTCTAGCTTCATGAAAACTATGTCCACTCATAGATGTTTTAAAAACTGTCTTGAGCTGGATTTTCTGATTGTCTCTGTTGACAGGAATCATGTTAATTACAAGTGACTCTGAGCAATAAGGTTCCACAGGTATCTATTGTCAGACTTGGCAATTGCGTGAAGAAATCACCCAAAATAGAAGTAACTAGAGGATATGAGGGGCAGTTTATTTGTTTGTGAGTTGCTACTTCAATAATTTTCTTATTGTGTATACAGTTACAGCAAACAAGTGAGCTAAATAGGACAACTTTAGGGTCTGCTGCACTGTAACTCCATGAACACACACGTGAGCTGAGCCAGTCTTGGACAAAGTCAATCTTGTGTCCCCGTCCCCAGGAAGCAGCTCACACTCTCAAGTGTCTACATGTGGGGTGAAATGGGTGGAAGATGCTTCCCTTGGGAACTAACTTGAGCAAAACAAAGGCAAAATCGATTTTTCCTGTGCATAAGTTCCTCAGTGTTGTTTATTGTAAAGCTGCAAAACACATCTGTGTCTGCCAAAAGGAAATGGAGACATGGGGTGGAAGAGAGAGTGGGCCCATGAGATGACAAGTACCTCTCTCAGAGCCAGAGCCAGCTGATCCTAAAACTAGCATTTGTTGAATTACGAATTAAGGCAAGTGTCTTTAAGATGTCCTAAGCAACCTCTGGACACCAGCCCTGTTTTTCAGGCAAGTTATTGTAATTTCTAAGCCTTTCAGCTGCTGCTTGTGCAGCTGAAAAAAACAGGGTTTAAATGGGGATTGGGGTTTGAAACCAGTTTGAAAACCCCAGGAGCTCCAAAATATTTGTCCCTACAAAGAAGGGAGCGGGACCAGATTGGTGGTAGTGGGAAGAAGGTGGGAGTTGTTTATGTTGGCATTGGCACTAGAGAAAGGGATCCGCAAACTGAGGGAAATATGCAGTTGTTCATAAGAGAAGGGCAGTTATTGTTATAAACACTGTTTGGCTTTTTTTTTTTAACAGTTGGCTTAAAATTCTGTCTCTTGAAATGAAAAGATTTCTCTTTTTTCCAGTGTGAAAGCCAAGCATTCATTCATATGTTCTGAGTCTGTTTCATAACTCACATTTTCAGTCACTGGGTATGTCTTTTTACTATTTTTAATTTTCTTCTGTAGCTGCTGTGTTTCTCTTGACTCTCTGTACTTAGTCATATATGGGTCTATTTTTTCTAATTTTTTTTATACTTTATTTCATTCACTGGAGCATATGATCTGTTCTGTTTCATCCTTGCACCAGAATGATTGGATTCTCTTAGAAGGTGGAAAAAAACCAGAAGAAAGCTACAATTTGGGAAGTGAGGTCTATGCTATAATATTTGGCTCTTTACATGTGTGAAATTCTCATTGCTAGTACTGGACATACTGTTACATAGTGGAAGAAATAGATTGGCATAAAGATCAGATAAAAGAATAATGCCCTAATTACTGCTCTTAGTAAGAGCTTCTCCATAGCAGGTAATGGAACTGGTATTGTTTTTTCTAGGTGGATGAACGACCTTTGCTTTCCATGAGCCATGGTGGTATTGATGTTGGCACTGTAATGACTTGCCATATGACCATTTGCCTTGCAGTGGTAGAAGAGGAATTAGGGCTGAGTCTTCCTGGTCCCCAGACCTTGATTTAAACTTCTTCATCTTTGAGCATATTTTCAGTCTCTGTCTTGGAGTTATCTTGCTTATCTATTGAGGCAGCTGGTTAGAATGCCAGAATGTGAATGCTGGGAGTAATGAGGAATGTTTGCTGTTCAATGGGGATACAAGTTAGTGCCTTTATCAATGTACTTACACTTGTTAACCAGAAAGTGATTTTTCTTTGAACATCCTCTATGGGGGATTGGTTTTTACATACTGCATGATTCTGGTCAGCTGAGCAGTTTCTTGTAACAGTGAAGAAGCCAAAATCAGCTTCCATTCCACTGACACCATTCAGTGTGGATGCATCATGTAACACACTCTTGCCTATCATGAGACCTATCCCTGCAAAATAGATGTCTGGTGTAACCATATACTGCTTTGAGCTGCACAGAGTTGGTGTCACACTCTGAAGTCATCATTATTTTCAGCATCATTATTTTGCTTGTTCCATCTGCCTAACCTCTCAAAAATAGACTTACATTAATAATGTTAGAGTAGGCATTTTACGTTGAAATAAATTCTTACTATATTGGCATTTTTGTTCCTCAAATAAATGCCCACCATGATGAGCAATAGACAGTGCACTTATTTTAGAGAAGATAGTCTTAGTTTTAAATTATTTACCAAAATCTTTGTTTCTGTCAGTATCAGATAGTCTTTAAGTAGTAAATGAATGCTGAGTAGATCTAAAGAAAAGCCTGTCAAGTGATCAGTAATTGAATTCAAAATTTCATCAAGAGCAAGATTCCAATAAAAAATGAAGGAAGTCTTCCTTTGTTTGTCAGCCTTTATAACTGAGACTGAAGCAGAGTTATAAATTAGATTTTTCCTCTGGTGGGAGCTGTTCATGGTGGTAAGTGTTTGTGATGGTATGGCATTGTCCCTGCTATTGATGTTTTTTTCATGCTCAGTTACTCAGACTGCCTGTGCTGCTGATTTTAATTCCACAAGAGGTACAATAGCATAAGAAGTCTGTGCTGGCACAATGAGAAATGTTATATGAATGGATTTTGACAAAGATGCACTTTTATGGCCACTAGAGAGGCTATGAAATTAACAACTGATCACCTCACTTTTCAATTAGTCCGTATCATGACAGGAATATTACTGCTCAGCTTTCCTGATGAGGGAAGACTCAGCTACTGGGAGAGATTCTTCCATCAGATCTTATCTTCATTACCTGCTAATTCTGTATTTAACCTGGGTTTTCCACTTCCACATGGGATGTAGTGCTGAATTTAAAGCAGCTGTCAGAGCCACGCATGAAAGCGCTGTCATGAGCTGCCTTGGCTTTTTATCAGCTGTTAGTGCCAGGTGTCACTGAAGGCATGTACTCACACAAAGCAGTAATGAGTCTTTCAACACCTGCCCTTAAGCTGCTGGGCACTCATTCCAATACAGTACTTACCTGTGCTGGCTCACTCTTTGCATCATTGGCCTGAAAAAGGAGACATAAAACTTTGGTGTCTAGTATCTCAACCTGCCTACAGTCTCCTAATTTTAATGTATCTCTACATTTCAAGTAGCAAAGCAATGGGGCCTCAGAAATCCAAAAATCTTCATACAAATTGCTTGAGAGCAGGAGCATATCAAATGCCTGGTGTCAGAGTGAACAGAAGAGAGCAAAACCTGCTCTTTAGTAGTGAAGGAGGAACACTGAACATAAAGCTGCTGCTGTTTGACCAGAGGATTGGGGAATCTGAAAATCAGTGTAGAAGCATCTTTAAGAGCCTGAGCAGGCAGTGGTTGAAAATACAATGGTAAAAAAATCCAGTGATGAAATAGAATTCTCTGGTCTCTCCTGGGTGCGTGGGGCAAAGGTAAAGGTGTCCATTTTGAACATGACATCTTCAAAGACCAAGTCCACTCAGGCAGGCAGCAAAGGAGCACAGGGAAAGACATGGGAGGTAAGTGGCCTTCCCCTGCCTTGGAAAAAACTCAGCTTTTATATACAAGATGTACATCATGCAAAGACTATGAGCAGCTCAGATAAAGACTCCGTCTCTCAGGGCAAAAAGATGGAGGCAGTTGTGTTTATTTCTGTTTCAAAGGACAGTTTCAAACCTAAGGCATTTGCCAGATTCTGCACCTGGGATGGGGCATCCCTGGATGTATGGACAGACTGGGGAATGAGAGGCTGGCAAGCAGAGCTGCAGAAAAGGATCTGGGACTCGTGGTGGATGGCAAACTGAACATGAGCCAGCAGTGCCCTGGCAGTCAGGGGGCACCAGGCCACCTGGGGTGTCCTGGGGGCTTCAGGCACAGCATCACTAACTGGGCAAGGGAGGGAATTGTCCCCTCTGCTCTGCACCAGGGCAGCCTCACCTCCAGTGCCGGGGACAGTTCTGGGTGCCGCAATAGAAACTATTGTAGAGTGTTCAAAGGAGAACTGTGGTTCTCCATGGAATGGTGAAAGGCCTTTAGGGGAAGCTGTGTGAGGAGCTGCTGGGGTCACTTGTTCTGTTCAGCCTGGAGAAGAGGAGACCTCATCACAGCCCACAACTTCCTCACAAGGGGAAGTGGAGGGGCGGACACTGGTCTCTTCACTCTCATGACCAATGACAGGACTTGAGCATAAGGCTGAGTCAGGGGAGGTTTAGTTTGGATATTGGAAAAAGGTTCTTCAGCCAGAGGGTGGCTGGACTGGACAATGGAAAAGGCTCCCCAGGGAAGTGCTCAAAGCACCAACCTCAGATCACAAAGTGTTTGGACAACACTCTCAGGCACCTGGTGTGACTCTTGGGGATATCCTGTGCAGGGCCAGGAGCTGGACTTCAGTGATCCTTGTAGGTCCCTTCCAGCTCAGGATACTTGATGATTGTATGATCTTGAATGTTTGCCTTCAGTGTTCTGTTTGGAAACTGAACTATTGCTCATTTTCCAGTTGTTCTTCCATTTTCTTCTTCCTTCATCCCGATCCCATTGCTCAGACTGTTTGGTTTAGTTATGAGGTGGCAAAGAATGCAAGTAGCATTTTATTGCTGGATAGATTTTCCACATGACCACAGTTACAGCTCTCAGCTGGTAGAGTGGCTCTGCTGGGATTGTATATGCTACTTCTCTGAACTAATTTCTGGGGTCCCTATTTGCTTCATGCACTTCAAAATAGCTTGCAAATGGGAAAAAAAATGAGGAAATATAGCACTGCACAGCAGGTGAATTAGCTGGCCTTTTCAAAATAGGAAGCATTTATATACAGACTTAAAACACTATGTCCACCTCTTGATCAAATCTAAATTTCCAGGTGTCTGCATGCTTCCCTACCTGTTCAAATCACTTACCTATTTGCACAGCCTGTAGGTTCTGACATATCAGGCTGTTGCCTAGCTGACTTAATTTCTTTCTGGAGAGGAACAAGACTGAATTTTTCGTTTGCTTAGACATCCAGACAGTGATTCTGCTGTAAGAGCATCCCTTGTGTCCCTCTGTAGTTTGCAGTCTCTGTGCTGACACTTAGCACCTTCAGTTCAAGGTAGAGAAAGATTTTGGTGGTACAAATGGAACCTTACAAATTTTAAATTGCTTTTATTTTTCTTTGATTTTAGTATGTAAGTGTCAGATATCATAGTACAGTACAGCAGATCAAAGGTCACCATCACATGTAAAAGCCAGTTTCTTTAATTTCTTCTCTTCCCCTCTTCCTACTCTTCCTGCTGCCATCAAATGCACAATTCTCCCCTTTTCTTTCTTGGCAGTCTTCTTGCCCTTGGTAGGCCAGTTCATCTCACCCAACACACAAACCCCCTCATTCAACATGAGCTAGTAAATATTCTTCTGAGGCTTTAGTGAGCCAGAGCAGCTCAAGCTATGAAACCACACAAGAGATGGAACAGGAATGCATGGAAAGGAATGGTGGAGGAGGCAGCCCACTCCTTGTAGCAGCAAGATCTGGCTCTTAGATCTGGCCAGCTGCAAAGTGAAACCTTACCTGAATGGAAGCTTGCAGAAGTCTGAGAAGGGCACTGCATAGCCACTGCTGTTATGACTTCTACTAATTGACCTCCCCACCTCCTTTAGTCCAACAACTGTTTTGAATAATGAGAAGTTAATTTTAACTCCAAGTTGCTTCCCTGAGGATAAGTCCCTCTAAGAATAATTCCCAGCAGACAGAAGATTAATGGCAGAATGAGTAAACAACAGGAGCCGGTGAACCTCAAAAAGAACAAAGATGAGACTAATGTATCGCCTAATCCCTAGGAGTGGGTCCTTCTCTCTATTATATTTGCACATACTTTGACCAAGTTAGGCAGCTACTTTTTAACCTCAAGGGTTTCCAGTGCACATGGAAAAAAAGACTATTTATTTTTGTATCATGCATGTAAGTATTGTATCTATATACAAAGCAGCAACCCCAGAGCTCAATGACACAGCCCAAGCATATGACTTTATCCTACTCAGCCACTCTGAGTGTATTAGAAAAATTGTATTCCTTGCCATCTTTGCTCTGGCAGCTGTATGGCTTGCTGGAGCATGACAGATGTGGGTTAACATTTGAGAGTGTGACCATACTGTGGAAGGGTAGGCTGCCATGTGTGGATAACTCTGATTAATTACCTCTGGCTTTGAAAAAAAAGCTAAAACAAGGGTTTTTGCTTTGTGCCTCATGCACCACACAGTACTTGTATGCTGTCCTGGTACATTATTGCTATGCCTGACAATTGGTGCTGGGAGAATAAATCATTTGTGTAGTTACCATACGGTGAACTTACTGACTCTTTGTGATGAGCTACCAAAGGGATGAGTGCAGGCAAAGTCAACCTTCCATACAGAGGTCATTCTTCTATTCTGGAAGTGGGGGAAGAGGTGCATGATTTGAAGGTGTTTGTACTGTAATGTGTCCCTGACACACTGCTGAGGTCCTTCTGTGAGCAGACAGACTTCAACTCATTCATGTATCAAAACAAAAACTGTTCATTTAAATGAAAGTCAGCTGCATTTTATGATCTTGTATAGCACTATTCTGCTTCCAGCCCAGTGCCCTTGGAGGATATTGCTGTAGGCATGTTTTAACTGCAGGCATCTCTCCTCCACTAGATTCTCAGCAGATGGGGATTAGGATGCAGTACTTGGCTGAAGCTGTCCTGCTGACAGATCACAGTGACCTTGCTGTGACTTCTGCTCTGATCTCACTGGCACTGCTGGAATTTGACACACTAGAACATGAGATACTGGCTCCATTATGCCACTAATTGGTATCCAGAGCATTGTGTTCCTGCCTCCTTCACCATCTGATGTAGGTGGCAGATAGTTCTAATTTATCTTTGCCATGTGATTTAGAAGGTTTAAGTCTCTATCATCAGCTAGTTGATGACCTTATCCTTTCATGTGGCTGTCTTTATCATATGCAGGTGTAGAGCTTGGCGTGGGCTTGTATTGTAAGCATGCTTGGTCTCCTTATTGCTGTGTCTTCTGGAATGAAATTAATTTTTTTATTATTTTTGAACATTGATAAAACACAATAAATATTTTCTCATGAATCTCTAGAGTTAATCTTAAAATATTTTCTCTATTTTCCAAATGTACGACAATGTAGTTTATTTCTGAAAGACTATTTATTTTTGGACTGCATAACCTAATTTTATTTTTATCTAGCAGTGTGGAAGGTAAGACATAGGAAAAAATTAATATTCTTAACCAAAATACTTCAGAGCTTGCTTTGTATGATGTTTTTTGGTCTTTATAATTATTTATTTTGTCCAAAAATCAGAACGCTGGATAAAAATATCAACAAACTGAAACAGAAAGCAGTTGCACATGGCATGATGTCTATAGCGCCTTTTTTCCTCATGGAAAAAAAACCCCAGTAGTTTTCCAAAGTCCAGTTTTGTCAGTCCTACAAGTTGGAATATCATGCTGTTAACTTAATCATTAAGGAAGTTTATGACCGTGAAGAATATGACTTGCAAATGCATTGGTATCAAGGGGGGACAAATGACAAATCTGGCCCAGAGGGAGCACAGCAAGTAGTTGTTAGCAGAAAACTACCTGACACAATTAACAGAAAAATAAGTTGTGGATTTAATTACTGCAGCTCTGCCAGATGAAAGTAAAAGTTATTTATTTCTGTCACTGCTAAGGTACCAGTGGTTAAATCTGCCAGGAACTTGAGCATTGTCGAAGTGACTTTTACCCTGCAGGATCCTGGCTCCCCAGGTAGAATTCACAACCTGCTGTTAGACCCTGTAGCTCCATGGCAATCCATCGAAAAGCAGGTGTCTCAGTGAAATAAAAAGCAGTCTGCAACTACCTAAAACATCATACATGAAATGCTGAATTACACAGCAGGTCTGAACCACTTCTTTTTCTTGGTAGGCTGTGGGAGTCTGCCTAGGCTAAATTTATCCCCTTTTTAGGTGCTTAAGTGTGCCCTTTAATAATGGTGTAGATGACCAGTGTTGTCCAAAAGTCAGAGCATGGGTAGGCTGTGGATGATTGGGGACAACTCCATGCTTAGGAGGCTCTTCCTTGTCCTCAGTTCAAGGACTGTTCATGCCTTTTACACTAGGCTGCCCACATGACACAGTCCTCCATCTGAAGGGTCTGAATTGGACCAATTCCTTGTGTGGACACAGGAATTTCCAAATCTCAGAAGCAGGGTAAGTGATAGGAGAGCTTGCAGGACAGCAGAGCAATAGTCAGCATAGGTATGAATGCAACTTACATCCCTGAACTGATTTATTGTAACTGTGCTAGGTTTGTCTTTTGTCTGAACAGGTAGTAGGTGGCAAAGTATAGAAGAGAACTTTTGATAATATTGACAAGGTGAATTAAAGACTTGTAAACTCTACTAACAAGGCTACTCCAGAATAGAGGTTTAGAAGGAATGTTCAAAGAGTTTAATGCACAGAACATGTAAAAGGCCAAACTCTCTCTTTTACACTTTCATCTCACTGGTTATTTTTAACTGGCCTACAAAACCTGACAAGCAGATCTGAACAAGCAGATAGCTTTTATTGGGAAACACTGAAGATTGATTTCCTGAATTTTATTGGCTCCCTTTTTGAGTACAGATGCATAAAACTGAAGGTTGTATTTATTTCTTCAGTAAAGATGTGGCAGAGATCTCCTTGTAAAAATCTTCTCTTTTCCTTGACCTTAATAGCATGACCTACTGGGGATAGAAATCCCACATCAGAGGTTGTCATCTGTTGACAACAGCAGCTACAGTTCACAATGCTTCTCTATAGTGGTCATACAGCTGAATGGAAAGCTTTAGGCAACTACATTGAATGATGATAAACTACTGCCCAGTAGTTTGGTGACTTAAGGAAGAATTATACATGTATTTTAGCTATTTGTTTTTCTTAGATTTAAGTGATAGAAGGTAAATTTCCTCAATGAGATGGAAGACCATGTCAGTCACTTTGCTGGTTTCCTAAAAGAATTAGATGTTTTATGAGTTTTTGTTATTGTTGCTTCTTGAAACAAACTTAGGGTTTTTTATGGTCTACTTTTCCCTTGTGTCCAAACTCCTCTGAAGTATCTGTTAATTTCTCATAGCATTTTCCTTGGTATTTCCCATGTCATTGTAAGTATTTGTAACAGAGAAGAGATAAGTTTTGGTTTTTTTGTTTGTTTTACAAAGGAAGAGTCTTAGTCAAAATAAAATTCCCAAATCATTATAAATGGAAGGATTCTTTACCAGACAGTCATGCACAGCAGTGTGCAGTGGTGTATCAGGGTGCCACATTCAAGCCTATCAGCACAAGATGGCCTGATTTATTTTCTTGGATGTTGGTTAGACTTCTTTTCAAGAGGTTAGACTTCCTAGATACTGGGACCTTAGGCTGTAGTTGCACAATATGAGGCATTTTGTGGCAGTGACAGATAACAGAACCCTGCTCCTTGCCTCCATGTACTCTTTCCCTCCCCTGCATTGCAAGGAGCTATCTCCTCAGTCTGCCAGCGCAGAAGTCATGAGCCAGATCAAGGAACTAATCCACTGTGAAAAATAACCTTTGCTTTGTTTTTAGCTCTGACTGGCTCTTTTGTGGAGTTCACAGTAGGGTTTTAGGAGTGGTGGTGCAGGTGTGGTGTTTCACAATGAGGTTGTGAAGGACCTGCTTGGCCTTCAATGGGAGACAAAGATGGGACTCTAGGATGGGACATTTTTGCTGAAAATTGGTTAGTGTGAAACTATTTTCAAATCTTCCCTAGCAAGAGCAGAGCCCTTTTCGTGCTTCCTTGTTGCTTCCTTGGGCTTACATAAAAGACAGCCTGCACAATTACTCTTTAACCATCTTTTTTTTTTTTTCAATGAAGCCACTTTGACAGCACTCTAGGTTCATGCTGTGCGCAGATCAAAGTTTTTTATTCCACTACTGACCACTAAGGTATTGAAAGCACACTGGTTATTCCCTACTTCCTATCTTCAGGTGTTGCTGAAACAGTCATTTTTATTGAATTGCTTAAGCATAGCATGGTCAAAGGTTGGGAAAGTTGTAAAACCACAGGTGGCTAAAAATTCTCCAACCTAAAGACATGTTTGAGGAGTGATAAACCTATCATCAATAGCTTTGCAAGTGGAATGACAGACTCTGTTAATCATTGTAAATATTCTGCTCTGAAGAGTTCAGATACTGTCACTAAGGAGTGGTCTGGTCCACCTCTCACCAAGATGAGGAAACTGCCCTACTTCAGAGGACTGGTGCCAAACTCCCAAGGTACAACCAGCTAGCCTGCATTACACCCTTATGAGGAGAGCAAAGCAAAGATGGTTCTGGTTTAAATTGGAGTTTCCACAACCCAATCATAATCCCACAATCCAGGAGAGAATCTTTCACTTCTGTAGGGATTGTGAATTCCTCCCAGCCTTGATAACATGACTGTTCCTGTCCAATATATCCCTTCCTGGATCATATGGGGTAACAAACCTGAGCCAGGTGGGCACATGATCCCATTCCTGTTGAATGCATTCTGGTGTGGATATTGGCTGTGTGTCTTTAGTCACACTTTAGAGAAGCTGTGCAAAGATGGGCAGTACTTGATCTAGCATAAAATATGCCAGGTCAAAATAAATCCAACACAAATTCTCTTATTGCATTTGAACCAGCAGAGTGAATTTATACTGGATGAGTGCCTAGTGTTCCGTGGCTGTGGCACTTCTGGGTCTGTTTCCTGGAGCCTTAGAGGAGAGTTTACCATATTGTTGAAGGTTTGTAGATAAGAAAAAGTGGGGCTGGGCGCATTTAGGGCAAGGAATAGTGAGGACATCTCTCTGATAGGTGGAGAGGATCTGGTTTTGGAGCTGGTAATCAGGAGCTTCATGAAAACTATGCTGTCTGTAAAAATACGGAGCAAGGGATGTCTGGATTCAAAAAGGCAGCCCTCTTAATGAATGAAGGCAGAATGTGGGTCTGTCTCATATTACAGACATGTCCCAGAGTAACTCCCCTAAGGGATAAATAGGATACTGCTTTAAACACCCTACTTCATTGGTTTTATCAGGTCAGGGGTGATGTAGCCAGTGACTGTTACTTGAGTAAAGCGGTGTGTACATCCATGTGTACAAACACAGACAAAACCATGTCATCGTCTGAGAAACTTAAATTATCTATGTCTAAATGGGTGTGATCTATACTTTGAAGGTTCAAACTGGAAGCACTACTAACAAATACAATTTAATTACTGTCCTTGGAACCTGGTTCTCACTCAGCACTGCCTGGTATCAGCAGCTATCTGCTGCCTACCATTCCCTGATCCCTAAAAATAGACAGAGATAGAGGCAATATAAACTGAAACCATAAAAAGACAAGATTGATTTTTTTTTTTCCTTTCCAAGGGAAAAAGGAGGTGTAGCTTAAAAGGCAGATGTAGGCATGGAGAGTTTGGCTTGTTACCTTTAGAAAAAAAAATTGTCAAACATTTACTCAGAGCATAGAGATTCCCAGATATGTTTATCTAGGAAGGAAGAGAAATTAAAAAAATAAAGCCAGGAATAACTGTTTTAAGTAGGCTAGGTATATCTCAAAATGACTCAACTTTCCTGAGAAGTGTTGCAATCTCCAAGCTGTCTTACCCCTCCCTCCTTGCAGGTGAATGCTCTTGGGAGCAAGGATTTGAGAAACTCCTTTGCTGGATAAGCAAGGAGCAGCTTGGCTGAGAAAATATTATTTCTAATGTTTCATTTGTAACCTTTTTAAGATCTCCACAGCAACAGAAGTTGCTGAATAGAGTCGGTCATGACATTTTGACAGAAGTGTTCCACTAGAAAATGCTATTTTAATGCAGAAGTGTTGGGGAGAAGGATTTGATTTTGACAATATTTTGGTCTGAAAAAAACAGAAAAAAAATCTGAAAAATGTCACAGAAGGAAGAGGTTTTTCTCTCTTTTTTTCAGCCTGCTGTCTTTCCTCCTGGGACCTTTCATGTCAGGAAACAAGACTAATATATTTTCCTTTTATATTGTGGGATTAATGGTTGAATTCCCAGTTTGTCTTCTCTTTTTGAGTCTTTATTTTAATGTTATTATTAAAGGCTCTAATCAAAACAGGAGATAAGAGAAGCTACAAATCTTCAAATATCTAAAGTTATCTACTTCAGGAAAGAGAAATTTCGAGATAAAGCAAAATAATACACTGGAAGAGTGTACTATAATTACTTGCCTATTTTGTTTTTAATAGTTAATTTTATACCACATAGCCTAAAATCTCAGATTAGAACTATTTTCTTTACTTATCTTCATCCCTTCTCTGTTCCCTGAACTTCTGATGTAATAATGGCCAGAGACATGTCACTGTATATCATAGCCTCTCACTAACATTATTAGTTTCACAGAGGAAAGGTCTTGTGATCTGCAAGTGCCAACCTCGTAATTTGTCTCTTTTCCCAGTGATGGCTCCTCATTAAACTAGTGCAGAAAATGGTATGGGTAATAAATGTGTCTGCAGAGGCAGTTTTCAGTTGTTCTGCTTCATGACTCCTTATTTGCTCATTCAGTATTAAGAATACAAGTAAAATGAAACATTCTTTGCAGTCAGAAGAGACCTAGAAATAGGCACAATCTTCAGTACAAATGTTATTTCTAAGAGCTTCCCACGGGATTTTTGGAAATATATTCAGCAATCAAGATCATTAGTCAAATGTGCTGATTAGTTCTGTCACTTTACTGCCTGCTGTCCCTAGCAGCCATTTCAGTACCGCCTCTCCTCACACTGCTCTGTTGCTGAGGTTGCTGGAGGCTACCCTTGGGCCTTCCCCTGCTCCCCCCACACTTGCTTCATCTCCCTGAGAGTTGTCTTTTTCAGGATTTCACAGTTAAACAGGGGACATTACCCTGCAGGGCCGGGGGATGCCTTCATTCCTGGTCTAGTGCCAGGTGAGTTTGCCTTTGTCTCACAAGTCCAGTGAGGTGTTGCAAGGACGGACTGGTCTTCCTCCACAGCAGTGGCCTGGTTTTCAGGCCTGTACTGGCTCAGTCAACCACAGCAGGTGTCCCCAGCTGGAACCTTCTAGCAGGTTCTTCTAGATATGTCAAAGTGGTACACAAAAAAAGTTCCAGCCTGCCATCATTATCTGTGAGAGGATGGGAAGCAGATATTTTGGCAGTTGTCAGACACCCCTACACCTCCTCCTGCACTTGCCCATCGGCCGGCACAGAGTCAGAAACTACTGCTGCTACTGCCAAGAATGCACACCTCTCCTTCCAAGAGACAGCCATCACCATCACCACCAAGCTATGCATATTTGCCTGGTGTGGACTCGCCATGCAGGAATGTGCCATCTCACTGGAGGTGATTGTACCACCTAAAATGTGCTGGGAATGGTAATAGGATTGGTCAAATGAGGTACCTGGGGAAAGTGTTAACTTTCTAACTGGAATGGCCAAGGTGGTCAAAAGGACAGAAGTGAGCAGAGAGAGAAATAGCTCAAGGTACAGCATGTTAGTAGCAGAGCTGGGTGAGCATCCTGCATCCTAATTATCAGGCCTTTTTCCTATCACCAGTCCTATTGTAGACTCATGTTTAGGTTCAGTGGGCTTACATCTGCTTTGGATACATTTTTCCAGGAAAACTTTGTCTCTACTTACTTCAAACTGCATCACAGGGTTTGCACTCATTGTGGCCACTCAGCATCTTGACTCTGGTGTTAAAACTGGCAGAGGCAGATAAAATTCTTTGTCAAAGCTGACGGATGGAAAAAGGTGGAAAGCCAGCACTGAATGCCAACTCTGATAGGAGGCTGACGCAAAAGAGGCTGAGGAATCATATAGGATTTCTGCCCTTGTTATATCACGGGGAATGTTTTTTGTAGATGCTCAAACTGACGTACATTGTGTTTTGGCATGTGTTTGTCAGTGCCCTTATTTTATAGCCTGGCTGAAGGCTCATAGATGGATGGCACTCAAGTGAGTGCTTTTTATAGGTGTCAGTGTCCAACCCAGACATAATTTCTGAAAGGAAAAGGTGCTTGGGGTTGGAGGGATCTGATGCACTGCCAAAGCATTTTGTGAAAGGTGCTTTAATGATACTTTATACTCTTCAAAAAGGGGAGGTATATGGGAGATGAATGAGGAACATCAGCTCTCATAGATTTAGAGTCAGCAGTGACTCCTGTAAGTGAACAGTAGTTATAAAATGGAAGAACAAAAAAGTAGGAATTTAATTGGGCATATACCCTGTGTCCAGAAGAGGCAGGACTTGAGCAATGCTTGTCTTACCTGGTGTTCTGGAGAATGATTTCTTGTCATAGCTTGACCAATTTCTTAGCTGGTCTAGACTGAGTGTGTTATAAGTGAACCCAAGAGTAGGTTGTCTATTACTCCTTAGCAGCATTCTCCTTTGTGGGACAGGGATCTCAGGGCTGACGGTCACCCCACTTCAGGCTGTGCCCTAACCAATGGGGTGCTTTCCAATGAGACCCAAACATCTTGGGCATAGCTAGGTGCTGGTAACAGGCTACATCAGCAGCTCGAGACTGGAGGAGTGATGACCCAGATCCAGGATTCATCCAGGGTATCCATATGGGAACACAAGGAGATGAGGCCAGAGACAGGGTTGGAGACAAGACTGCAATGTGGATCTGAAGTCCAGACAAGAGGCAGGGCTAGAGGCTGCACTCCTGTGGCATCTCTAGCTCAGGGATTGATCATTCTGGACTGAGTTGAAATGGAGTCCTAGACCCTGAGAAGGGTGGTGGGAGAAGCCCCAGGTGAGTTTCATCAACACCCGTAAGGAATCTTGGTGCACCTAGGACCCTGACAAAAAAAAGTGTGGTTTTGCTGCAGGAAGCCTTGTGTGCAGTGGCTGTCCAGGTCTACCAGAAGGAGGAAGTCCTTAAATGCTTTCTTCAGGAGAAGTATCTGGATCTCAGTGTGGCTGCACTTTCTAGCTGTGGGGCTGAAGGATTTGCAGACTCTGACTCTTTCCCACATTTTTGGGAGTCAGGACATGTCAGTTCAGCCATCTCCAGTTCTGAGTCTTCTGGTTGGCCTGTGTTCTCAGTAGCAGAGATTCAGGCTTCTAGTTGAGGTATTTGTGGACAAGACAGCATACAGGCTGAAAAACAGGCATAGTCAAGGGATTTATTAAGCACAGGCACTTCACTCTTTACATGTACTAAGGAGCTGTACATATCTCTGAAAGAACACAGGTCCATGAAGTACCTTTTGTGGAAGTCTGTGGCAGAGACAAATATAGAATCCATTTATTCTTGGAAGTGTTCAGCTGTGGAATGGTCCATTCTGTTCTGGAAGATATAAATCTACTTTACCACATGCTTTACAACTTCTGCAGAAGAAGCAGCAAGCCTGAAGAGCCAATAGTGCTCTCTGGAAGGCATCTCTGTGTAAGATCTGGTGTGCATCGAATGAGGTACAGGGTCTTTGCAAACCAATGGTATGTATTCCTGCAGTATACATACTGAAAGTTCCTGAAAAACTCTATTGTAAAGAAAAGATTGCAGGAGAAATGAAGATAGGGTGATGCAAACAACTGCATGACTTCCTTGTTCTTTTCTGCAGTCTCAGATTAATTTTTTTTCTGTGACAGGTTTGTTGTGTGCCACTTAACAGGGCTTAAGAAGAATAGAAAATGTTTCATAGTATAAGCCCTACTTAATGAGATTTTTAAACACTAAGAAGCATCTGCACCAAGATGGCAATTATATGGATACCCTGTGTGAGCCATCTGAAGCCTTCAGGTTAACTGTGCATGGACCCACCTTTCCTGTGTACCTTCTCCAAGGTGTAGGGGGGTTGTTTGCCTGTGTCATGTTGGCTACAGCAGAATTGTGAGATGCCTGCTCTGAAGGGGACCACATCTTAGATGGCTTTGATCCTTCTGCCTTGTGTAGACAGCTTTTTTCTCTTTGCTCTGACCTTTTTACTCCTCCAAAACTGAATCCTTAAGATTCCTGTCCCAGGCTACCCTCCTCCATGTCTCCTCTCCTCTCATGTATGTGAGAAAAAGTTTTCTTACACCATGCTATTCCCTGCTAAGCTTCAAACTTCTATCTCCAAATTTGGGGATATAAAAGTTCCCAAAGAAAAAGTTAACCTTTGTTCTTTAACATGAGCAAAATGTGGGCAAAGCATACTTTTATTTGGATTCATTTTTATACATTGTTGCTCCATTATGACTGATACTGCCTCAAAGCAGATGTCCAGATGGAAAATTTAAGCTACAGAGATGGAGATCTGGTGAAGTATTCAGAGCTAAAAAAAAAACCAAAAACAACAAACCACCATTGAATGGGAATTGTGAGACAATGCTAATTATAGGTGTGGCAAGCAGCTGTAACAACCAGCTGGCAATTTCTGCTGTTTCTCTCAGTGTTTTGCAATTTAATACTCTTACACTCTGTTGCCTATTTTTGAGCAAATGCACACCAGCAATTCACAACCAGGTAATGCTTATAAACATCTGGAACAGAGATGATCCTAAAATGGGAAGTAGAAGAAACAGTTTTCCATGTGGCTGAGATGCTGTCTGTTCCTGACCTCTCTAATGAATGGAATTTAGGGAAACCAATCATTAGAGGGAGGAGAGGAAGGAAACTCAGGGGAGAAGGTGGAGCAGGACAAGTGCCAAAGTGTCAGAGCCAGCAGAATCAGTAAGTGCACCAACAAAAGTAGGACCAAAGATTTACAGTAAGCAAGAAGCAGTCAGTGTGTGAATACAAACCAGTATTAGGATAAGTAATGACTATGATTTGAGATTAATAAAACTACCAACAAACATGCTTGATGGTTCTGTCCTGTTCAGAGAAGCTGCTATCTATATCTGAAATTATGACAAGGAAGATCAGTTGTTATTTTTGAATGATAATAACTATTTTCCCTAAATAGAGAGCAGGTGGAGGAAGTCTGTCCATGAATAACTGGACTCAGTCTATCCACAAAGTATTGAACTGAAATCTATGACTGTAACATAAAATAAGAAAACTAATTTACATTTTTTATCTTTGGATATATTAGTGCATGAATCCTGCCAAGTATATTTGCTCAGCTCATCCCATCTGCCTCTACTTTCTGTGTATGAAATCCATGAGAATGTTCTGCAGGTTTTTGGTGAGAAGAGGTTTCAGAACTCAAAGATGCTGCATGTAGCAGCTCATAAACCTTAGTTATGCAAGTTTTGGGATGTGGCAACAAGTAGTAATTCAATATAACTTCATTGGTTTTAGAATAGTCCTGTAATCAGACCAGTATTATCGGACTGACAGCATGAACAATAAAGACAGACATAATTTTCTGTCAATTCTAACTAACAGTTGTTCATTCACTTTAGTGTCAAAATATTCTGAGTTGGAAGGGACATACAGGGATCCTCAAGTCTAACTCTTAAGTGAACCCATACCCATGGCATTATTAGCACTATTCTCTAGCCACCTGACCTAATCTCAACCCACTTCCAGATGTAGTGAAAACAGATTGCATTGTATCTGGATGGAATAGGTAGCGTGACAAAAACTTTTGTGGATGCGCTGTATGACAGTCACTCCTAAAAGAGTTCACAGTTCATCACAGTAGTAAGGTAAAGCAACAGTGGGATTAGGAGTGGTTTGGGGAGAGGAGAGCAGAGGAGAGAGGAAAGGGAAAGGGAGGGGAAAGGAAAAGGGAAACAGAGTGATATATTGTAATGACAGTTACATTCCTTTCAGAAGCTACATTGAATTTTGTAGTTAATGTTTTTTTCATGGCAGAAAATCAAGTTTCTCTTGAATATAAACCATCTAAAAGTTATTTTAAAAATGTCCATATTCAGAGCAGAACAAGAAAAGAAATTAGGGAGGACTATGTGGGAAGGGAATCCACCCAGGTTAAGGGGCAGTAGTGGCCTTTGGGAGTCTTTAGCTGCCTCAAAAAATGATGGAGTTATGCTTATAACTAGAGCAAACACACAATTTAGAGCAGAAGTTTCTATGTCTCTCTTCATTAAAAAAGGATAAATTTAATCCTAGTGAAGAGCTATGCATTATAGCAATGTTTTTGAAATCTGTCAAACAGGAATGTCTTACAAATCTGAAAGGGTTCTGAACAGTGGAGATCTTGGAAAGGGACAATATACAATTGGCTTGACTGCATTGTTACAAGAACCTTTTGCTGGCTGTGGTGTAATTCTTGCTGACATTAAACCATGTTTAATACCCTGCTTGCACATAGCATTGATTTTCAGTTCCAGGCAAAGAATTTAAATCATCTTCTATGATTCTGGAAAAAAAAATTCTGATATTTAGATTGGCTAAGCAAATGGAAATATTTTTAAAATGGTTTCAATAACTTTCTGTAAGATAACAGTTGGCTTTCAACTGATAAAGCTGGGTAATTAGTCAGTCATGACTGAAATCAGAATTGTAGAGCTGAAAACTGTTGTTTAATTAACGTTCTTCCACATCTGGAACTTTCATAAGACAGTAAATATTTCTGATTCTTCCTGAAAAAATAATGGCTGAATACCTGTAAAATCCATTATGTAATAATAGAAGTGCTAGCATTACATTATACCAATTACATTAGTAATTTTGGGGAGCTGGCTTTGCCAGCCCTTTTTGGGCTTTCTTGGGAACTTTTAATCTCAGGCATCTCCAGCTGTGAATGTTTTGTATGCCTTTCCTCCCACAGTGAATTGTAGTGGCTTCCCTGAAATAAATTAAGTGCTGTTTTGAAGTGAAGGGCCTTCTATTCCTAAAATATTTGACTTTTGCAGAGCTTTGGACAGATTGTCTAGTATGTTTAGGGAGTTCTGATATTTTTTTTCTACTTCAGACACGTAAAAGGAACTCTACTTTTCTTCTTTTACAGCTTAAGGTACATCAAGACATTTCTCTGTAAGTGAAGCACACACACTCCTTTTCTGTGGACTGTGCTCCTGATTTGACAAAGAACAAAGGTGCTTGGTGGCACACTTACCATTTCATCTTTCATGTCTTGAAATAAGGAAAGTGTCTTTGGTTGTGATCTAACCAATTTTAAGAATTAGCTAGAATGTAATTTCCTAAATGCTTATGAAAACTTAATTTATGATCATGCAGTTCTGAATAATATTTTGCTGTGATAAGTCTCCGTGATTTCCAAAATCAATGTGTCTGTCTTCCTCATGATTCCTTCTGGTGCAATCTTGTTGCTACCCCAGACACTAAAGCTGTTTTCTCAGAGCCATCATCATGCCATTGTTTCTGATAGTTGCTCAGCCTGATGTTGCAGATGTAGAAGTTGTGATTTCTGTTATCTTATTTTGGGTAACTGGATTTGTGAGTCTCTTTTGATTTATTTTTTTTTAAAGTAATTTCACAACTTAGGAATTATTCAATTGCTAGTAAAGATGTCATAATCATAGAATACTTTGTGTTGGAAGGAGAGATCATCTAGTTCCAACCCCACTGTTGTGGGCAGGGATACCTTCCATTAGACTGAGGTTCTCAGAGCCTCATCCAACCTGGCCTTGAGTACTTCCAGGGGTGAGCATCCACAACTTCTCTGTGCAACCTGTTCCACTGCCTCACTACCCTCACAGTCAAGAATTTCTTCTTGCTATCAAGTGTAAACATACCCTCTTTCAGTTAAAAGCCATTCCCCCTTCTCCTATCACTACATGCCCTCATAAAAAGGTTGTGTAGGCAGAAATTTAGTTATGTTTTTGCCTGTAACTTTGTCAACTGATTAGTGCTTTAAAGATGTGCAAAATCGTGGATAAGCACCATATTAAGGATTAATTTTATGGATTACTTCCTTGTACAGTTTTCTTACAAGGTGTAAATGGGAGCACCTACTGGACCACATTGTGATGCCCTCCCACTCTGCCTGCCTACATTCTCTTCTTATAACAGGAGAAAAATGAAGAGAAAGCAATTTGTACACCTTTCCTTCCTTGTAAGCTGAATGCCAGCAAGTGGCTCTGGCTCTTGATACACCCCAGGTCAAGATAAGACATGCCGGATATGCCTACACCTGAGATTTACAAAACACTGCTGGTTCCCACAGTATAGACACAGCTTGAAAGAATTCTTTGAGCAGATTTCTGTGGTAGCAAAAGAGCCAGAAGAAGCATAGATATCTGGATTGAATAGGAGCAATCAAAGACTAGGGAAATAAAATTTATTTTACATTGAGTCTATTGTAATATCAGGCACTCCTTCAGTTCCTTCCTTTTATCTATTTGGATCAAGTTTTCTGGAGTCATTTCATGCCTTTTGTTTCACCACATGAGGAAAAATATGAAAAGAAAAATGCTCAGCTCAACTCCCTATCAAGGGTTTATGTTGAAGACATTAGGATCTGATTCAGAACTCTTTTAAAAAAGTATACAGATCCTGAAATATAGTAGAAGCAATACTTCTAAATTCTCAGCAAAGGCTGGGTTTATTTATATCTTTTTCCAAGGTGTTGTGCAACTATACAAGTTTGCTGACAAGTCTCCTGGTAAGGTTTTGCTTAGTTCTTAATTATCAAGAACAAAAATACTTACACATGCTTACAAATGAGGCTGCTGGTGACCCTCACTTTCTGTTTTGTAATGTTTAACATGCAGTTTGAATGTTTTGAATTTTTGCTTAGCAGGATAAGAGTTGCACCATAACTCTTTTAAAAATAGTCTTCATAGCTGAAATGTTAATTAAGGTTTCTATTTCGGATGTTGAAATTTAAATGCTTCCGAAATACTTTACATGGAGCAAAGTAAGAATTAGGACAACGTGAAATGTGTCCTGGTGTTGCATCAAAATCAAAATATGGAGTGCTACCAAGCCTAGACTTGTGTGGGGTGTGTTGTATAGTATCCATGGGATAAGATAGTTTCCTTGCAAGGCAGGAGGCAATTGAATAAAACCCACTTTCTCCCATATTAGCTATTTCCTATTAGGAAACACTGCATATTGTTTTTCATAGCTACACTTTATGAAGTGCATGTTATGATAATTGCCAAGTGCTTGATACTTCTTCTTATTTGGTAAATCTTGTACATGTGGATGAGATATTATTTTTACATGGATATGTTTATATGAATTCCAGCCAGTGCCTCTACCTAGAAAACTATGTCAATGTAATGCAATGTTACGTAAGTTTTGTTTTCGTTCTTATATGCTGCACTTCACAGGGTTGAATATCTTCCAGAAGTGCATTAACTGGTGGAATTGTCATCTACTAGATATGTTTTTCTCTCTCCCATTCAATCTAAAGAGGAATTTTGCGCTGTCTTTATTTTTGGCTTCTTTTAAAATAGTTATATTATCTGTATGTGGTTCTGTATCTGTGTGTGTGACTCACATTCAGAGTAGAAGATAGTGAGCTTTGTGCTGGAGATAATTCCAGTGGAAACTCATCCAGAAATCTGAAACTGGTCTGAGAGAGCCCTGTTTTCTGCAGAGCTTTTCTTTGGAGATGGATAATCATGCTACACCTGCACAATGAAGCTACTGTGTGTTTTTCCTCCTCCTGTCTCTCTCTGCAGGCAGCCGTTCAAATGAGTATCTGGGGTCCCAAACATCTGAATCCCTCAGGAACAGGGATGTACTGAAAGCAACCCTGCAGATTAAAAACAGGTCTTAGACCTGTACCCAACCAGGAGTAGTTCTCACAGCAGCTGGATGTTGCCTTTGCACACTTGCATTGCTGTCTCTCTGCAACACAGAGTGGTGAGAGTGACGGCAGGACCCAGATTAGAGTGCTCCCAGGAGGAGCCCACGTTGGAAGCAGCATTTCTGTGGGATATCCCTCCTTTCCTTTCTTCCATTCTTTTTCAGGCTAAAGTCTAACACTGGGTCTTCAAATTCAGGTGCTAAAGCTGAAGCAGTGGCTGATATTTATCACGCAAATATAAGAGTAGCTCAAGCCCTTTTGACCAAGCGTTACTGCTGTGTAGTTTTTTATCTTTAGGATTTTTCCCCAGTTGGATATTGCTTTTGAATTGAAATAATCTGTGTTTCTCTTAGGAACTGAGCTGTCTGGAAAACATGTTGATCAAATTCCAACATAGTTTTTCCAAGAGTGTTTCTTTTGTCTTTTGCTAGCTGCTTCCTGGTGCTGTTTATCCAAAACCCCACCTGCTGTTGAGGGCAGCAGTGGCCGTGTGAAACATCTTCACAGCCATGAGGCAGCTGTATCTATTGGGCTTAATTTCTGCAATGAATTACCAAGGGTATGTAATTTAAAACCCCCTCTTCTTCTCAGCCTTCCTACCACCACCAGTCATCTCATTCTATCTGCAAGCGGTGATGGAACTATGTTGCCAAGAACTTGAGGTTTGCTTTCTCTACACCAAGTTTAGCATAATGTATGTATGACTTGCAGGAGAAGGATAGTTTTTCTGGTTACCTGCCATATCACATAACCCTGGAATTCATCCTCTTCGTGAATAGCAACAATAATGATTAAATTTTGTTTATTTGGGGAAAAAGGCAGAAAAAAGAGCAATGAAAACTAAGCTTGGGAGGGATGCAATAGTTTGATAAAATTCTTTAATAAATATTTCAAAATTCCAAGACAGTCTGAACTTGGAACTGACAAGCAAGAAAACTCATGATTTCCATGTGGTGTGGATGTCCAGAAAGCTGTAGCAAAGGGAAACTGAGAATATAGTTTTGTATTACATTTGTATTACTCTGTGCTATATTTGCATTAAACAACGAGAGAAGAAAAGTAAACTGAATTATTTGAAGCTACAAGTGGAGATCATAGCCATTCTAGAAGTAATTTATTTTGTTGTTTTTTTCAGGTCTTTTTTGTTCAGGAGATCCTCAAGCACTGTACTGTGGAAAAATAGAAGAGTGTCAGTAACAGATTTGAACATAAGCTGCCAGCAAGCTGGATGAATGGTTTGCCTGTCGCATTCACTGAATGTCCTGAAGTATCCCTGACAAGGTTTTAATTTTCTGCTAGTGCAGACTAATTTTATTTTGAATTTTTTTTAGGCATTACAAAAATTTTAGCCTCCAAACTGTATCCACAACTGAAATGATCTGTGAGGACTAATGTAATGATTTGTTCCAAACAGCCTACACAGCTCTTTGTTTCTCTTGTCCAGTATCCATGAACAAATTTAAGATTTAGAAAGCATTGAAACTGTCATTACAGTTGTATTTGACCAATGGATTGCATGGACTGCTCTCCATCTGCGATATGTGTTCAGTACAGGTAGCCCAGTCACTGTAAGGTTAAAAGTGTGGCCCTTCAAAGGATCCTGATAGTGGCTTAAAAATCATGATACTGTGGAATTTAGGGGACAGATTTTTAAAGTTGCATTTTTAAAGTCACATTGTCACTGTTTTCTGATCAAATGCAGAAATCATCTTTATCAACACATTTTTCTCCTTCCATCCATGTGTCCACATTCCTTTATCTCCTGTCAATCAAGGTTTTGAAACTGCTTTTTGTAGCATTCTGTTAGAACAGGGTGTTGGGACTTATGACATTTCTGAACAACTCGTAACTGAGAACTGTATTGAATTTAGTGAGTCTGTTTCAAGAATGTTTTCATGTTATTTCAACAGCTCCAACACTCATTTACCTGGTTTTCCTGCAAAAAACACTTTTTTTCTTTTTCTGGGGTTATCACTAGATATCACATCTGGTGTCAAAGTCTGTGAGACTTGCGTAGGCCTGTGAAAATTTCTCAACCTCACTTAAATAACATTCAACAAAAATATACATTGCATACTTGGCCCTGGAGAGATGCCACAGTTAGATGACAGAGCCAACCTATGAAAAGGGACTCATGATGCATTCCCAAAGGACACATCCTGTTAAAATAAAACACAAGAAAAACGAGAACATATCAAGAATAGTCTCAGTATTTCAAAGGGAACATGGCATGCCAATAAAAACATAATCTTGCTTGTAATCTTGCTTGCTTGCTTGTAATCTTGCTTCTGTCTTGAAAGTAAACTTAGAAGCATTTTGAAAGCTTTTTACTTCAATTTGGTGCTGGTTTGGGTTTTCAGGTTTACAGGGCTTTTTTTTTTTTTAATCTAGACGCAATATAGAAAATACAGGATTAAGAAAAAGCATTTCTAATTGCAACAGTGTGAAAAGACAAAAAGCCAGGATGCCTTGGAAGAGAAAGAAGAATGTCCTAGAGAATGGATTAAAACTATGGAACTATCTACATTTAAATACAAAACCAGAAAATCAAATTGGTATTGGTTGAAAAACTAAAAAAGAAATTAGCGTTCCTTGCAATGATGATGATAAGCTGGTGATGAAAACTCTTGTTTTAGTTACCTGAGTTCAGGAATAACAGTCTTAGCTGCAGCTCTGTCTTTAGCTGCTGTTCTCTCTTTAACAGAGAACACTACGCAGCAGCTTCTGCTGGATACATGTATGTTCTGCTGAATATTTTTTCTTGGAGCAAGTATTAGTGGAATAGGATTGGCACAGAGTTGGAAAAATACCAAATAAGAAATGTTTTTTTCCAAACCAAATTGTTACGAATAAGTGAAGAGTGTGTGACTGAAAAGGAAATGGACATGAAGAGTAAAAGGGATAAAGCCATACAGGTTTAGGTGACATCCAGAAAATATAACTGGTTTGGGCAGTATTGACCTATGAATGAGCCAGACTGAGCAGTGCTCAGGAGGGAATATCGGGGCTTGTATTTCTGTATTTCTCTATGTTGCAGCTGTCCTTGCTCTAAAGAGCATAGAAACCCTTAAGCTTCATGTTTACCTGTTAAGCCATTACCTGAGCATTTGTTTTGTTTTGCTGGATTTTGGTATTCCCACCAATGAGCAGGAGTACAGAACTCTGGAAAGTGAGTCTGTATAAGTAAAAGTTACCCAATCCAGCTGTAAAGCAGGAGGGGAAGGAAGGACATTGTATTCTTACGGCTTCTGCGCAGCGTGCTGTCCACTCTGGTCCTCTTGGCCTCTCCAGTTTCCTTCTCTTTCACCTTTGGCTGTATTTATTTGATGGCAGCATATTTTGTCTCTCTAACTGTGTGTATAGTTTAAGCTACAAACCTGAATATTATTGTATGGATTTGTTTCCATATATTTCCAAAGATTGGAGGAATGAGCATTTGGGTTTTAGATAGTGATGTTTGTGATGGTCTGGGAGTTAGAGCTGTATGCTCAGCCCCAGTGGAGCAGGCAGCCAGGCACACTCCAGACCAGCCAGCTTCAACACTTTGAGAATACCTTGTCCTATCTCCATCAGGGTTTTTCAATGTGGCAGATAAAACAACCAAACCAAACCTTTGGAAGAAGGCAGAAAATGGAATTTCAATAAGAAGAGCTATAACAAAATAAAAAGTTTCTGAAAAACAATTAGTTAAACACATGTCTGGAAATTATCTAGCTATTAAAAAAATAGACCTCAGATTTTGTCTTCTTTTTTCTAGAAAGTGTGTGAAGTTTCTTAAGCTGCCTGATGGGAAGCAGTGACCACCTAGGATTCCGTAGGCTACTGTGTCAGGGGAAATTGTAACTGCCTTTTATGGATTTATTTCATTCTACTTTTCATATTACTAGACTGTTATTTGCACTGGGCATGTTTAAATTACATTGATCTTCAGAAAACACACAAAAAATGCAAACAAAACCAGTTAATTAATTTCAAAACCTTTTATTTGAGAAATAATGTGTGAGTAAATACTGTCAGATTAATGCAGTATTAGATAAGGAAGAAAATACTTTTTTTTTTTTACTTACATTAGATGCTTAGGGGAAGCATTCGTGGTGTCTGAGGCAGCCCAGCCGATGAATCCTGTGGCCTCAGCCACAACATCAGCCAACCAGGCTGCCTAAACTTTTTCTGTAGATAGCAGAGAGTGAGACCATGAACAAGGCAATCAAAACCACCTGAGTTAAGATCTTGAGTCCTGATGAGCCAGTGAAGGAGCTTCTCCCTCTCTGCTGGATATGGTGAGAATTGCATGCTTACGAAGTGCCTAAAACTGGGTGATGCCAGTTATCCTTTCTATATCACTTTTTAAACAGCTAATAGATTGAGTCTTCTATGAACTGTCATGAAGACACGTACTTTGTGTTGTTTTAATTTCCCAGGAGAATAACTTTATTTCTTTCAGTTTCCTAAATTCTCCTTACCTAGTTTTTATGTGCCGTTCCTTGCACCATGATGTTAAGATCATCAGAACAACACTTTGTGATTTGGCTTATCATAGGTGCATCAAAGCTGATGTACAGTGGGAAATGTTGCTTGCTAAATTTAAACATCAAGGTGAATTGTTATTTACATGCAAGACAGCTTTATTGTTATGATCATTTATTTATTGCACTTCTAGTGTACTGGGAGCTTTGCAGCACATATTGCTAGGTGTGCTCTCTGCCCTTTGAATACTGCTATTTTGAAATTCACCTGAGGCTGATTAATCTACTCTTGACAGATGATATTTTTTATCTTTTGAAAGTGAGAAAAAATGTAACCACTATTCTTTGCAAGCATCTGGAAAAATGTATATAGCAGGTGTGAGCAATTGCAATTTCCTTTCTCTGTTAATCACAATATGTAGGAATATATGCAGGTTTTATGATCTGAATGCCTTCTTCATGCAGTGTAATTCACCACCACAGGGATAAATGCTGCAGGGAATGTGAAAGATAAAGTATATATTCTTCTTCAAGGTGGTGCATTTATGTGCTCAAACCTGGTTCACTGCTTCCAACAGCTATAGCCAGGCATTAATAATGTAATTTGTGTCCGTCCATAGGGGCCTGGCAGCAGAGGAACAGGACACCTGGCCACAGAGCCAGAGTCATGAGTACAGGCTGTGCTCCAAATGTGTGTGACAGTGGTTCCTAAGGGAACGTCATGCAGGCTGACAAGTGGAAGGTGGGCAGGGGTGGTGCCAACAGCCTCATGATGGTCCTTGCTGCTTCTGCATGTTTCTGGGCATGCTTTTAATTGTATTCACCCGGGACTCAGGAAAATGATGGATGTGTTGTAGGTATATATCACTGCCCTCTTACAGATGGACTCAATGGTAATCAGGAAAATATTCCTGAGTCCCCCAGCAAGGTGCATGGTATGCTTCAGATTGAGAAAGTCTGTGCATCAAAGGGAGACAGCCTTAGGTTTCCCAGGGGTAAGATGTAACAGCAGTGTGTGCTGTTACTCTGCTAACACAGTGATTATAATTTTCTGGAACATTATTCGAAAACTAACAACAATTCTTAATGTGGCACTGGATGTTCTGTTGGGCCTCACTGGATGCAAAGGCATCTAGTCAACCAATAATATCTTTACTAAGTCCTACTGCACAGATCCAAAGCTTTCTCTTGCTGAAGATGGCCACTTGGTACACACTTATTTAAATGCACAGGCTGTCCTTGAAGCATGTTATGAAAGCAAAATAGATTAGAAAGATGATCTTATTTGCAAACAAACTGAATGACAGTATCAAAGCTGGTGGGGTAGCACTGTGCAGTCAATTGAAACCAAGACTTAATAACTTCTCTGGTAAGGGAAAGAGAGTATTCCCCTTAACTGGCAGTAAACTTCCCTGCCTATATTTTTGGTCTGCTACTGTTTCAGTCTTCTCTAAAAAAAAAGAATTATATCAAGTTCCAGCTCTATTTTATGTTTGTGAGCTCCTTGTCAGTCTCTAGGGGTCTCTTGGAGCTCTGGTGCCTGTGCTGGATGAGGCTTTGATCTCCACTCCTAGCAAAGAACAGCTGGCTCCTTTTCTCTGTGCCTGGGCACCTGAGGTGTCCGTCATTCAGGGGTAATTACATGCTATAGCTCCCAGTCAAGTGAATTTTTGAAGAGGGAAGATCCTGCTGCTCTCCTATGCTCTGGTCATCCCTCTTCAGGCTGCATAGTTTCAGCTGTCTTCTTCACTGTCTCTAGATCTAACTGTATCTAAATCTAACCTGCTTCAACTTGGCAGCACTAAACAAAAAAATAATTCCAAAGCAAAGCACAGGGCTTTTACTGTTTAGTAAGTTGAATTGACTTTATTGTACTCATAAGTTACACAAGAGAGGAGTTGAAGCTGTGTGTGTGTGGGAAAGGGAAAACAAACAAGGAAGGGGGAGAAAGTGCTGGAGCAGGACTGTTGCATCTTAAAGCAACCAGCCATTGCTTTAAGCAAGCAAATCCTCTCTGTTACACCTCTGGCTATACTCATATCATCTCAACACCTCTCTGTCTCCAGGCTTCCTTCTGCCCTTCCCATGATGTTCTGCTATTTCCATTTTACAGGAAAAGGCACAATCAGTGGGTCTCTTGACCTGGCAAGAAATTGAAGTCAGGTGAGTGACTGGAGGTGAATTTCTGAATCACTGGCCATTCCTCCTTATCAGAAGGGGGAATTAGTCTTTCATCCTCCCTCTTAATTCCTGCTGTTATATGGTAACTGAATTTCTGCTGATGAGCACGCAAGAGTGTTTTAATACTGCACTGTAAAGGCAGAGTTTTGGTATCTTTCACCTGTCCTTTCATCCATTAACTATTACAAATAATCTGCTAGCCAGGGGGCAGAATGTAGGTTGCCTTCACATGTTGCTGCCCTGCTGTAATCTCCCTAGTTAGCTGCCAGAATTTTCTAATTTCTAAGATAAATATGCTAGCACTTGGATATCAAATTGCAAAACCCTGTTGAGGATATTCATATCCAGGAGTGCTCCTAATTGGAGTTTTTATTAAATTTTTCTTTTTATTCAGGACTAGTAACATGAAAATATATTATGCTGTTTGAAAGCTTCAAGATAATATCCACCAAAGATTAGCTTGCTTCTACATAATAATCATGTGGCACTTAAAAGTCACTGCACAGACTGTATATGATACTCAGGGACATGTTTAAAAGCAGGTAATCAGCTTTTAGTCTGGTCTTCTTTGCATGCATTTAGAGTAGTCAGACAGAAATATTCTACTCACTGGTCTTGCAGAGCTCACTTTAACTACCCACTTGTAAAATCTTGTAGTGACATGGTACAAAGGCAGAAAACAGCCCATATAACATCTTTAAAATGAAGTAACACACTGGAGTAGAATGCCTTTGAATGATGATATATTAACTGCATTTCAGATTAGTCCCAAATAATTTCAATTATCTACATTTTGGTCAGTAACCTCTTCCTCTTGTGGAGTTCATGCAGACAGACTGCACTTTCCTTGTTCATATTCTGGGAGTATTTTTGTGGTATGGAATACTTGGTATCCATAATACAAGCTGTGCTATTTAGCTGTGATTAGTTACTTAAGGCATTTGTTATTATTTCCATTACCTAATTGGAGGAGAATAATTTATAATTAGCAGGGTTAGTTTGGCTTTCTGAATAAGGCAGTAATTTGTGGGATGGGATTTAGCAGGAACTGGAATTAGGACGTTTTCCCTTTCTGTGATTATACAGGTCTTGTCCTTAGAATCAATGCTGGAAAGTGATGTAATTCTTAACACTTTAGGAAGGGAATATCTAGATTTTAAATACTGTATTCTATTTAAAAAGGAATGCAGCTCTGCAGTCAATACTTACTGTGAGAAGTATTGTCAGTACAGTTTGGTTTAAGTCAGGGTGTACACAACATGTGCATTGTGTCTATCGTGTACTTGGATATCTTTGATCTCTGGGCTGTGGCTCTTCAAGTCACCTGTCAATTTGAACCTGTAACCAGTGATAGAACTGTAGACAGAGACTAAAGGTTTGGCACAGGGCTCTAGTTAAAGCCACTCCTTGCTCTTAAGGTGGCTTTTTGGTACCTTCTGTTCTATGGTACATGTGGGGAAATGAGTTAGGATTTGTGACAGTTAGGAGCCAGGAGCTTATTGCTACTTCCACTTTTGTTTGGACTGGAAGTGTTTATAATGACACATTTAATGTTGAAGTCAGGGTAATGATGAGAGTCAGGACCAGTTGCAGGCTTCTGCTGAATCTATACAGGAATATAATACTCTGGGTAGGAGTATTGTCTTTAACTCTGGACAAATCAATGTCATGTTGTTTAAAATATTATTTCAAGTTTCACTTTTGGATTGATTTTAGTAAATTATTCTTTGGTGTCTGAAGTTTTAGTTCAGTCTGTATTTGGCTTTCAAACTACATTTTGAACTCTGACCAGTAGGAATGAGAGACTGAGATTGAAATAAAAAGTGACAGGACAGTGCATGGAGCCTCTCACTGGTCAGTGATGAGTATGTTTGAGTATTGCTTGGAGGGCAGTTTTGACCTCTGATGAGCTTATACAGAAATGCTAAGTTGGATGTTGCAGTGAATTATCTTCAGGAAGTGCTTGCTACTCTTCATGGATTACACAGAGGGACTATTGTAATCTGGTTTCTGACTCAGGTGTCTGCATTAAATACCTGTTGCTAGATGGAATTAATCAGGTATTTTCTTTTTTTTTTTTTTTTTTTAATGTATTCCTTGTCTGGAATTTCCTCAGATTGTTTTGGTCAGTGATTGGTCTTGTCAGTTATTTTAAATGATGTTTTGAGTCCTTTTGGCAAATATGGAGATACTGTGAAGAAGGGAAAGCTGGAGTGAAGGTAGGTTAGTTCATTCCAGCTTTGTTCAGGCTTGATCTAATTCTGAAGCAAATGCCTTTCCACAAAATGTTGGGCGGAGACATCCCAGATTCTGTAACAGAGCCAGTCTGGCTATTCCTTTTGGAAAATCTTATTTCTTTCATTCTTCTGTTCAGGTCAACTTTCTGCTTGTTTCTTCTTTCTGACACATGTACAGACTCACCTTGTTCCTATACATTTGATAGAATTTTCCCAACAAGTTCAGGTATGTGAAAATATTCAATAAGCAATACTTAACCACCCTGCCCCACCCCTGAAAAGGAAATTGTAGTGGTGAAGGGGCTTGAACAGGAATCAAATCTTGCTCATCTGAGGGTTGGTATTAACACAGAATTCATTGATTTGCAGCTCTGGCTCCGGCAGGCATTTTCATTGCTCTTTCCTCCTCCTTTCCCTTCATCCTCTTAGCTGCTTGTCCTTGTCTGGCTCTTCCTCCACCAAGGTTGTGAGTATGACTACTGAATATGTTGGACTGGGGAACTGTTCTGGATAGAAAAAATTATTATGATATTGGCAGTACAGATTATATTTCAGCTGATTCACTTCCTTAGGAGACTACACAAATGTTTGTGCTGGGAGGACAGGATTGGAGGTGGAGTAGGAATGGCTTCAGCTGGCAAAAGCACCACTGCTGCCAAAGCCTCGGTCCCAGGAAAGTGCTGTGAAAGCAAAGGCAAAGCTGATCAAGTGACCAGATACGGTGTTGGCAGTGCATCTCCTTGGAGCAGGGTGTTGGACTAGGTGAGCTCCAGAGGTCCTTTCCAACCTTAATTATTTTGTGGTTCTATGATTCAAACTTAAATCCTGTTTCAGGCATCCTTTGACTCTGTCAGGCATTTGCACATATTTCATTCAGCACAAATACAAAGCTAATATCAAAACTGCTCAACAGAGGTAGAGGCCCTCTGAACATTTAGTATGCTCAACATAGTAAAAACCAGATCACATCCATACAATTTCTATTTATTAAGAACTTTTTACTCTTTTCTGCTTTATCGTAAGTAAGGATTGCAGACACAGCACTATGTAGGCCATTGTATTTCGATTTGTTACAATTTATTAATTGTAAATGTTGTGAAAGCTGAAAGGGTGATATCTAGGTACAAACAGCAGGTAACCCTGTCAAATTTTCTGTGATACCCATGCCTGCTCTTACCATAGCCAATGACAAAGCAGGCAGTGCCTTCTGTGGTGTGGGACTATCCTTGAAAGCTCTGGTATAATCTCTCAGGATCAGGGCCACAGTGTAGCGGTAGTAGGCTGTATAGTGATGTTGAACATATGCCTGTTTCCTTATTCCTTTGTTGCTGAAAGCCCTTTTCCTTTCCAGGTGTGTTGCCTCATGTGCAAAATGCAGAGGGAGCAAAAGAGAAGGCAGCCCCACTCTAGCTGCAGGTATGCAGATATCAAAGAAAGTGCTGAAGGCCATGGTTCCCATCCATCTGGTGTGTCCTCCTGGTATTCCAACTTTGTCAGTTCCTGCTATTTTCCAATGAGATGGTATCCGAAAAGACCACAACATGCTGCACATAGAGATCCAAGGCCAAAAAAGGAGTACTTTGTCCAGGGCTCAAAGCGATGTACCATGCTTTTTCAGCAGCCTGCACAATATCAATTAAAAAAAAAAAAAACTCCCTAAAATTCTTTTTAGCATGAATGAAAGTCAAAACAGAACATCTAATGCTGAAATGTAAATATAATATGTTTTATTTTGCTGTGTGGTTTGCTGCCTCATGTGGCTCTGCTTCCAGATGTTCATGGTGGGAGAAGATCATATGTACTGACCAGCCCCTGTCTCCTTTGAGTGGGGTGAACCAGGCTGTGGTCACAGCACCTGCACTTGTCAGTGATGTCACTGGTGAGACAAAGCAATCCTGAAGGAGAACTTGCTCTTTTAAAGGAAGGCAGGGAGCCATTGCACATTACATGTTGGCTTGATAAGTACTGGTTGTTTGAACTAGAGAGGGTAAAATACCTTAGACCTGTTGCTCAGGCTTTATGAGTTTATTTGGGTATTGCTGATGGCTTGCTGTCCCCAGCTCTGTGCCTCACCCAGGATGTACAAGGTGCCTCTGAGTCAGCTGCTGCATCACCTCAATTTACATCATGGTTGTGGTCTGGAGTATAATAGGGCTGATTCATGTTGATTCATCAGCAGCTCAAATCTCTATACAGTCCATGCTAGACAGAAACCTGGGACATTATTTTTCTCCTTTCATCCTATCTGAGGTATTCCTACTCTTCACCACTGCCCTTAGCTAAGCTTGACTATGGGGGGATTCAGTGTTCTGCAGTAAATTGCTGGAAGCTCTTCCTTCTCCTGCTCCACCCTCACCTTCCCTCCATTTCAAGAGATTGTCTTCAGTTGCAGAAGCACAGTATCAGATGGGTCCTGCTGTGCTGCCAACCTGTGTGTGTCTGCAGGGGGCTGCCCCTTCAGTTCTTGATGGCCCATTGAGGCAAGTGTTTGGGAATTTTCTTTGCCTTTTCCCCCCCTCCTCACTCAACTGGGTCCTAATCTGTTCTTGTGCCTTTTAACTTCATGGAGAACTGAAGAACATTATGACACAACAACATTGAAAGTATTGCAAAATGCTCCTGTATTTTCTGCACAGCAGCTTTGGACAAAGCTCACAAAATATTGTGTTATTATGAGATGCAGGGAAAAATAATACCTGTTGTACACAGGCTGCTTCCTTGCTACTGTGAATGCTCCTTTCTGACCCCCTCGTATTCTCTGCAGGGCAGAGGCACCCTAAACATTTCTCTAGCTCACCTCACCACTTTCCTCCTTCACCCTATACTCAGCCTTTCATTCCTATCCCTGTTTCATCTTGCTGGCTTTGGCCCTGCAACTGTGTGCCAGGAAGTGGATAGAACCCAGTCACTGAAATAATCAAAGCTGAAGGGAACTCCATTTCTGAGGGTTATTTGTACTCCTGATGGCTGCAGCAGGACAGCACCATCATCCAGTTATCAGGCAGTGCCTGGCAGAGACAGTTGCTCTGGCTGGATAGAAACCTCTCTGGTGGCTTTGCCTTGCAGAAGACTAAGTTTTGTGGAACTGCTCCTGCCTGACAGGGGCCTGTCAAAGGAGCTTCAGTATAGTAAGAGTAGGGGATCCAGAGGATTGGCTCAATGAGGCCTTGAAGAGGTGGTGGGACAGGGTGAGAAGAATGGGAAGATAGGTGGAAATGAGGGTATGAAAACTCAGTGCATCCAGACAAGGCTGGGAGTACTGTCAGAATGGAGACAGAGTTAGAGGAGGCTTTACTGGGGAGGGAGAAAGCTGAGCATCAGATCAAGTAGATGGGTGTTGAAGGGGAATGTCATATTTTCCTAGACAGGTATAGCTAGAAAAAGCTCTGGCACCCTTCCAAGCACATTGACTTTCAGCGATATGCAGACGAGTTTATGTGCCTGAAAATCTGTCTACTTCCCTTCCCTTTAATTTAATAAGAATAAGACCTGGCCTTACAAATACTGCCTTGGTCATATTCTCAGCCCATCACAGCTCCAAAAGCCACATGAGCACAACATGAGAAGTAGAGACAGAATGATGTCTAGAGAACTGGAAGTTCCCCTAACTGGCAGTTAGGGGAAAAATTCAAAGACAATTCTTCTTGCCAACTTTCCTAAGTCTGTGTTAAAAACAGGTCTCTAACTTCCTTAAGCAGTCTCTGCCCAGCAGTAGATTTTACATTCTCTGGGCTCCCTAGAGTTCAAACACCTTCAATGTCTAAAAATGCTCACCTCGCAGTTCTATAGCTGAGTCCATCTTGGCTTCCATCAAAATTAGCAGAGCTACCCAAATATAATATTAGATATTATGAGAATTAGTCCTTTTCTGTTACCTTTCTGCACATTTTCCCCTGATCTTTACTGCCTGATGCTAAATGTGCCCACCATTTGTGTCAGAGCTCTGTCCCTAGACTTGCCATGGCACAGACACAGTGTGGAGGAAGTCCCCTAGCCTATGGTAACACACAGCCCTCGTGTTTTGGGTTAGTGAAGGATAAGCAATGGTATACAATTTCAGGGAGGATCACTGGTTTGCAATCTCTCCAGGAAATTGTAATGTTCACTTAGACACTATCCTTAGTCTGAATATGTTAAACCCCTGGTGAAAAGATAGCCACAAATTAAGTTAATTGTACAGTTACTGGAAACAATAAGAGTTCTCTTTGTAGTCAGTCCTCCCACTCATGGCATCAGCTGGTTTTGTATCCCTGCTATCTCATACCACAAACTAGTGGGGAGAAAACAGTAATTCTTGACTTTTTTTTTTTTTTAGGTGGAGGAGGCAACATGATTGCCTTCTGTACAGCTTTATTCACCAGCAAGCTTGCATTTAACTGCAATTTTCGAGTGTCTCACAAAAGATTATCACATGGGTCCTGAGAAATATCAGCAGTGATACTGCCACTTTATTGTGAAGAAAACAAGACAAAAAAGAAGTGAAACTGAGGGAACTGGTGTCAAGGCTTTCTGTCTCTAGTTTTAAGGTTAGTTTGTTAAAAACTGTTTTATGGGGAGGTGAGCTGTTTTCAAAAGGTTTTTTGATAAAATACTATCCAATGGTAATGCTTCCATATTTTTCTCTCCTATTTACACCACAGGGCTATGGAATATGTAACGAGGCAGCATTCTGTTTCACCAGTCCTTAAATCCTGAGAAATAGGCTGTTTGCCTTTGAAGTGATAACAGTTGATTCCAAAGGATCCTTGGGCTTGTCATTGATAGGAGAATGATCTTCTTCAAATGGAAGAACACTGTTTTGGACCTTAAGGACTTGGGCACCAATGCTGGCAAGAGTTAGATATTGCTGTGCAAAGAACTTTTCCCTGGGCATTCAGAAGGAATTTTCAATAGCTCTGTATGTTTACTCCCCAAAGCAGGAATTTCTGTCTGCTTTCTGTGGACAAATGCTGGTGAAAGCAAATGCCAAACCATGGCAGCACATTAAGGCCAGAAAAACTGCTTAAAAAACCAGATTGTTCCTCTTTCCTTTTCTCAGTCAGTCATCCCTATTCTTATGGAAACCTTCTTACAACTGCAGCATAAGCATTTGTATGACTTTGTGGGGAACTATATTGCAAAAATTGCACATTTTTTCCCAGGGGCTGTTTTTCATCTGGATCAGTTCCTTGATCTGGTTAACCATGCAGCCACACAAATATTTGTGATGGCACAGTACAACAGATGATCTGGGAGAAATTGTGGGAGTGGGAGAAAGTGTGGAATGCTTTATTGGTAATCATGTTCACTTAAAAGAATACCAAACTGTAGCCTAAAGAAGAAAGGAATAGCAGTGGGATGACACATCTGAGAAGGGAGTTGAAGCATGTGCATTATTCTTCAGAAATGAAAACACAGCTTCAAATATCAAATGGTGTCATTATAGGAGGTGAATATCAGCTGACACAGCCATTTCCAAAAGTTGCAGTCTGCAGGCAGGGAGACTGTTCAGTATTTTGGTCTGTCTGAAACTTCACTTTGAGGGAGCTGGGAAGTAGAAGATGCAGATGGTGGATCCAAAGGGCTGAAAAAGCAGTGCTGTGCATATAGATGACCCTGTGCCTCCATGTGATCCAGAAGATCTGAAGTGAGAGGTTACGTGACATTGTTTTGGATAAACATGTTGGTGTCTCTGTGTGTTTGTGTGTGCACAGATGGGTTCTTGTTCTGCTATTTTCTTAAAAAGCTGTGCTACTTGCAGCACTCTTCAGGGCCCTGCACTTTGCAGTGGCACAATAACCTGTCCAAGTCCTCACAGAAAGATGACATGGCTCCTTGTTCCATGTTGCTAGTGTTCATCCTGACTTCTGTCACTTGACACTTGGGCTTGTGTGGCTTTGGGAAAGAACCCCTCTGTGCGTGCCCATACCCACCAAAACTGACTTTGCTGAGCCTTTGATGGCCTCTGACATTTGCTTAAATATGTCTGAGTTTTATGCCAAAATATCCTAGTTCCAGTGCATTCAGATTGAGAGGAGTGAAATTGAATAAATGTTGTTTCCTGCTTCCTGAGGCTGTGCTGCATTTTATGAAACCCTTCAGAGACAATTTCCAATCCAGAAGGGAGCTCAGAACATGCTTCACCATTATTAAGCTAAAGCACTTGCCAAGTCTGTTCAGAGCCTTACAGCTACATGTGTGCTGAAATGCCTTTCTGGACAGGGGTTCAAAATGCTGGGCTATGTCAATGCTGCAGTTTCAACTCCCAGTTTGTATCTTTTCTTTCTCTACAGAACCCAAGATATAACTGAGACACATCCAAGCTAATTTTGAACATGTTAACTCGGTTGCATACTAGTTAAGTTAACTCGGCAATCTAGTTAAGGAAGGAAGGAGTTAATAAAGAATGTTCTGTCAACAAATCAAGGTAGATTAAGCAGCAATGAGCTCCATGGTGCTGCAGGTTTACAACTGTTTCTGGTCCAAAAGACAAAAATTTGATTATTTTCACATGGTATTTTGGGGGCTATCATGCCTTTATGTTGTGAGGAACTCTGCTTTTTGAATACAGCTGAGATAAGTATTCCCTGTTTACACCTGCCTTTTAAGGGATTCTCTTGCACACTGCTGCATAGTCTCATGGTTGCACACAAGGTAAGAGAAGGGGTTTGTGCTCTGTAGTCAGTGTTGTGGGAGGATGGACCATGTTCTGATTCCAGACTAAATGCCAAGTCTGTTTTAGCCTGGCACGTTTTGTGTTAGTGTTTCCAGGGACAGATGAACCAGTTCCTTTCAGAAATGTTTTTTAATGAATGAAGTTCTGAATATCCAAGTGACACTTCATTATTCACAGCTACTTTATTTCAGTAGATGATATTTCAGTCAGTATCTCCCTAGCTTTTAAGTGAATAACATCATTATACCTTCACTTTTTCAGAGGCTCTCAGGATCAAAGATGTCAGCTACACTGTGATCTTCATTAGAAGGGAAAGACAACAGGGAGAGGGCTGGCTCATGCACTGAAAAGATCTTCTAAAACTCTTTGTCTCTTCAGACCATAATAATGGAACAATGACTCTCACTGGGTAATGGATGCAGGGTAAGAAGCAGAACAGGGCTGAAATCAGACAATTTGGTAGTTTTATTTTGTGCATGGGGAAGGTGCTTTCCAGGTCATTACAAATGCTTTGTTGCCCCTGTATTTAACTGCATTGTAGGAAATTTGATGGGAAGAATGACCTTGGAATAGGTTTACAGTTCCAGCTGCTGCAAATTTAAGGGCAGGATTGTTGGCTTATAAAGCTATGAGTGAAAAAGAAGCAAAAGTTAATCAATTGCAGGACCAGAAATATGAACCACTTTTTTAGTACTAATGCTGCATCTTTGCATAACTATATCAGGGCCCTGAGGGCACCCCCATTTCTGACTAGCCTTGCCCAGCCCTCTGGGGCTCCCCTCACACTGCCTAGAGCCCAGGATCCCACGTCAGCTCCCTGGGGCTATTAGTCTTTGCCCCAGTGATGGGGCACAGCAGCAGAGGCACTCTCCAGCTGCCCACAGCCCTGCTCAGCTGTGAGTGCCCCAGGCTAGGACCAGCACAGGCCCATGTCCCCACAGAGTTACCCAGTGCCTGGGGCTGGGACTCTCTTGGCTTTCCTGGTGCCTCCCCAGCAGCTCTGTTTTGCCGTCTCTCATGGGAAGACCTCAGCCTTTGCAGGGCTGTGACAGTCAGGTTGCTTTTCCTGGAATTCAGCCAGCACCTTTCTGAGGGCTTTTTTCCTGGTGCTCTGTCAGATGCATGAATACATCTGAGCTGACTAAAAATATTCTTATCTATTATTCAATAATCTCTTCATCTTTCACCTTGCTGCTGGGTTGCTTTGTAAAACTTTAACAATAAGTTCATTTGATTGAAGTGGAGATAAGGAGTCAGCTCATAAGTGCAGATTTTTGCTGGAGAATGATCTGTGAAACTCATGTGTATTTGGCCTGTCTGCTTATTTCAAGACCTACAAATCCTACCATAGGTAGTGCCTTAAGAAGTGGGTTCTTGTTTATTTCCACAGTCATTTCAAGTATGTAACATAGGACAAGCATGTTCATTAACCTTTATTTAAAAATATCTACTACAAAAGCACTGAGCTCTAAAACCCAGAAATAGCAAATGAGCTATTCACCAATATGAAGCAATGCTCTAAACAGAGTCTTTTCATCACTGTACTTTTTTATTTGAATGATTCTTTTTTATCAGAATATTTGGTGAATGTATTTAACAATGTTGCCTTAAAGAGTTTATGACAGCCATATGTTTGGGGCTGGAAGAGGGGGAGGAAGGGAAGGTGACTAACATGGGAAGATATTGCAGACCACAACAAATTTTCCTTCTTTTCCTGTGTTGGCTATTATAACACAGTTCTGGTTTTGGAAATATGTGGTTTCTATTTTTGCTCCTGAAAATAAAAAGAAAGGAAATACATTTTTCAACAACATTGTGATAAGAAAATGTCATTTTCTAGCCTGCACATGTGCTTGCACTATGCACAGGTGGTGTGAGAATGTCTGTTTCATGAAGACTTGTTCAGGAGTGATAAGGGAAGCCTATCTCTTAACCCAGGCCATGGTAGTATGTGTGCTCTGAAACACTTGTCCTACCAACCTCAGAAAACTACAGATACTACAAAGCATCTGAGTGGTTGGCCCAGTACAGATTGGTAGATATCTGTGGCCTTCTGCTGCTTTTGCCATCAATGTGATAGGTGTGATAGCAGTAGCTTTTCCATGCTTACTGAAGAATCTCTGTCACTTGTTCTATCCCTCCAGGTTTCCTGTGTAAGCAGTACTGAAAAATAATCTATTTTCTCAGGACTTCCTGGAATCATGGTCCCAAAGGAAGGGAGCATTAAAAGCATTTTTTAAAAAAGACTTGGTAATTAAAAAATGAATTAAAAATATCTTATTAAACCTCTTTGGCCTTAACTATACTGAGAAAATATACTGATCTAGCACATAACTTACATAAACTACAGTTGTGTTTAACACTGTAAGAGTATGTCACAAATTTCTGTCCTTGCTCATTCCAAGGACAAAATGATGTTTAACATTGGGATAGTTAGAACACAATTTTACCTCATATATTTTAACACTGCATTTTTCCTGTATAGTGTTAAGCTTAGTTATTCTAATTTGTATTCAGTAATGTGTTTCTAATTTTGTTGTGGCTGTTGTTCCCTAAGGGTATTTGGAAATGAGATTCAGCATTTAAAAAAATGCTTAGATGTAACAGACTTCTAATAATGAAATCAATGAAAAGAGTATTTCTAACTATAAATCCTGAATACTTTATTATTAATACACGTAAAGTTGCTACTGTTCGTTGGGTATTGAGTTTTCCATTCCTGGTGCATGTAACCACTTATTTCTCCTGGGATTATTCTGTGCACATCTGAAAATCTCCATTCAGAAGGGCCAGTTGTTTTCCACCAAAGTGTATGTCAGAAGTGCTAGAATCCACAGGAAACCTTTTAAAACAAGAGGGCTGTGTGGCCAGTACAGTGTTGTGGCTTTATGACCAAGAGGCTGGTTTAATTTGGAAGCAACAGCAGAAATTTCCTTTGACATAGAAATAAGTGCAATTTTTCTTTCACTTATCTCGAAAAGTTGGCTTACTCCAGATCTGGAAGGAGGTGTGTATGGCTAGGCAGGATTCAGGAACTTTCCAACAGTGGCTGTTCATCACCTGTGTGCAAAGGTGATCCATATCTTGCTATATATTTTGCCTTCTCAGGAGATGGATTTTTCTCTTGGGGGAGCTCTTCTCCATGCTTCCTTGTTGAAGCAGCTTGTCTGCTCTACCCTGTCTCCCCAGCATTTTTATCTGAACCATTGAGGGTATCTGGAGGTAAAAGGAAAGTCCCAGACCAAGAACTTTGGAATGGCCAGTGCTCACTTTCCCTGATGGCCATAGCATCAGCAAAGGTGTCAGTGTGGCCTACACTTGCAGATTTCTTGATTTACATACCTGTAGATTACTCATATAGGATAATGTGTTTAAAAAAGGATTATCTTGCTGGGTCTTGTTTTCCAAATATCAGCCCAGAGCAAGTTTTACAGCTGATATACAACAGCCTGATAGAAATATTTATGGTGGAAATGCCAGCTCTTTAATGCCAGCAACACCATGATCACTTAGTCACTGGAGGACTTCGTTGTCAAAATGACTCTTTCTTTTGCAAATGACAATATGTTTGGGCAATATTGCTTGGTGCTTCTAAGAGTAGAGGCTCTGTGCTGGTTGGTGGTTAGCCAAGCCCACAGATCCAGGGTGCCAATGTCCCCATGCAGCTCTGCCAGGAACAGTAAGGGTGGTTGCTCATGCAGCACTTTTCATCTTCAGGTGGGTTCACAGAGGCTGTGGGACCCAGCTGCACTCACTGTGGGCTGCAGAGCTCCAGTGCCAGCTCTTCTGTGGCTCGAGGCAGGAATGATCCTGGTGGTATGTGGGACACATGCTGCCTGTCACTCCACATGTTGCTTGGAGAAAATGCAGCATGTGCCCTAAGGCAGAACATGCAGCACAGCCCAGCTCAGGCACTTTCTGCTTGCCATGGCTGGCTACCATATCATACCTGCCTGGAGACAGGATTTCTCTATCAGACTAGATAGGCAACTATATCTTTATTCAGATATTTTTAATGGAAACACACCCATGAAGCATAAGGCTTCCTAAATTCATTAGACTACACTGTGTGTGACTATGGGGGATTTTCTACCTCCTTTTGATCTTGATTTAATTTTCCAGACTTGGAGCACTACTGGTAAAGAATGCTAAATATGTAAAATTATATCGTGTGTCTGAGTAGCATTTAGTGTCCTCATGGAAAAAATGTTGACATGGCAAGCTCGTGACAGGGCACTCTGCCTTTGTGGAACTGCTGGACAACCTTTCTGTGGACATGCCCTTAGGAGATGTTCAGAAACAATGGCCTCACATGTTGGTACAGACAGAAGCTATCTAGAATTTGGATAAAAAGGCAAATGTATTTACTGAGCCATTCTTGGTAACACAACAGCTTGCACAGTAATATATTTGTTATCATTGGCTTGATTTAGCAGCAGGTTATGTTCAGCACATAATGAATAAAAACCCATGAAAAATAATATTGTGTTCTAAGACCACTGAGCTTCAGCTAACATGGTACATTGCCTGCTTTCAGTTATGCTCAATTCAATGAAAATTAGTGCCAGTTGTGTTTCATTAGTACACCAGAAAGAGAGCTGTGTTTTTGTTTTCCAGAAAGTTGCTGAATCACATCACTGTGCAGAGTATATTCCTCAAATGGCCTTTCTCTTATGATGGGGGAAAAAAAAGCAAAAAAGAAAGCAGCAACAAACCTGTCAAATGATGAACCATATTATGAGGAAAAGTAATAGTATCCTTTTATTTTATTATATTTCTTATGCTGCATTGCCTTGGAATTGAAGGGCATAATATATTCCTTTTCTCTTTTACTGCTGCATGGCTTGTGCTTAACTATTTATGTTGCAGTGCTAAGACCTGCTGTTGTTCCCCAGGAGAAACACACTAAAGTATTATTAGACCTAAGTGCATGAGAGGTAAAGCTTTTAGTACATTTTTTTTATGTATAAATATTGCATACTTTATACCCATCCTTAGACTTTTACAAAAAGATAGGTTATCTGATACACTCTGGTGGCCAGTCTTTCTACATGAAGAACTCAGAGGTGCAACATGGTGAAAAATGCATGCATGTTTGCCATGTATTATGCTCTGTTTTTTATTTCTGATTGTTATTTTTAATTTGAGAATGCATGTACTGCTTGGTCAAGCCCTGAACAGGTGTGTTTAGCTGCTAGTCCTTTGGTCTCTGAGACTGAAACTGGGTTGGTTTAATAACACCAGTTATTAAAGTTTTTGTTAAACTTTCTTTTTTGTCACAGCTGCCTATGTGTTAGAAAAAAGATCTTATCCTCTGGGGTTTTTTGACTATAATAAACACAGTAAGGTAGAGGCTTTTGGTACAGATTTGCTCAGCAAACACAAACCTGTCTAGGATGGGCCTTCTGGGCTTTACAGCCACAGAAATAGCTACCAGCTTTCTGAGCCTCCAATACAGGTATACATGGCTTAAAGAATTAAACATTTTTGTGTATGCACAAGTGAATTCAAATACATGTAACATTCAGTTCAGTCACATTGCCTCTACTGACAATAACTAACTATGACATTTCTATGTACTCTGTCTTCTGAACTGGCTCTGCTTAATACTGCTTCTCTTATGTTGTCTGTGACATGGTTAGCCTTTTTTAAGTTTTTCTTTTTGTTCAACAGAAATGCCAGGCTTTTCTGATTGCATCTTTTCTTGTCTTCTATTACTGCTCTATTACTCTGGCTGTAGGTGTTGGAAGATGAAATTCTGCTGAACTTCCAGGCAAGCAAATCTCCATCCTGCAATGTGCAGAGAAGCTGCTGAAATGCTGGGACAGAGACTGAGGGAAACACTAAGAAATTCCTGACTCCCTGTAGGGTACAAAGTGTGAACACAAAGAAGAGGGAGGAGGAAGACGGGAGGTGTGAACCTGCAGCTCTCTTGCCCATGCCCTGAGAGCAGCTCTGGTGCTGCTCCCCCTGTTTGCAGGGCAACTGTTCTGGCCCTTGCATAGGGCTCTACTTCTGAAGACATTTTCCTTCTCTACCTTTCTATTCCTTTCTCTCAGGGTCATCACTTAAGGTTTTTGCTGAGGAAAAGAAGGCAGCCTGCTCCCTCTATAGGCTTCTCTGGTTGTTGCTTTCACGAACCAGCCATCCAGGGGATCAGAGCTGCATGCTTTTGAAGACTGTCAAAAACGCTGAAGTGAGATGTATTTTGCATTTATTTTAAATTTAGAGATTTTTTTGGTGTGTAAATGTGTGTGAATATGCATCTGTGTGTGTATGCACGTGTGTGTGCGTGCATATGCCCACATACATTCTCTAACACCTATGCATATAGCTACTTTTCCTGCAAAAGTCACATATGGAGCTGTTTTACTGTTTAATTTTAGTCCTTTTTTTAGAGCAAGTGCATGATCCTTTCGTGTGAACTTGCTGTTTGTTAATGGTTTATGACAGCAACCTCCTGACTGCATCTTACCCTTATTAATGGAAGAGACACCACCTGAGCCAGCAGTTCCATGAGCTCAGGCACGCTTCCTCCCCAGTGTCCTCTGCCCCAACTGCTTTTCTCTCCTCTCTCTCCCAGGACTTTGCCTCCTCAGTTGCACCAGCACTGCAATTTGTGGCATCGTTCTGGTAAGAAAAGCAACCTGTATTAAGAACAACTCTGTAAACAAAAAGCCTATTTGTAATTTGGATCAGCTCAGTGACCTGATTTGCAGCACAACCCCAAAAACATTTTCAGAGAAGCATGAGTGTGAAGAAGCAGCCAGAGGCAAGGAGGAGTGTGACACAGAGGTTCCCAAGCTGTCCTTGCAGCTGAAGTCCCCCTTTTGTATAACTACAGCTGCCAGTGTACCTTTGCTCTGGCACAGATATCAAAGGGAATTCCCCTGCACTGCCTGAAGTAACACTTTAGGGAAAAACTGACACATTGGTGAGTTATATATTAACCATTATAGAAAGTGGCAGCGTGACAAGGCAGTGAGTTACTGATAAAAAAAATAGCAACATTTCCATTATGCAGAGCATGGGTAATAGCTCCTAGGAAAAAACGACTCAGCTCTTTCCACTAAATTATACTGTTTTCAATTCTTCCATATTTTCTGAAATGTGAATATATTGTTCAGATGTTTTCAATGCTAAATAAATGCCTCTGGCTGTTTCTTGTGGGTTGCTGAGGGGAGAAGGCAGGAAATGTTTTAGCTAAGATGATGCAGCTATTTCCAAAGAAGTGTCAACAGAGTAGCATACAAGATTTCAGGGGTTACAGAAAAAAAATTAATTGTAGCAGTCATTCAACACTGCGCTAAGTTTTCCTTCCCAAGGTCTGACCTTGCTCTATGTTCAGCATTATCAGAGATCTGCTGCAATGAAGTTTAGGTTCTTATGTCTCATAGGACACAAATTAATTGCTTTAACTTAAGTTTAAAAGCAGAACCTTGCCAGAGATGACAAATGGGAGTATTATATATCACCAGTTAAATGACTAATGTTTTATTTGTCTTTGAAGTTTCTGGTGAAAGCTGAAGCGTAATGGTGAAAGAAAAAAATCATTTAAGTTACATAACACCTCACATATGGAATTGATAATGCTCTGTTTTTATATGGAATACATTACTCTTCAGTGGTTATATACATACATATATATCTATCTAATGAAGATTATTCCATTTGGTGTCCAATATGTGCTGTGCATTTATTCAGGAGACTCAGGAGATTTTAACTTTTTGACTGAAGATGAGATTTTTTTAATAGAAGATCCTTCTTTTGGTCAATGTATTCCACTACTTAATGAAAAGAACCTGTCTGTGTTTCAAGTCAATTGTTTGGTTTTCAAGAGACATTTTTTGGCCTTCAAAACCACAAAAATGATTCTTGCTTTAGATCAAAATACCATCTTTTTGAATTGAAAAAAACCCCAAACCTAACCACTCTTTTTTTTTTTTTCCCCCAAAGCACTTATTTCAGGAGTAAAATATTTCTTTAAAGTTGTATGTTTGGAATTGAATTGCATGGAATTTATGTAGCTGAGGCTTTAAGCACACTTACATAATGAATAATATAACCAAAATCCCTGAGGTCTTTTTATCAGGAGCTCAGCTAGACAGGCACTTAGAGATACCCTTTTTCTATTCCCAATCCTATGGGAAGTATACTCTGCACTTGACAAGGTGAAATAAAAAGGGATTCAGATAACAAAGAATGGTAATAAATACTAATGCATACAGGAGAGTTGAGGGTAGGCCGTGTTCAGGGCAGGATATTGCTCAAGTGTGTTTGGGAAGGGAAGTACTGACAGGGATTTCCTCTCCAGTCCTTAGATCTGCTAACGTCTTCATGTGGGTCTGGGTTGCCCTGGCATGTGGAGGCTACATCTCCTTTCATCCCACCCTGACCTCTTGAAGAAAACAGAGACATGAGTAAGGGAGATTAATTATTCTACTTAAATAGCTGGTGCTGGCTGCCAAGGAGGCAACCTGTGACAGAGGAGAAGAGCAGTGAAAGGCAAAAAGGTAGTCAGGATTAGGTCAAAAGAAAGGCTAAGCCAAATCAGAGAGAGAAACATTTAGGCAAAGACTTAGCCTAGGGATGAGTGAAGCAGAGTTTCAATGGGATTGATAACATCCAGGATACAAGTGTACTTAGGAATAGTGTGATTGTTGTTTGGAAGCAAGGGCACTGTATGTGTACTAGCACTGCAGATACTGACCATCTCTAGGCTGGTGCCAGAGGTCTGTCACATACACCATTTGGAATTGCTGCCAGTTTTCTGAGTACAGCATGTCCAGATGATTATTACAGGTCTGCAGTAAGAAGCACACAAGTTATGCTTGTATCTGGTATTCAGACCCCAAGAAAAGGGCAAAGAAATGTAGGTCTTCTATGTGACAGTTTTGATCAGTCTTATCAGAAAAAAAAAAAAAAAAAGAAAAAGCTTTGTACTTGCCCATAAATTAAACACCTGTTGTGATTAAAATACAACAACCTCAATTTCTGCTTGTTGAAAATGTTCTGCATACAGTCTTTGGCAGCATCATTTCTCCTCACAGGAAGAAGACTGTAAGACAACCCAGCATTACTTTTCAGATGCCATCACACTATTTCTCCACCAGGGTGTTGCAAAGAATGCCCAAACCTATCAAGGCTTGGGAGTGATATATTTGTTACTGTATGCATGATCTCATCTTCAAAGGAAGATTAGCATTAACAAACTTTAGATGGTGGAAAGGGAGGAGTTGGTTTAAAATTCATTTCAGCAACAGTATGGTTGAATAATAATAAAAAAATCCGTTATTATCATTGTCCTCTTTTCCAGTTCTTCATGTAAGTGTTCATTTTATTTCAGAAGAGGCAATCACCACAAAAATCAGGACAAACTAATTTCTCATGTATGTGCCAAAGCAATGTCAGAAGGTGTGTGCAGAGCAGTTGGTATGTCTGCTTGGGCTGCTCAGTGGGGCCATGAAGATCATGCTTTGGGCTGGGGGCGGGCACCTGTGACTGCAGGGCAGAGGAGGGAGCTGCCAGTAGCTGCCAGCAGCTCTGGTGTCAGACTCATGCAAAGCATGACTAAAACAATACCACTTCTGAATACAAAATTCCCCAGTTACTTTCTTGCCCTAGTGAGAAGAGCTCTGCAGATGTGGAGACAGGGACAAAAGCAGCCAGTATTTCCTCTCTTTCTACATGCTAGTCAGCCCTGTTCATGGGGCACTAGCTCATCTCTCTGTCTTCTGAACTGAGAAAAGAAGATGCTTCTCTTCCAAGTAACTAATGAATCATCCCTTTTAGTACATAGCATGCATGACTGCATTGTTAAAAGCAGTCTTAATCACTCACTGAGAAAAATGTTATTGATCATTTCTCCCTTTTAGTTGTTAAGTGGAAGCCTTGGGAGTTGTGACTCAGAGGCTGTGTGCTGTGGCAAGCCCAGAAAGACTTTAGTAGATTTTTAGATAATTGTAGGAGCCCTCTGCATCTTATTCCTCCCATCTTCCTAGTATTGCTATAATTTGGAAAAATGGTAGATTTCTTAGTCTTATATGATTCTAAAAATCACTGTTTTGCAGATGGATTTAGCCTGATTTACACCAAAATTTAACTAAGAGAAGGCTTTGTGGTAGGCAACTGACTTGTAGCAGGGGACAGGGCAAAACAGCCCCTGGGCTGGAGGAAGCCCCCCCCCCCCATTTTGTCTTTAGCTCTGTAGTGGTGTCGGACATGCTGTGCATACAGCACTTCACCCTGGCTTATGAACATAGGACTATGTCAACAGAACAGTGAAATAAGGGGGAAAAAAAAGTAGAAAAATTGTAAGGTTCTTGACAGCTTCCTAGAAAGAGAATGAATGGGTGGGTCTGAGGTAAGAAATAAATTGTCTTGTTTACTTGGAATTGTCAGTGGCAGAGAAAAGTGAATAGGTAAAATATTTGCAATGTGGTGTGGGAAAAAGATGTATCTGTAGCTATTTTAAATGTAGACAGATACACTGAATTACATACTTGTGTATTAATAGCATAAAAATACTAGGGTGAAAGATTATTATTAATGCCAAATGATAAGGTTTTCAAGTGGTGCAGGATGCCATAGTTAAGACAGTCTATACCCTCTTAAATCAGTCTTTCCATGTTTGTATGTCTATTATATGAGTATAATATGGCTGCAGTCTATTATTACATCCAACTTATTTAATTGAACCAGTCACTTGTTCATTCCTCCACAAAAGCAATAGAAGCTATAGGGCCTCCATGGACAATGAGGAGGAGTAAGACATGTAGGGACATTTCTAGTAGTGAGTGATTGAAGCATGGTTGTTATCATTTTTTTTCTGTTATTTCTCCTAAATAACCTTTCTCATTCATTCTGAACAGAGAGCTTTCCCATGTGGCTCTCCAGGACACTACATGACATATTGCTGGACAGCAGGTCCTCTGCTCTCCCACCACAGCCTTCCTTGGCTTCTGGAAAATGGAACCAACCTCTGCTGTGAGCAGAGGCAGGGCTAAGAGGGGTAAAAAGGCACCCAACTAGTGATTGATTGTGTAATGATACTAAAACCCATGCATTACAAGACTTCATCATGACTGTAGCTGGGAGTAAAGGTGATGTAAAATAATGCAAGATAATAGTTTTCTTTCGGTGCCTTTGCCTAGCACCGGATAAGTAGCTTTTTGTTTCTTGGGCTGTCATTGTTGGAAAAAGTATTGCCATCAGCTGTAGGTCTTAAAAATAACCTTTGATATATGGAAAGGAAATGGGATTTATTTTGAGACAGAATCTTGCCCTCCTGGTGCACTGCTTGATGAATGCGGTCACTTGATGGAAGCATGCTGCCATGGGGGAACAGCCCTTGGGATCTGTCCCTGTGTCAGCTCAGCTCTCAGAGAATGACAGAAATCCTTGTGGAGGAAGCAGGTGTTCCCAGTGGTCTCACAAAGAAAGAACAGACAAAAAGACATTTGAGAAGAAGGGCATACTAAAGACCATAGCAAAACTTCATTTGGCATCTTCAAGGGAGGATTCAGTGAGACCAGAGATTTAGAGTAAGCCTTGCTGTGGGATAGCCCTGGAGAAAAGCTGAGAAGCTCCAGAGGCCTCCCCAGCCATCACAGGTTGTTGGTGGGGGTTCATGTTTTTGTGATGACCCTACAGATGCAGAGGAGTGTAACTTGTAGAGCTCAAATCCAAGCCATCCTCTGAATAGGATCTAAAAGATCCTAAAACTTCAGGGAGAAGCAAATAATAACTGTAGGAAATTCTAGCTTTTACATAATTTTGTCTTGGGAGGAAATAGTCTGGGCCTTGACAGCTGAAAGTGGATGGACCTGCTATAATCATCTGTAACAGTTTTTGCAATGGAAAGATAGTTATAGTAGTCAGCACTTGTTCTTTGTGAGTAGCAGACATCAGGAAACCAATATCTTTAATAAGAAACAGCAATTTGAACTTCTGACTGTGACTTCAGTTTGAAGTCTCTTTAATACTCTTATATTTCAGTTTAATAACCTCATTCAGCATCAATTTTTGCTTGGATCGGAGAGCACCTTTTATTATCTGCTATTTCTTACATTTATAAGAATAGTACTTAAACATCAAGGAACCTTTAAAAAAATAAGCTGTTTGGATCACTTCAGTAAATTGCTTATTGCTACGAATTGCCCACCACTTCATAAAATCCCTTTTTGTTTTATGGCTCTTCCTTGCAAAGCTCCAGTGAGACTGAGATAACTCCATATCTGGTATCCCAGTATTTAAAGTATAAGATTGTGACCCTCAGTTAATTTTCCCCCTTCCTTTTCATATGTATTTCTAAGTCTCTGGTCTCCTTGTGAAACTTCAGAGCCAGGCCATTGCATTGTACATTTGGAGGATTCCCACTGGTTCCCATACTTAACCAAGTCTATGGTTATGGTCTCATACACCTCTCTGACAGAAACGTCCACATGCTGTCCACCTTTCCATGTCAACAGAGCCTCAGGCTGTGTTCTCCCTAACAGGAGAGTGACACCAGTCCTTAATGGGAATCAAAAGTCAGGATGACCAAAAAGCCCTGCTCAGTCATGAACCATGTCTAGTGGGTTTTCTCTTCCCTTAGTGTAGACTGGAATATTGATTTCAAAACCATACTGGGGTGAGGTCCCACTGTGTGCAAGAGAGCCAAGCTGAGAATGAGCCAACATTCATGATTGGGAGATTTCTTTGAATGTCACACTGAAACTCCTCATTTCATTTTCTGCCTTGGGCCATGCAACAAAATGGATGTCCTGTACAAATTATTGTGATCATAATACTGCTGGGCAGCTGGGAAATCATGTAGATGATCCTCACCTTCTTCCTAAAGACAAAGGACACTTTTACTCTTATATTTTTGCAACTATACTGCCAGAATCTGGGAATACATTACACAAGCTGAAAAAATTTAAGATTTTCATACAAATCAGTATTGTCCAATTGCCTACAAAAAAAAGGCGTTATTATTACCTATGGGAAATCTCTGTATTTGATCAGAAATGTCTAATATGAATAAAATGCCCTAACTTCAAAGATTTTCCATTTCTTGATCGTTCAAATCACCTGGCAAACTCATCAAGATATTTTGGTGCGCTAAACACATATTCTAGCCTGGTAGTTAAATCATGACTGAGACATTTTTTAGGTTGAATGATTTTATTTTGTACTGTAATATTAAATCTTAAAAAAATCTTTATATGATGCTTTTCTTGCTTCTTTGGTTTTAAAACTTTTTGAGGCAGATGTGGTCCATGCTAAAACCTTCTACAATATAATATCCAGTTTTAGGTGACCATTTCAGTGCCAAGCTGGAAGCTAGGAGTGAGTATTTATTTTTGGAGCAGATACATCACTGACATTGCTCTTAACATTACAGCTAACACTCATTTAAGAAAAGAGAGGTATAGAGGCTAGGCTGGGGTTACATGGCTTGGCAAATAGGGCTTCAGAGTACTTAACTGTAGATCAGAAAAGCTACCAGCAAACAGCACAAATTCAGGTGTTTTGCAAATTTATTCTACCTAACAAAATGTATTAACATTGTTTTAAAGCAGTTAATGTCTTCTGGACAGCTTTATAATGAATATGATGTGGAAGATTTTTTTGCCTGCAATCAACTTGCAGTCAACAGAAAGTGTAAAACTGCTTTAATACTATAACCCACACTCTTCTTAGCTTAGAGGGTACAGAAATTCAGTGGTGCATGTGTATTTGTTCCAGATTAAATCTGTATTGTTAGTTGACCCAGTAATGCATCTAGCTGGCATTAATGGAAAGGAGCATCAGCTGTTGAATGGTTGATCCTTGATAACTGTGTAACCATGTGGCATTTCATCATGCCACAGGATGCATTTTTCTTTTTCCCTCACTGATACCCAGTCCTTCTTTGCCCTAGGCTTTTGTACATGCATTTTATTTTCCATTAATAAATTAGATGGTTTGGGGTTTTTTTTTCTTCAGTATTTTGTGAAATTGCAAATTGTACCTGCTCTATACCAGACTAACATGAGTGAAAGATCCTGTTCTTTACTTTTTTAGCACAAACATTTTAGCTCAAAAAAAAAAAAAAAGAAAAGAAAAAAAAAGAAAAGAAAAAAAGGAAAAAAAAGCTTAACTGAGAAAGATTTTTAATCCTCCTTTGTTTATAACCAAGATACTTCCTCGTGTCTAAGTCGTTACTACAATTGCTACATGGACAGGTTTGGCTAGTACTGCAAGAAAATCAAGGGCTGGCCAGACCTTGCAGTGTGCATTTAGTTGCTGCAGCATTTTGCAGTGTGCATTTAGTTTTACACCTTAAAAATAGCATTTTGGTTCCTAGATGCAGTACACTTTGAAATACAAATCTGGATGGCTTTGAGAGGTTAACTTTATAATAACAGATACCATTAAGCATTATGGATTAGTGGAATTCTATGGGTCTATTTGTTTACTGTTCTAAGAAAGCCTGTTAACATCCTTGTATAGGTAAAATTCAGCCTCTTTATTTAGCAGCCTGTATTCTGACAATTTAAAAATGTTTAACTGAATTGCTGATGCAACACATGTACACAGTGACTCTCAATAAAGCCAACATTTATTGCATTTACTTATATAGAAGGCCATGAACAAATAGTGCATTAATGTTCAGAGAGAGAGGACAGTGTTTGAAGCAGTGCTCTGTTGACCTTCCTATTTTTGAAAAAACCAACCAACCTAACAAAATAATCCGAGCAAAAGCTTGTTGTTGCACTTGGTTAGATTTGTGTTTGAAAAAAAAAAAAAAACAACCCATGTCAGACCTTCAGCATTTTTGGTAGTTAGGCAGAAGGGTGACCAAAATGATGCCCTTAACTATTATCACTAAATCTTCATACACTGAAAATTTATCTAATTTCTGCTTTCCTAGTTTCTACTGTAACTAAGAAATCACTACTAAATTTAATTTTAATAACCATTAATACTGACATGCAAATAATCTCTATTTCCCCTACTTCTTTCATTTGGCATTTAAACAATTTCGCTTAAAAATCTTTGGAATAGTCTCAAGTGTGCCTAGACTGATTGAGATGAATAAGTTTGTTTCTAAGAGGAGGGAAAGAGAAGCTTCATATGTATATTAGCACATGCCAAGGTGAACAGATAACCCCAAAGAATCTGTTATTCAAAATATTTTAATTTTACTCTGCAGTGAAATTCTACAAAGGCCCTTTCTTGTTCCTTTTGACCCATTTTCTGTGCCATTTACTGGAAAGTACCCAGGCAAATTGCCAACAATTCCTAATGTCTCTGGAGTAATGGGATCAGAATGGCCATGGTATCACCACAGCTTTTTATGGTGGAATTTGAAAATGTTTCTTTTGTGGCAGGCTTTCAACTTTAAGCAGAATAATTTCTTAGCTGAGGCATTTGGCAAAGAGTGCTCTGCATGACTCACCAGCAGATCTTCTCCATCTCAGATTTTGGTTATATTAATATGAGGTTTATTTTTTACATGAACTTATACATATTTATGACTTAAGTTCCCTTGCATGCTGCTGGGCTTTCTCCAGTTCCACTGCCTGCCTCTCTGGCTACTCCAGCAAAGCCACATGACATATGCTACACAGGGATTCAGTATTGAGGTGGATGGAAAAGGAATCAGTGACTGAAGCAATTTTTTCATTGATAAAAGAGATAATTCTATTATTCTATCCTTAATTAGGGTTTCTTAAGGGAGAGCTGTGCAAATTTTCCAATGTTCAGATTCTGTAATACTAGAATGAAGTCATGACTTGGAGCTCTTGGATTTGTTATTAATGCTAGCCATGCAACCTTTATTAGTACACACTCATTACTCATGCAAGCAATTTCACTGACTTGAAAGAGACTCTCTGTAGCACAGGAACCAGCCTCGAGTCATCAGCTCTTTGTTAGAGACATCACCACAGAGTCAGCCAGGACTACAGCAGCTGAGCAAACACTCTCTAATACATGCAGAGGGAAGTACAGGTGCTCTGGCCAACTTCCTCAGTACCATGAGTGAAGAATTGGAGAGGTGTTATTTTTCCCTGTAGTGAGAAGGGAATGGGTCAGGAACCATTGGTGATTAGTTCAAGCATAGACTGAAACTACTCTGTGTGCTACTAAATAGCCCTGCCTTCAGCTGAAAATACATTTTTGCCCAAATCTGCACTTCATAAATCTTCCAAATTTTGTCATACACCTTTCATAGAGTCATTGAGGTTTGTAAAGACCTGCAAGATCATTAAGTCCAACCTTTGACCAAATATCACCATGTAAACTAAACCATATCCTTTAAACAGTGTGTTCAACTTGAGAGAGCTTCAGAAAAAGATATTGGTAAATTTGAAAACTACTTACTGAAAGTATATGGAACAGCACAAAGTGACAGTCAAAAGTGTACAGATGAAGAGCTAGGAAAAAGAAAACAAACCAGAGGCTGATATCTTTTATAAATAGGATACTTAAAAACAACATCTTGAAAAAAATGGGATACTTTTTCAGTGCAGCAAAGGAGCTTGTGACCATGTGACTTTGAGGTCAGGAATTTTACATGACTGAAAATAGTCATCTGTATGAACACTGAAAACATGTTGGACAATAAATAGCCCAGAAGCTTGTAGGCTGTAAGTGTAAGCAAGCATATGTACTGTGCGTATACCACATGTGTTCCTTGCCATTTTCTACCAAATGGCAGTGGCTCCTTGTAGCCCACAGTTGGGGTGGAAGATTGTGTGAACACCAATTCTTGTGAGCCATGGTCCAGAAATAATTTATTTTTATTTGACTATATACATAGCCATTAAAAACAATCAACACCCTGAAGTTCCAACAAAACCCTGCAGTTATCTATTGGAAGATCTGAGAAGTGCTGGTGCACACTGGGCCACCCTGAAAACTGCTTGTACAGTCAAAAGATTGATTTCAGTTCTGTACTGAAATAAAAAAATGCTGGCTTTGACAGATAGGCAAAAGTTTATTGTAGTTCAGACTCAGTCTTCAGCTTGTGTTTAAAGGAAAAAGTACCTGTTTCCAGCTGGTTTTGGAAAAATCTTTGCTGTGGTTGTGTTCCGAAACTTTCTACCAACAACTGACTCTTTAGAAAGGCACCTTCTAACCTTCTTGTCACCAAAGAGCTTGGATGAAATGGAAGTTTACAGCTCCCATGCCTGAGGACACAGCCTATTTACCAACAGCCAAAAATTCTGTTGAATTTTAGGGGAGCACATCATATGAATTCATAGATATTACCATACACAGAATAATTAAAACCAAGGACTTCCTCTAGAAGTGGAGCAGATTTAATTTTTTCCCCTAGATCTCTGTCCCAAGGGTGAGTTTTTATGTGCATTCTCTGGTATGTAAAAGCAGCCACACTGCAGTCTTTTCTTAAGGCCAGGATTCAACAGGGTCTCTCTTCTCCCTGGCTAATTATTTCAATTTGTAGGAACTTAGTATCTTTGAGCCTTATCTGACTCTGTTGTATTTGAAATTGGCCCACAGATTAACAAGTTACTGAGGGAATGATATTTGAATAGGGAGACAGATGCATGTGTTCCAGCATCCACACAGGGAAAGGATCATGTATTTCCTTTCAAGTCTTGCTAAGAAAAGCCTCCTCTTATATAAGGCTGTTAACTAGTGTCCTCAAATCACTATCACCTTCCTCTGAGCACTCAGGAATTGCTAACGTAGGAGAATAAGAAACATTCTACAAAGATGGGTTGGTCAAGTTACTCAGGTCTGGCAAATCAAGCAGTCCAGCAGTTTGTTGTGTAGGCTGTTGCTCTTGTTGAAATATCTATAAAACTTGCAGTCATTTCTGGTTAGATTCAGAGTAAGTCTCTATGGTCTGCCTAAATAGTTAAAGAGCTGTACAGCTATACAAAACCAATCTTATTCCCATTATTAATTCCAAGTATAAAATTCCGAAAAACCCCACCTGCCAAATTTCAAAGCCATTTTGTACCATGGACACATGAAAACGATGTCATGGGTGTGACCAAAGTCACCACTCCTCAGCTGAAGCCATTACCAAGCGTGTGTGTGCTCTTAATGTGCCTCGGTTGTGGATCCAATGACATTAACATGAAACACACTGGAAAACACACTGGAACGTGTAGCTGGAGCAAACTGAGTCCAGTCACATAGCACTGCCATGCTTGAAGCCTTCAGCTGCAGCAGCCAAATTCTTCTGGTCATGTGCTCACAACTCACGCAATGTGTGAGGATTTTAGAGTACTTAGAAATGTCAGCTTCTGGGTGGAAAAATGTTTTTGATCTTTACAGCACAACTGGTGCTCTGCTCTGATATTTGTTCTAGTCGGCACAATTAGTCATTGACCAAGTTTATTATTTACTCATGACCCTTTCCTGGCATCCAAGATGTGAAAATTGCAGCTTTTGGACAGAACAGGGAATTATAACTTGTTCAATTACATATTCTAGAGGGTACAGGTATTCCAATCACTTTCTTGCCACGTCTGATGTGGGGTTTTGCCTCAGTACCTATGGATACTGATTCTTTCTCAGTTAAACTTGTCAGGAAAATTAATCCACAAACACTAGAGGTTTATGTCCAAAAAGGAGACAGAGGAGTCCTGTAACCTTATTCAAATAAAGGGAGAGGTCATGGGGCATTCCCCATGGGGTCTCTCAACATTTTTAGGGGACACAGCTCCTCCTTTTTATCCTAATTTCACAGCTGCAGTTTCCTTCTCTCTTTCCTCATTGCCTGAGGTACTCAGTACAGACTTCCTAACACCCCAAATACCTAAGACCCCCTTCTAATGTATATCCCCCCTCCCATTTTCCTTTTTCCTTGTTTCTCTCTTCTTTTTCTCTAAATCTGGAGATGTAGCAGTCTTGAGTGAGTAACAGTCTGTGTCAACTAGTGGAATTCCTACAGAATTTATGGTTCCCCCCACTGCGCCTTTAACATCTCCGCACCTGGCCTTGTCTACCATCAGGCCCACAGTTTGTTTGTAAAGATACTTTCTTCTCACTTCATTCATTCAAACTGATGCTTTTTGGGTTGTACCTTTTTTTTTTTTTTTTTTAAGGTAGGTATGTGTTTGTGTGTTTGTGTGAGTAAAATGTTCTTTTCTAATATTTAAAAAACACCTAATGGGTTATGCCATAAGGTCATCTTTTCAGCTGAGGGCTTGAAGCAAGGAGCTGCTTCATCAGAATTAAATTTGAGATTAATTATCCAAACAAGTTCACTGCAACAACCCTTCCTGAACGCGCGTTTGTCAGTACTTTCCATGCCGCAGAAGTAACAAAGTAACACGGCGCTGCATTTGCGCTTTGCCTCCTCCCGTGAGCCCTCAGCTACAAGCTCAAACTACAGCCCTTTCCTTCTCTCGGCCGATGCCACATTGGTGCCAGCAGCAAGGGGCCCGCAGCTGTCGGGAGCCTGGGGCAGCCCCCGAGAGGAGAACGGCCGGGGGCCGGGGGCAGAGACCCCGCCGCCCTCCGTTTACCCCGCCCTGCCCTCAGCAGCCAGGACGCCTCTCGGGCGGCGACCCGGCCACAGCGCAGGGACGGAGCGAGAGCTGCGGCGCTGGGCCCGGTGCGGCGAGAAGGAGCCGGGTCCCATCCCGTCCCGGGAGCAGCCCCCGGCACCCTCTGGACCTCGACCCCGTCTGCCTCCTGTACTCCCCGCAGCCGGGCGGTGTCCGCAGCCCCTTCCCCGCGGGACCCGCCCCTCCCCGGGGCGGAGCGCGGCGGCTGCCCCGCCTCCCCGGCCGCGGCGGCTGTCACGGGGCGAGCGGGCCGCACCGGGCTCCTGCGGGGCCCCGCGGTTTCCCTTCGGCCTGGCCGCGGCAGTCCGGCGGCATCCGCGCTCTACCACCATGCTCAGGCGGATTCTGCAGCGGGTAAGGCAGCGAGGCCGCCCCAGCGGCGAGGGCGGCGTGCCGTGCCGGTGCCGCGCTTGTGTCGCTTCCTGGTGCCGGCCGGGCTCGGAGCTGCGCTCCCCGCGGCAGAGCCGAAGCCGCCGGCCCTGTCCGGTCCGTCCTGCGGCACAGGGTTCGGGTTGGGGCCGTCGCGGCTCCGGAGGCCGTGAGTTTGTCCGCCCCCGCCCTCTCGCTGCGGGACGGCCCGAGCCCCGACGGGACAGGACGGGACGGGCCGGGCCCGCCGTCCCGGCTGGGGGCGGTGTCGTCCCCCGGGCTGGGCGGAGGTGCTGGCGGCGGGCGGTTCCCGCGGCCGGGCCTGTCGGAGGGGCGAGGGCCGGCCCTGGCCGGCGTGGCTCCTTTTCGTAGCGCGGCGGCGTCTCCGCCCGCCGCCTGCGCTCGTCGCCGCGGCTGCGGCCGCCCGCTCATGGGGCAGGATAAAGGGAAGCCCGGCCTGGGGAGAGCCGCCGCCGGGACCTGCGGTGATTTCCTCCGGGGCTGGCAGGCAGCAGGCTCTTGACGCCGGGAGCCAGCCCGGCCGCCGCCGTCCGGCCGCCTCCCATGGTTTAAGAACCGGCTTTTCCGGCAGCTCTGCCGGGCTTGGAAAGCCAAGTTGTGACACTGGTTTATGAAACCTTTCTCGCTTGCCCAGACCCCGCGCCGGTGCCGGTCGCCTTGCAGCCGGCCTGCGGCTCGGCGGGGAGCTGCGGGAGGCGCTGGCCCGGGCAGGTGCCGGCGCGGTCCCGGGGATGCGCCCAGCAGGCTTGAGTCACGGCGGCGGGGGGCAGGCAGCGCTCCAGAGCCCGCACCGCCCCAGAGCGGTGGCGCAGGAGGCGCACGCGGGTAGAGGGAAAACCAGCTGCTCTCCCCGTTTTATCCGCTGTTCCCTCCAAAGCGTGCTGCCTGTGTAACACCTCTGCGAAAGAGTGTTTTTAATTGGAAACGCTGGCTTTCTCTTCTTGTCTGCCATGCAAAGAAGCGTTGCCATAAGAATGAGAGTTAGGGGAAATAAAGTAAGCATACGACCAACTTTTTCAGTGTAAAACGTACCTCAGATTATTTTTCGGTCATAGACCCTGAGCAGGTGAAGATCTTGGTCTATTTGGAGCTTCGTGTTTACACAGAAGAACTTCCTTCCTGAGGCTTAATGGGAAGCCCTGCTAACAAGCGGGGAGACTTAGTACGGACCTAATTAAATATTGGCAGCAGTTAACTGGGTGTTTATTGATTCTGAGTAACACCAGGCCATCAAGGAAGGCTTCTGTAAAAGAGGAAGAGCTTCATACAGTGCCAAAGGATATTTGCCCCTAAGTATGAATTCTGCTAAACACATCTTATAAACATCTAAAGTCAGTGCAAAAGTGTCTGTGTGAGAAACAGACATTTTTTCCTACAAGACTGAACAAATAGTTCTCCAGTGGCTCCTGAAAGTTACAGGATTACAGGAGAGCTTATTGTCAAGAAAGGCGAAACAGACTTCTTCCTGCCTAAAAATGAGAGAAATGCCAAGATTTTTGAAGGTGTTAACCTTTAATTGCTGAAAATAACTAGGCTTTTAAAAATTTGCCTCATACTAAAAGGGACTTTAGGCATTTTGTAAAAATAGTGATTGCATGCACAACCTTGTACATATGTACCATTTTAACTTGCGCTCTGGTTGGCCAACTGTGAAAAATACTTCTGCTGTACTTTGGTATTAAAAATGAACCTTAGGTTTATGTCAGATATTTTAATAAAGAACATCATTCTTAATGTCTTTCATGTGTCTTGTGCAGTAATTTGAGGGATAAGGAACCTCCTCTTGATCATTTTATTGTCCATCATTTTATAGCTGGCAAACAAGCCCTGCCTTTCTGTCACTGAAACATAGCTTCTTGCATATCTGTTTGGTTTGTTGCATGGTTATAGGTGATGCCACCCTTTCTAGCCAGAGAGCTAGTCATTAATGGTAATATAACTTGAGTTAAAAAAGTATGTTTTTTGAAAAAGGAATTCTTTATTACATTCATTTTTGTTGTAACTAGGCTGGCTGACAAGCTGCAAAGGAGGAAGACAACCGCTACAAAGATATGGTTTATAGTTTCTGATTCCTGAAGTTTCAAAGCATCAAATGTTTATTTTTTGTACTACTTTTCTACCTTGATCATCTTTCTATTTCATCCACAGTTATAATTTTTGCTTTTAAAAGCAGCCTCACTGTGAGTTTGAATGACATATTTTCAAAGTAGAAAGTATGATATAGTAAACATTACTTATTTAATTTTTGAGGTTAGTATCTCCATGCTGTCTTCAACTAGCTTCTCATTTTACATCCTTTCCCTACAAGCCTGTAATTTTTTTCACAAGCTTCTAAATTTTATGTATGTTTTCAACACAATATGTCAGGGATCCACCTGTTTTGTATGTTTGCACCATAACACCCCGTTTTTGTATGTTGTTGCCACTTCCTGGTTTCAAGCATTGTTCATCATGCTGATCTAGAAAAAGGTAGTTTTTCCCAAAAGGAATCTCCATGGAATGTCTGAGATGCACCTTTCTTGCTCTGATAGCTTGATTTTTGCTGTTGGATTCATTGGAGAGCAGTCTTTTCTTTATTGTGTTCAACTTTGATGCCCTGTGTGGGCATTGTGTCATCTCTCAGTTGTTAATTCACTGTGGGACAGTGGCAGTTGCCTCTGGCCTGTTAAAGCAGAGCTCATTTCTTGTATTTGCAAGGAGGAGGCATTTATTTTCAGCTGGTAGAAAACCGATTACTTTGACCTCCTTCTGAGCCTTCTTCCCATTGCTTAAGATTTTTGAGTGGGTGACTCATCTATTGGGCCAATGTGACTACTTTTACATTAGTTTTTGTCTCCATTATTTGTCTTTAGCAGTCTACAACTGTTGGCTGCTGTGCTGTGTTTGGGTGCTCTCTGTGCTCTTCTGTGCTTTCTGTTTCTGATGCTTGAGTTTTTGGTCTGGAGATCTTGGTGTCTGGGGGAGAACAGGGCTTTGCAGGCATTTCTGTAGCTCAGGTAGTACAGTTACCTTTTCTCTTACTCCAAGCTCAGGCACAGAGATGTTTACTTGTCTGAAATCATTGCATCTGACTTACAGTTTTCTTTTCACATGTGTAAGTACAGGGCTCACTAGGTAGCATATTTGCTTGGATAGATGCTGAACTGCAGCTGTGCCTCTGCCCTCTCCTCAGAGCCAAAGGGAGCATGTGTGTCTGTTCCTGGGCACAAAGTGTGCTTGTGTGAAACTGATGGCACGATGAAAAAGAAAAGTTTTATGCCCTCTGAAGTCAGGAGTCATTTCATTTTACAGAGTTATAAAGTAGCATCGCACTGCTTTAGAAGTAAATGGCATTACTGTTCTGTATGACAAAATACCCTGTTCCTAGCACCGAGAGTTCTTTGGCAACAAGGCTTTGGCCCTCTTACCTTCTCATTTTTGTGTCTTGTTTGTTGCTTCAGGATGTTTTTTTGGTTGTAGTAGTACTCTTAGTAGTCGTATTAAAATCTGTGCTGGAAAAATCGTTAAATCTGTATATTTTCACATTTTCTCAAGGCTTTACATAATTTTTCAGAGGTTTTAATCTATTCTGAATTTTAAATTGCTGAAAAGAGTCTTCTGACTGAAAGGAATGTAGCTATAGACAGATAAAAGACTATGCAAAAATGACACAGTAGTGGTCCATATTTATACTCCCTCATCTTAAAGCATTAACTCAACTCACTCATTATATAATTTTCTATTCCTTTTCAGAAGACAAGCTGCAATCATTGTCAGAATTTTTGTTGATTAATGATGTTTCTTTATATTAACTTGCAGTTTTGAGAAAACATAGAGTATGGCATTATGAAGTTCAGTGTATTCTAGAACTCTAGGGCGAGCAGTAGAAATATAGGCTTCTCTGCAAAGAAAACAAATGTAATTGACAGCTAGGAGAGAAGTATGCTGGATCAAAAACTAACTTGGCATTAGTCTTTCAACTCCGGGTATGCCTTCAGATGTCAAATGTTACTTTTGTAATTGTACATACACAGAAGCCTGTGTGGAAATTTTCTTTTTCTCTGGGATTAGTAAGTCATTTATTTGCTCCCCTCTGTAGGCCATCTGAAAACAAAGAACATCATTCTGAGTCCTTTCGTAGATCACAAAGTCCAAATTGTTCAATGTGTTGTGATTCTTTTTTGCTTAATGGAATGTGATACCACAGGGGTATGTGAGCATAGCATGACTGTGTGTGTGAAGCGATTTGATGATGCAATGATCAAATATCTTAAAAAAGATATTTGCAATGTCCCATTCTTTACTGGTAGGTGAAGGGTATTTAAATTACATTATGACCTTGAAAGATGAATTAATTTTGTTTTTGATCTTGACTTCCTGAACATTCTTCCAATTTTTTATTTTAAGTTTCTTACCTGTTTTGCAAATGGATACTATGAACTATAACTTGAAAGTTACTTAGTGACCTCTTTCCTTCTCAGTCTTCTTTCCCATGCATTGCACTCACCAGTAAATGTCACAATTTGTACTAAGCTTTCTAAATCTAGCTTGGAATTATGCTTTCTCTTTTCAAGAGCACACATTGATTTTTGAAAGGTTAAAAAGATTTTACCAGGTGCTGCGTAATAATCCCTGTCATACAATGCATGCAATAAGACATGCCATCCAGTGCTTATTAGTGTGATTATGGCATGTCTGAAGTGTTTCATAAAGCAAGTACTTTAAGGAACCATGGAGTAATAACAGAAGAGCTTGCATCCTGGAGGTGGTAATAATCTCAAATTTGTAGTGCTAGAACTAGCAAAACTTAATATGCAAATCTCATTGCAAAATGGAGTCAACTCTGGGGTGAAATGGGATGGGCAATTAAAAATGTACAGTAGTGTTGTATAAGGAGTTACGATATGAGGTGAAGAAAATTTTATGTTAATTGTTGCAGAAGATTCTTGGTTTTGGGACAAAATGATTCATTAGGTGAATCTGAAAGTGTATATTCAAATATTGCAAAAGTGGAGGTAGATGCTGCCTGTCTAAAGATGCAGTTGGACCATCTCTTAGTGCCACTGACACATTAGATGCAGTATTCTAACTTACCTGTCTTCCTGGGAGACCTAGCTTCAACTTGGCATTTGTTTTAGATATTCTTCTTCTGGCTGTCATTGGAACACAGTCCACATGTTCATCCATGGAGTTACCTAACTTGTATTTCAAAGCTTTCCTGCGGGATGTGTGGTTCCGTGGGCAGCACTTAATGCTACTGAACAACTGGGGCAGGAAGGGAGCTCAGGAGCTTCCCAGTCTGAGCAGTGAACAGGATCAGTGTGGAGGTCAAGAGCAAGTTGCTCAGGCCTATCTCATACTGGAAAAGCTATTCTTTATATCCAGTAAGAATCTCTCATTTCAGTTTTTGTGTCTGTTCTTCCCACTGTGTGCTGCTTAGACCAGCTTGGCTTCCTCTGTTTAGTGGCCTCTTCATGAGTGATGATGTGGCTGCTGTTTGGTGCTTCCAGACTGAGCCAGCCCTGTTTCCTCAGCTTCTCACACGGGTCAGATGCTTCATCCCCAGATGTATTGGTGGCCTTTTGCTAAACTTGTGCTGGTTTATCAGTGTTCTCCCTGGACTGGAAGAGCAGTAGCTTGACGTGGTGCACTGGCTGCTGGCCAGTGGGGAATGATCACTTCCTTTGATTAGTTGGCTGGGCTCCTTGTTAACACAGTCCAGGCTTCTGGCAGCCATCTCTGCAGACAGGGCACTCTGCAGGCTCTTGTTCCATGTGCTGTCTGACACAAGGCCTTATTCCTTTTCAGCAAAGAGACCTCTCTTACTGCCAGTTTTCCTTCCCTGTCACTGGACTCTGCATTGGTCCCTGTTGAATTGCATAGGGTTCCCCTTGGCCTGTTTCTTCTGGCATTTCTAGGTCCCTCTGAGTGGCAGCCCAGCCCTTGAATGTATCAGCTGGTCCTCCCAGTTTGATGTCATGTGCAAACCTGAAGAGTGTGTGCCTGTGGTCCATGCTGGGATGTACCTTGTTTAGTGTCTGTGTCAGTGACCCTGGGGAGAAGTACCAATGCCTTCACTTTGACATATTTCACATGTGTATAGTATCTCTGCTTAGCCCCTTTTTTGCCTCTCCTATTATTAACTTGCAGAGCTTGCATTGCCTTGCCTATTCCTTTTGTATGCTGTGCTAGAAGGAAATGGTGTTCATATTTTCTTTAAATACAACACAGTGAGAGTGAAAAAGACATGGAGTATGGAAACCAGACTGTGTTGATCACATAACTGATGACTTCAGAGAGGGCTGGGATAAGAAGAGATGATTGTCTTCTCTTACTGTCACCAGCCCCCATAGCTTAGTGCTTCACTTCTCACTTCCCTTTGGCCAGTGTTCAGAGCCTTTCCAAAACTGAAATGTATTTCACTGAGAATTAAGTCCTTAATCAGTAAATTTGACCTGTTAATGGCATATTTTTTAGACTTGATAAATAGTAAAAGGCTGTTATCTTCGTTATCTTTGTTATCTTTACCTTTGTTGTCTTAGTTATCTTTGTTGTCTATGAAAGTTGAAAATAGAACATTCTTTTTAAAACAAAGCAGGAAAATATACTTAATATTCAAAGAATGGGAATCATGTGTGCTGCAGATATCTTATAAGAAGTTACATAACTGATTTGTCTTCAAGAAAAGGATCTATTTGAGCAAGAAAATTATTTTCTGGGTAAGATTTTGGAGGCACCAAGATCAAGAAACTAAAATTCTGTCCCTCTTTCTGTAGATTTCAATCTATATATTTAAATTCTTTATCCTCTTATATTAAAATATAAAATCCTTCATAGCATTACAAGTATTTCCAGATGGGCCAAAACACAGCAGTAGCATTGCTTTATCCCATTTAAGATTATCATACTGGAGCTAGGTAATGAACTTTTTGTTCTTTGTTGAAACTAGGATTGCATATACATATTGGGATTTTTTTAATGATGTTTCCTTTGAGAATGCTTACTCTTCTGCCATTAGTTAAGCAGTGACATTCTGGAGATGAGTAAGAAAAGTTAAATCAACTTTAAATCAAGGTTTTAGTTAAATAAGGATTATAAGATACAATCCATCTACTCAGATTTTGAATAATGCAGTATTTAAAGTTTATTTGCTTGTTTTATCTAAGTCTGTAATTTCAAATCAATACTGTTTTGTTTTTCAGCATAATCAGAGAAGTATATCTTTACAGGTTGTTTTACTGATTAGCGTGTTTTAACTTTACCCCAGCCTTGATTATTATTTTTAATTTTTTCCAATCAAGACAGCGTACTGCTTGTGTGCTTATTAGATCAGCAAGGTTCTCAAACTTCAGTTTTCTGTCTTTCATATATTTTAGGACTTGTCCAGAATGTAGAAAAGTTATTAAGAAAGTAGGATGATACTAGTTTACTACTAATGAGACTTTTTAGATTGTTATTTGTACTGTTTTCCTATAGGATAGAGCAACCTAATTTAACATCACCAAGAGCGATACAAGAGCAGAGTTTAGCCAGAGTGTTTGTTTTGTGGTGAGCATTCATGAGAGGAAGTGGTTTAAAATCCTGGCCTTTGCTTCTGGTATCTGCTTGGTTTTTTGTGGATGGAGAGTGTTGGATAGAAACTTTTGTTGAAGTGTTGTGCTGAAATTTATGTAATTGCTTGTCAACCTGTTCACTTCTTGTGGAGGGAAAATACCTCTGTATTCCAACAAGTGGAAGAGAGGCCTTGCATAGGATATGTAGTGTGCTTTATTAAATATTGATTCAGTATTAAAATGTAGAGTCTCACTTTTGTCTTCCCCATCTATTTCAGACTCCAGGTAGAGGTGGGTCTCAGAGCTCGGATTCGGATTCGTCTGCCGCGCCTGGCAATGCCGTGGACGTGAACAACGAAGGCTCCTCCGAGGTACTGTGCACCATTCACAGGACTGGTGTCTCAAATCTTGGATGCTGGTTCTCTGATCCCTGGAGCTGTTGCCCTTCTTAAATATCAGCTGTACTAAACAAATACTTGCAAATGTCATATTCTAAAAATTGTTTGTTATTTAAATAAGAAAAGAAGACTAGGCCATGTTTATATGTAACTATTAATTAGGCTTATCTATCCAAGTAGTCACAAGCAATTCTTCCTGTAGTTCAAGAGATGAATTATTAAAATTAAAAGCAATGAGATGCAAGCTTAAAACTCCTTGTTAATAAATCTTTCATGAGAGCTGCAAAAAACAAGGATTGACACTTTATCAAGCTTGTACTTCAGTTTCACCTTGCTTCTGCTAAGCTGTAATGTATACTGGAAACCTCTCCCTTCATGTGAAGTGTCAGATATATTGGGTTTTATTTGGTAGATAAATATATTTGGAGTATAAATCCTATCAGTGTTTCATGGGCTGCATGCCGTACTTAATCAGTAGAATAAGTTGTTATTGTTGCTGCAATCCTATATTTTAATGTCTTTGTATTTACAGTGTTGTCTGACATTAACTCTGAAAAATGCAAACTGACTTCACTGGCTGTTGAAGCTCATTTGTGCTAATGTAGCCTGATTATCTATCTTGAAAATGTTTTGAGATTAACATACATACACAGTGCAGGGTTAATTACCCCTATTGCAACATTAAATGGAGCAAAGTGCCCTTTCTTACACTGAATAAAGTGTGTGATGATTCAAATAGTCCAGTGTGTGATACAAGATAAGAGAAACTTTCACAGTGCTGTTTAAAATCCTGTCTGTTTATTTCTACTGCTTATTTCTACTTTCTTAATGCCTTATTGCAGTCAGTGTAATCAGACATTCCATAATATTTTGCTGCATGTTCTACATGTCACACATTTTTGAGTCCTAATCGGTTTTGTGTGCATATTTAACAATCCCTGAAGCAAATAAATATTCTTAAATTGCAGACGAAAATTTTATTACTTTTGTAGTTGATTAAGGCATAAAAACATGCAATGAGATGTTTCTAAATTTTGGTTAAAATGATCCAGTTCTGTTTACATGAGTGCAGTATTGCTGACTGTACAGCTTGTGGGTGCCATAAGGTACCTCAGTACTAATGGAGGGGAATTTTCTTGACGTGGGATGAGCTTTCAGTGTGGTGGTGTGCCTGCACTATTGTCCCATTGGCTGTTCTTTCAACGGAGTTGAAACTGGGTCAGACCAAAGGCTGACTTGTCACTCTTGACATGCATGTGTTGCATAAAAAAAGTATCTTTTGGTTCTCCATAATTCCATCATTTCTTGCATTGGGTATTATCCTTAGCGTAGAATTTCAAAGTCTGTTTGAAACTGAGTGCTGAACCTGGTGATGGGTTTTTAGATTCACATGTAACGCTACGCAAATCTCTTAGCCTTCCTTTTTCCTCACAGCTTCCCTGAGGTCTTGTTTCTCCTGGAGCTTCTCTTCAGGAGCACCAGAGTTGGTCTCTGCAGAATATTTGCTGTTTGTTTCATGATATTCCTATCTGGTTCCCCATTATTGTGCAGTCAGAAGTCCATTAACTTCTTTTCACTCTAGTTTCTTGGCTAGATTTTCTAATTTATATTGTTGCAATATTCAAATGGAGATTAATTATGAAATCTGTGCAGATTTTTATGTTTCCTTTCTCCTCAAGCCTGGTTGAAATAAATCCTGATTTTTGAGAATTGTAGTATGAAGCAGAAGGAGTAGGAAAGTCTGAATTCAGGCTGCTCAAACTGCTCAAGAAGAGGTAAAAATTTGCTCATATCCTGTCTGTGACCATATCAGCACTTCAGGTCACAGGTAGCCCTGTAATGAAGTCTTTTATTCATTGTGCAATCTGCCCAAGGAGGAAATATTTGAGTCTGTCTTTCTTACCATTGCAGGTTAGGTCCCAGTGTAACTGTTAACAGTACAGGGTTGCTAAATATTCCATGCTTGCAGTGAGTCTACCAGTGAGATGGTGCTTTCCTTAGTATAATGTAACTGTGTCAGCTAGACAGGTTTGCCTCAGCCTCTCCTGCTGCTGTTGCAGACTTGCTTATTAATTTATAGAGGCATTTCTGCAATCTCACTGCACCACTCCTCCCTCTTGGTCTGAAACATCTGAGCACCCTTATGAGAGACCTTGCGGTGGATGTGACATAATGCCTTGTAAAGCTCCATTCATGATTTTTTTATGGAGCTTGTTCCTCTGTCACATGAAAGGGGCACCAAGAGTGTAAGGAAAACATAGCAGTATGCAGCATGGTCCTAGTTTTTAAGGCGTGTTTTAGATTTATTTATTTTCATGTCCTTAATAACTCTTCCTTCTTGCTTTCTTTCTGGTATTGCTATGGTTTGTAAAAGTTCTCTCCAAAAGGAAAATAGACTTTGCTTTTGGTGATTGTAGAGAGCTTTCTGTATAAGAATTCAAACTTTTGATTCCAGATCTGCATTTTTTTGTCTTTATTAGTATCTTAAATATGCATTTCACAGGGCTTCATCTGTCCATTGTGTATGAAAGTGTGTGTAAGTCCCAGTGATCTGTCTGAACATTACCAGAGTGAGCACACTGGGACAGAAGGAAGACAGGAGCTTCGTGACCTCCCAGCTGTTAATGTGGGTCTTGTTTATTTTGTTTGAATAGCTTTGGTGATGGGCTGCTTTAAATTAATGACATATTTTCCTGGTGTCAGCCTTTTAAATTGTTTCTTTTGATTCCTTGCTTAAATCCAATTTTATCTCATATGCGTGATTCCAAAGTATACAGTCAGCAGAAGAATTACTTCATGTCTAGTTTGCAGTTGTCTGTCATATGAAACATTTGCAGTATTGGAAGACTTGCAGTCACTGATGCATACACTTCTCCTTTTAAATTGCTTTTGCTTGATTTTTTATAAACAAGACTTTCCTTATTTGATTGTCTTCACATCAGACTCAGTATCATGATAAACATAGTGCTGAATCAGGCACATCCTTTGTGAAAAGAAGTGTTTTGAGCTTTTATTAGCTAACTTTTTTAAGAGTGGATTCTAGTGCAAGATAAGTACATTGGGTAAAGGGAACAGAGGGTGGTAATATAAAAAACTCAGAAACTTCTCTTTTTGAACACGTTAATAAGAGCTTATGTATTGCAACAACATTATAAAAATAATTAGAAAAAAAATTAATAGTCTTACGGATTTTTTAATGCCCCCAAGAAAATGCAAAGGCTGTTTTAGTTAATAGATGTAAATTGTAGTGCATTTCTAAATTCTTCCAGTTTTGCAGTGTAAAACTACACACTAAAACAAAATACATGGTTTTATGCTCCAGAACTAGAAGAATTTAGATTCTGGAAGTTAACAGCTTCCAGCTGCACAAAGCTGTCTGATTATTTTTGCTGCAAACCTTGAGAGAGTAGATTGACTTCTGGAGGTAGGCAGCTTGCTGTGCACTGAATGGGTTTGTACAGAGGTGAAGTTTTACATTGTTTCTGCCAATGTTACTTTTGCTGAGTTTTGAAATCTAAGCGTTTGTTCTAGGATGTGTGTGTGTGATGTGATTTTATTGCATTTGTTGTTATATTTGCTAGGTAGTGCCTTTTATCTTCCTTATACTTGATGTGTATTTATGCTGTTATTTTGAAGGGAAAACTTCAAATTGTTGGATGTTATTCCCAAAAATGATGGAAAGACTCAATGCATTGATTATTCTAGAGATAACTTGAGATGTCATTTTGAGTGTGAAGTGTCACCTGATAAAGTGAGGAAGATCTGTGGTAAGACTGACCTGTGCTGCTCTCTTGGAGTGGCGTGGGACCTCTCAGAGCCAGAGTAACTTGAGATGGCTCATAACTTTTGATGAACTCCTCACTGCCTCTTGTTGAAGCAGAGGCTGTCAGTAGTGCTCTGTTGTGGTCAAGTCAACTTCTTATTTTCTTTATTATCTGGTCACGATGCAAGTGCTGTGCTTGAATAAGCTGTGGCATTCCTATGCAATGGTGCCAGTAGGTTGTGGCACGTGAGCCATCAGAGGTGGTTTGATTACCTGAAGAAGTTACTGTTTTATTTAAGCTGGTTGTGCTTAGCATATTTTATGGAGTTGACTGCAGGGTTTTCACCCTCTTTGACTTTTTTTTTTCCACTGACTTTTTGTCAGTTCCTTGGTCAGTAGTTTTCCCTTGTCAAGAGCTGATTACAGCTTTTAACTTGATAAATCTATGTATTGAGTGTAGCACTTGAAATACAATTTCACTTGTTTCTAGCTGTTGCTGGTTCCTGTTGCTAAAGCTGTGTTTTTTTGTATTGTGGTTCAGTAAATATCTGTAAGAGATGAGAAACAAAGAAAGTAAATATATGTGTGGGCTTTTTTTCAGTTTGGTATTTTATTATGTGAGAATGCCTAGAAGCATTGAAAAAGTGGGGAATTCTGTTAATAACTATAGTCAATACTAGTATGAAAAGTTTAACATGTTTGACAACTGAGAAATCAACAAGCAGGCTGATTATTTGCTGATGAAAAGAATAGTTTGCATTTGTAGCAAACACATTGAGACAGCGACACAGCCTGAATGAGGCTGTCACACCTCATTCAATCTGCCATTTCTGGGACAACATTATAACAATGATAAAATGTTGTCAGTGTCATCTTATGTAGCACGCATATGAAATATTGCTCAGTTTGCCTTATTTAAACTGTTAATGTTTAGTGGTATTGCTTGTGATTAGTACTGTGGATAGTACATAGTACTGGGAAGAGTTCAAATACCTTTTGTTGGAAAGAGTGCTGAAGAAGTTTGTAAGTTCAGGATTTTTGCTAGTGAATTCTCCTTAAACAAGGAGATAGGGTGTGTTGCAACGCCAGAGTTTAGTTACACTTTGTGAGACCTGAAAAATTGTTACTTGGTTAGCAAAAGCCTTGGTACCTTGCTTTAGATTTGACATGTTTCTTTGCTAGTCCTCCTTCCACTGATACACCTATCAGCTGATGAAAACTTCAGCAAGTGCCCCTCTGTTCTCCTTGCTTTTCCTCCCTCTCTGTCCTCCATGCAGTGAGAGTTGGTCTTTGTTTTCAGTAACAAGCATTCTCACCTGCAGTGTCCTGTTGTGGAAAAGGTTTCTTGCCACTCGCCTATAGCCTGATGGCCATCTCCTTGAGCAGCTCTCTGCAGCCCTCTTTTTCAAACTGGGGGTTGCATCCTATGATAACTGGTGAAAATGCCAGTGTAATACTTCCCCTGCCCCTCAAGGTGTGATGAAGCCTTGCTTTAAAATACATTGGCCTATTCAGCTGCAGGAATAACCACCAAAATGTTGGCAAATATCTGTCCATGTATAGCCACCTTAACCAAACAAATGCTGTATGAAAGTCACACACATTGCCAAATTCCCAAACATTGTTTCCCAACTTCCATCTATACAGTGGTGTTACTAACAAAAGCTGTGTGGTGGCTTCGGTTTTGTTTTCTTTTCTTTTAAAGGAATGATACATTTCTAAGCTGTGTCCTGCATTTCCTGACAGTCTCTGTTGGACGTTCAGAACATCTAAACAGTGAGTCAGTACAGAGGCATAGTTTGAGAACTCCTGTGCTGTTTTTATGAGGCATCCAAAGCAACCACTGAATGATATCCCTGCAGCATTTAGAATATAGCAGCTGTTAATATCTGTTGTCTTACCCACCACTGGGCTAAATCTAAGGCAATTTTCAGACAGTTCTTTTGAGTAGTCTTCATAAATTTCCAGACTTTTGGTAGGAATGTGCTTCTTGGCTAATACAAGCAAGATATGACCTTGATGTTTTCTGAATAGGCTTTTCATAACAGAATTACAGAGAATGTAAATTGGAGTAGTAATTGTGCAAATATGTGTGGTTTTTAAGTCAGTCTTTTAAAAGACCATGTTCTTTATATTTTCCCCCCCAATTGTAAATGCAATCGATTGAATTTTCTGTTTCTATGCATGCCCTTGGAATGTTGCAGACTGTTATTGCACAGAACATCATGTCAATGCTTTAAAGCTGATATTTTATTCTCTTTCAGTTGCTTCTCAAATTAGCTTGTAGTGCCTGTTTTCACCTCAACAGTACTCACCTGCTTTGCATGCAAACAAAAATTATTGATTGAGTTACATTAGTATTATTAACTTCCTTCAATATCTGAACAGTATTAAGATAATGATGAGTTAGAGATACTGATTTGATTTGACATGGCCATGGAATATGACTTTTCTTTAAGAAATAGAAATCCCACCAGATTAGAATTTCTAACTGATGGCAGAGTTGTAGTCTTGTAGGTTGTGACACACTTCTAGTCTTACTCATCAATAGCAGCAAAAACATAAGACAACTGAACTAGAAATTATATTGGTTCTATTCTTCTCAGGAAGAATCCAGCGTCTTTTCTAGGAAGAAATCAATTCTACATTCTGGTATAAAATACTTTATAAATACATCTTTGCTCTCTTTGTCCAGAAATTTAAATACTTGTAAAATTGAAGTGGACTGCAGGTCTTAATTATACTGAACATGACCTTTTTTACCTACTTGGCTAATGATTAAATAGAGACGTTATCTGAGAAAGGCACTGTCATCTTCCTGTTTACATAAACACAGAGGAAAGGGTTTTATTTGGTGAAAGACATGAAAAATGTCAACTGTATTTTCTTTTTAGCAATATACAAAAGGAGTGACCTATTTTTTTATTCTTTAACATGATTTTTTAAATCAATATGTAAGCCTTCTGAAATAAATTATGAAATGTAGTCTTGCCCTTGCTGTCTAGGCAGACTGTTTAAACTGCTTCTGAGAACTTCCTGAGGATTCAGTTAATTGCTTTGATATATATTTGGAAAACACAATCTAGAAGCTACTTGATGCGTCTTTCAGCTCTGAAATATCACTTATGTTTATTTCTGCTAGCCCGAAATACATAGTTTCTGATCTTCCATCATGTAAAATGTTTCAGCCTTTAAATCATGGTGTAACTGGAGAATATCTGGGTTTTAGCTTGGACTTACTGTTTGAGTGCTGGTGAAGATGTGTATCTTGTATTGAGGCAAACTGTGGAGGTTCACCTGCAGTGGAAGAAACATGAATGGTGAGCTTACTTTCAGTTTTCTAAACATGCTGGACTTTATTCACAGCATGCAGCTTATTGTACCAGTACAGCTGTGTGAGAGTAAGTGTGTATTCTGAGAGATGGACAAACAGGTCATGGCCAGAAGGTGTTACAGCCCTGGGCTTCAATCACTGCTATTGGCTTTTTGTTCATGAGCTCACTGGAAACAGGCTGTAGCTGGGAGTGCTGGCCTGGTATTTCTGGAAGGCCAATGGTGTAACTTAGATACTCAAATCTATTTAAACTAGTCATGTGAATGCCAAGCGTGTTAAAGTGCAACCTGGTTTTTGGTTTGGGCTAAGCTGTCCTATGGCATGTATATAGTAGAACAGTCATGAATGTTTTCCATATGGTGAAGTGTCAGTTACCCTGAAATGGTTCTCTGTGGTGGTGAGGTCGAGGTGTTTTTTTTTTTTTCTGTTTTGTTATGTTCTGTTTTGTTTTAAATATTTTCCAAGAATGGAAAACAGTGAAGCAGTGAAGTTCCATGGTTCTCTAAGCTTGACTCATGTTGTAAGTGCTGGAATAAAAATACAAGATGTTGCAGAAGCTTTGTTTGTATTAGTAAATGCAGCTCTGTGCTATATGAAGCTATTTGTGCTATATGGCTCTCTACCACACACAGCTGTGGATCAGCAGCAATTATAGCATCCTAAATGGGACCACTCATTCTATTCTATGCAGTTAAAATGGGATTGACTGCACTAGCATCAGATATTGCTAGAAGGTGCTAAGGAAGCTGAGTTGCTATGGCTGTGACTTTAAAACTTAAATAAGGTGCCTTATTTCTTGGATCCTAAGGACCTGAGCACATCTGAATTCCATCCCGTAAAAACTGTTTTGCCCATGGGACTGTCCTTCAACCGTCCTCCGGTTTTAATTTGTGAAAGAGGAACTTTGAGTAAAGTAAGCTGTGCTCTCACTCATTAGCTAATTAAGGCAAGATTTCATACTAGCTCTAAAAGACCATTTCATTAAAGCTCAGGGCAAAAGGAGAGCAGCTGGCAGAAGAAGGGAGATTGAATGCATCTATATGTAGGCGTCTGAGGTTCCAGTTACTGATGATGGAGCCCTGGGAGTTGTTATGCTGACCCTACCTAAGGTATACACATCTGTTCAGTCAGGTGACTAGTTTCTTGCTCCATTAACTGTGTTGAATAGCTCTGCATTGGTAGTGATTGGGGAGTAGACATCTACATGCAAATTTTGGGATTTTTTTAAACCTCAGTTGGGAGCCTTCAGCTGATGAAAAAGAATCATTAAAAGTAAGACTATATTTTGGAAAGGCTAAGATTTTCAAAATACTTCTTTACACAGCCAACCCCATCACCCGTAGTCCTACAGAGTAATATAAGGAGAAGACAGAAACCCAGAAACCCTTCACTCCTACACATTCATTTTCCTGTTACATTATTTTAAACTGGGAATAGTTTATGTGAGGATTAGGAGGACTCTGTGGTAGCCTGCAGTTGGTCTAGTTGTGCACTTGTCTGCCTGTGGGTCTGTGCCCTGCTTCTGCTGGGCATTGTGTTTCAATGTTGTAGGCCAAAGTTCTTCCAACAATTAATAGCTCTGTAAATTATTTTAGTACATACCCCCCCCCCCCCCCCCCCAAATCCCACGCTAGTTTTTGTAGTGAGATTTTCCTTCTAGTGTTGCTTTTAGTATCCTGGCATACTTCCCAAAGAATGCTGTCTTAATGATTCATACAAATATTAATGTTACCAGAAAGAAATAATTTACCTTGAATGGCTTTAAGTAGATAGAGCACTGAGAAGCTTAATATTATCAAGCTTGAAAATAAATCTCAAATATTAGAGGAGATAAGTAGTTTTTTGTTCTTTGGGCTTATTTGTAAGTCTACCTTGTGAAAGGTAAATTAAAAAAAAATCTTCTGGTGCTTTCATGGAGTCTGAGATCTTTAGTGAAATTTGGCATTATAACTCAAGCTGAGGCAAGAAGCTTTCCTACAAAACTTCTGTGTAGCAGTTTGTGGATAGATAAAATGTAGGAGAATAGAGATGGTGAAGGTAATCTCACCCCTAAGGAGTTACAGCTGTGCTAATTATCAAGCATTAAGAACAAGCCTGCCCTTAATAGGCCACAGCTGGATCCAATTAAGAGGGGTATTATAAAAGAGCAGGTTGGCTGGCCGAGAGGTGAGATGGAGTTTGTTGGCTGTGCTGTGAAGAAAGAATCAGTGCTGTGAGGAGCTGCTCATGAAAATCATCAAGAAGGTATGAAACCTTTGCAGCAAGATGGCAACAGCAGTTTCTGTTCTGCTGTGAGTGAAACCGATGTGTTTTGGACTCTTTGCACTGAGGAAGGCCTGTCCTGCTGCAAACAGCATGGTACTCCGGTGGTGCTTGATGCTTGGCATGGCCCATGGGCCTCCTGAAAGAAGAATGTTTCCCTTGGTAGAGGATTAGGATTTGAAGTTTAGTGTCTCACTCATCTCATTGGAATGCCTGGACTATTGGGTCAGGGGCTGTTTTGAGCTGTAAATTGTGTGCTGTCTCCTAGTTGTTTGTTTGTGCATGGATATTGGGGTTTGGTTTGAATGCCTTTTTAAAAAAATTGTTCTTCCCCTACATGGCTTCAGAAATTCTGTGGTGATCTCAAGAACTTTTTCCTGATAAATACTAGTGCAGTGTAGTTGTTGTGGTTTATTTTTTGTTTTCTGTGAAACTGGCAGGCATCTGCAAAAATCTTTGAATTCAATGAGTTGTCATTTCTTGGTGAGAAGATATAAAAACAAACCCAAGGAGCCATCCTTTAACTTCTTTTAGGCTCTTTTCTTGCTGTGTAAAGTGAAAGATTAACTCAACTAGAAACATCAGCTAGGGAATCATGAGTTACAGTGCAGCATTGAAAGGGCTGTAAGTGATGTCTTTGCTTTTATTAAATGAAGAATGTCAAATACCTTTTGCTTCTCTGTGGCTGTGCTTTATGCACAGTAATCCCTAAGTACATGTTAAAAGGAAACCAACCAAAATTTAAGATACTCTCTCACTTGCTTCTTCTGTAAAGCAGTCTGTTATTTTAAGGTATCCATCCAGGTGCAGGCTTACTGGGAAGGATGCCTCAGCTCCTCCCCCAGGCTCTGATGACACCTCTTGGTTGTAGCTATGCCATCTCCTCTTTATCCAAGACAGGTGTGGTCCTGATGTAGGAATATTTCGACCTGATATAAATTCCTGGAAATTGACAGAAATGTTCACTGAATTTAAGCATCTCAGACCATCAGATTTTGTCCCTCTTCTTACATGTTTGTCTTTAGAATAGTAAAATACATTTTTGAACATATTTACAAAGTTCATCTGAAGATGATACTGAGAGATATTTTTTGGCTGTATTTAATTTTAAATTTTTTAAAGAGAAAATTAGTGATCCACCAACCCAGTTTCCCAAACAAGATTGTCACCTAGGCTGATAGTTACAGATCCAGGCAACTTTTACACTTCTACCTGTTACTGCCTGCTGCCAGAAGGACCCTGACAATTCTGGTTTTCCTACTGTAAAGGCAACTGAATTAGTGCTGCTGACATTAGAGTTGACATTGGGTATGATCAGTTTGTGAGGTGCAGCTGGTTCCTGGGTTTGTGCAGTTTGAGGCTCTGATGTATGTATGCAAGTTGCCTGTGTCTGTAGGGGCTGGTCTTCCTGCCCACCTCTGTCCAGGAATGATAACATTTCCCATGGCAAGTGTACCTTGTTGCTGAGGGGTGATGGCTCACTCTGTTAGAGCCTGCATGTCAGACCTGCAGCAAAAGCTGCATTAGAGTAAGGGTGCACGTGAGAGCTGACTCCAGCAGTGCCAGGTGCCCCAAAACTGAGGCCAGCCACGATCATGACAGTGCTGGTGGAGAGCCTGAGACTGGGTGGGTGATGCTTGCTTTATCCCTGCTTGTATGAGAGGAAGACAGTTTCTAAAAAGAAGGGGAGGAGGTTTTGTCCATGTTTCCCATCTGCCAGTGACAGTATGCCTGCCTGCCCAGAGCTCCCATCCACCCTGCAGGCTCACAGCTGCCCCACATTCCCTTTGCTCAGCAGCTCTGCTCTGCCTCTGGCTGCTTTTCCTTGTGGACCTTGCCTTCAAATCTGCCTCCCTGCCTGCCTAGGAAGTCTTGGCTGGCTTTGCCCAATAATTGAAATGAACGATTGCTGTCCCCCTGCACTAATTGTGCATGTGATCTATTCTTTCCTCTTCTCTAGGGCTCCTATTTGCATAGAATAAACACCAACCACAAAAAAACCCCAAAAAACCACCAACACCCCCCCCCACCCTGAAAAACCAAACCCAAGCAAAAAACCAGATTTTGCTGTTTAAATGAAAAGAGATAAAGGGAAAAAGGAAGGAGAGGCCAGAGCAATTTTCTGCACTCATTCTTTCTAGATGCACTTACTGGAACTATGAGGAACACATGCTTTTCTCTATGAACAGCTTTTCTCTGTGAACAGCAGACCTTCCCATCACTGGGAAACTAAACGCAGCAGTGAGAAACTAAACACAACATTGACCTGCTTAGTAGAGTTTCATCCTGAAAGGATTCTGTAGCACTGTCATTGTATGAAATTGACTTCTTTCTGTATAGAATCCAATCCTATATTTTGTGATCCTCTATGGTTCATTGCCATTTGCTGTGTGCCTGGCAACTCCCTCTGGTTCTTGCACTCTTGCTGGCATCCTATGCTAATTGTATCAGATAGACATTACTGGGAATATAATGGCTGAACAAATTTTCTGTACACATAAGTATATATTAGTTAACTTGCTTTAACCTGGAGTGAAACTGTGCTGCTCAACTCTGCAAATAAATGGTTGTTAAGGTTGGATGCCTTTTCCTGCTTAGGAAAGAGTACTCTGTTTTGTTTGGTCTAGTTGTGACAAAACTAGTTTTCCATATGATGTGTGATGGACTTGACAAGCAACTGTATTTAGTAATTAAATTCTGAAACACTAAATGAATAATAGAAGTTATGAAGGCTCTGTTTAGAGCTTTGGTTGCATTTAAGTAGTTGAGCATGTTAGTTTTCCTGAGTAAAAACCATGTAAATATTGTTGGATTCTTAGTGACTCGTGAAACAAAATACTATGAATGCCAAATTAATAAATGAATGCTATTTGTGGTTATCAACATACACATTCATTATGTTCACTTTGTCCTAATATTTAAATCAGTTAACATGCAAAGTTAAGAGCAGAAAAGTCCCACATGTCTTCACGTGTCCTCCATAACTCACATGTGAGCCTGTGCTAGGTGAAGTGTGATAATCCCATTTAGAGGAGTGCTCTCATCTTGGATACTGGAAAGCCTTGGTTTAATGTTGGACTACACTACAGTTTGTAGTGGTGTAAGAAACTTAAGGATAACATATAAATGTAAAAATACATATTTGAAATGAAAGGGACAGAGGGCCTTAAAAAAGTTACATGAGCTCCCTTTTGCATTGCTTGAAATTATGGGCAGTCTTAAATGTGAGATGAGATTTTTAGCTCTTGCTCTGGGAATGTCTCAGTGTCATTACTGTTATGGGCTAGAGTGTGGATGGGAATTGGGCTCAGAGTTGGCATGATAAGCACATGAGTGAGGAGCCAGTGTGTAGTCCAGCAGTCAACACCAGATGTACTAAACTGTGAAAAATTAGGTGGATGGTACTTCTGGTAAGTGGCAGCTTGAACACTCCATGAATGTTTAGAAATACATAAAGAGGAACATAACACTGTTTTTATTTGTGGGTTAATGGGTAGATTGAGGGCATTGATCTGCTAAATTTCCACTCTGGTAAGCTTGTAGTATATATGCTGGAAAGAAAATGGATGATTTCTGATTCTTAAGGCTGTAGAGATCTGATTTTCTTGATGTGGTATTTATCTGAATTAATTATATGAAAGGTAAATTTACCAATTAATTATATGAAAGGTAAAAAGTTGTCTGGCCCATATTAAAATCAGTAGTTTCAATATGGAGATAATCAGTTTACGAATAACTGTGCTTTAGAGTGGGTCGTTATATCTCCTTTTTAAGGACCAAACTCCAGATGCTACCTTCTATTTGGAATAAGAATGTGATTTTATGAAAAGTTGTATGGTAAGTTGTTTTGTGGCGGGGGGGGAAAGGTATTGCAGAACAGTTCTTTTTGTTTTGCTAAATAAAATTTTGTTGCTAGTATATAATACTGTTGGGGTAAAAAACTCACTGAATGATGGAATATGCCTTTTGCAAGAATTTTCTAACATTTTAATTGCAAAACCTCTTATTAGAGCATGAAAGAATTAGTATGAATCTTCGAATTTGCATTTACTGCTTCTTAAATGTGCAAACAAAATTTACAGTTCTGTATAAAAATAAGATGGAAAAGAAATTTATTTCATATTTTTGTTTGCTTTTTCTTTTTATAATAGGGCTTTATTTGTCCTCTCTGTATGAAGTCTCATGGATCAGCAGAGGAGCTGTTCAAGCACTATGAAGCAGTTCATAATTCTGGCATTGATTCAACTCACGGAGGGGAAGGTCATCTGTCACCAGAAAGGTGAAACACAACTCATTTGTGCATGTGCTTTTGTGCTGGTGTTGAGCTGCTTCTAGTTACACTGAAGGTTTTATTAATTTGAACTTAGGCAGTCAAGTATTTAAATGTTCATGTCCTATTTCCAATAAGGATTAAAAGGCAGCTTGTAACTTATGTTGTCTGATACTGATCTGACAGTAAGTGAAAATCAGATACATGTGTTTATGATATTAAGGCACCTGTTTCTGATTCAGCAGACAATGCAGCATTACAGACCAGCATGATTTTTACAAGTGTGGCAGAAAAAATATGGGTTTCTCCTAATTTCTAACATAGAGCTGAAAGATCATCGTTGGAGAGTGGAGAGGACAACCCTAAAGATAGAGAACAAACCCAATTTTGTCCCTAGTTAATTAGGGTACTTACTGGGTAATTACAATATCAGTATTTGCCTAAATAGCTTCCCTTATTACCTAGTTGTTTGCAAATCTGAGAAGTTTCTATGTGTGCCAGTAATTATCCTTCTTTGTTTCAGAAAATCCATGCTGATCTTCAGAAATCTTAATTAGTTTATTTATTTTTTTTTGGTCAAAACTGTATTATTAAATACATCTCTAGAAAGAATATCAGGTTGTTTCATTTTTGAGAGCAGTGGTATGCAGCAGGAATTGATAATGTGAAACTTTCTCTAGAAATACTTAACTGAGTAGTCTGATTGCTTTGGGAAGGTTTTTCTTGGGGGTAAAATTTATATAGGTTTCCTCTTGCTTCCTGCTAGTTCTTTTTCTGTTCAGTGCTTGTTTTGTGCTGCTGGAAATAGCAGTCCATGCTGCTGTTTTGTCACATTCCCCCAGACTCCCCTGGTTTGTACAGAGGAGATTCAGAGTGAGCAGCAGAGAGGTACACAGCACATGACCCTGTCGCTTCTGCTGATCTTGGGAAGTAGAGTTCAAATGTTTTGTCACAGGCAGAAATATGGCCCAAAATGACGCATAATGACATTGAAAGACATATATATATTTATGTAACTAACTCAAGAGAGGGTGACTGTTTGGTGAGAAAAGAGTTGGAAGATAACGTTTCAGTTGTTGCCCAAATGCAGATCTGTATCTGATCTGAGCAAAGCTGGCAAGCCAGTAGGAGCCAGCATTAGCAGAGGTCTTGGATGACTCCTTCCTTGTGGATAGCTGCCTTCTCTGTCAGCCGCTGCATCAAAAGAAATCCAAATTGGGGCTTTATACAGGATAAAGTGATAGGGTAGTAATGAAGTCATATGGGCTTCTGAAGTGCACATTTATTCAATAATGAATATTCTTTTTATGCCTGATTTAAGTCTTTTTGGAGTAATTCAACTTGGACTTGAAGTGATACTTTTGTAGGATAATAGCATTCATATGGGGAAATTATTGGTCATAACTATATTGTTTATGTAGTTTATGAAATACTTATTTTTATGCCTGCAAATTTCCAAAGTCAGCCAGATGTTGGCTGGTGAAATTTAGTTATTTTTCCCTGGCTCATGACAGTTTAAGGACAAATAGTTTTGTTTTCTCTCACATAATTGAAAAAGTGGACAAGGTCAAGGAATTTAGATGGAATAAAGGGAGTCTGGTGAGAGCCATTGTGTAACACATGAGCTATATTTTCCTATTAGTGTGGTGTTCTTTAATGCTACTCATTTGCATGTTTGCTTGAGAAGACTCTCATTCAACATAAATATGTTCTTCCAAGCCTTGGAATTCCATATTAAAGAAATATTGTGGCCTGCAGCAGGGAGCTACTCCACGTGCTCTCCATGTATGAAGCTTATATGGAATTCTTATGACCAAGATGGGGAGGTGAAATTCCATATGTAGCCAATAGGAAAAGTTAATTGCAGGGAATTACACAGTTTCCTCTTCCTCCCACTCCCCAGTAAATTATGATAAATAAGTTTCAAGAGTAAATAATGTAACTCCCCCCACAGTGTGATTCAGCAAGGACATCAGTACTCAGTACTAGGGTGGAGGCCCTGGCTTTACAAGTGGGAAACTGAGTGGACCATAATGAAAAGGCACTAAGGTTTTTCTGGTCGGTAGGCTCGGATGTTCTGAGAGGAGAAAGAGATTGTCACAGCACTAGCAGAAAAGGAGATTTGGATGATGGGAAGAAAAGCAAAGTTACAGTGCCTGTAGTGATCCTTTACACTAATTCCCCTGAACACCCTCCACGCAATACATTTTCCATAAATTCAGGTTTCATTTTAGAATAGTTGAGCAAAACTTTGTTGGGGCTATCAGGGCAACTGCTGTAGAAGGCTCCTTACATTGCAAACTCATTCCTTTCTCCTCCCCTCCACCTTATCTCTACTACAAACTAGCTTTATACAACTCAAACCATTCAGTGTACTGTGAAGAACATATTAAATGCTTTGGTATTGCAGGTCTGGTGTATGTTCAGTCCAACTTCAATACAGCTGGCTGTTCCACCTGCTTTTTTATTTATAATCTGAGATCTGAGTCTTAGCTCATTTACTTGTACTGAGGAGCAAGTAGCTCCCTCTTCTCCACCCACAACCAATGTGCAGGTTTTGGAATGCAGCTACACCTGCCTCAGTAAAGTTGTATTTGCAAACCTCCAGTAAATGTATCACACAGGCAGAATAATGAGTACATAACAAAATTTTCCTCTGAAAAAAATTAAATCTCCCAATATCCCATCTTTGTTTTGTCATTAAAAGTGGTCCACCTTGGAGTTCTTTCTCCACTGGTTGAAATGCATGTTTCACTTGTTACTTCATGACCCTGACCTGATGTTAATATGCTAATGTAGATTGAATTTATTCCTCACAAGTTTAGCTGAGGAATAACTTGCATTGGTGGTTTCTTTTCTCCTAAGTAGGAGATAATTTGAGAGAACATCTGTGGAGGAGGGGATAATGCACACCAGCAGAAATAAAATTTTATGGTTTCAAAGTGAGAGGGTTTGTTGGCACTGGTACCCTCACATATATATTCTGTGTAACCCTTAGTGTTGCCACTGTACAAACAATAAGAGTATATTTGCATTATTTTAATGCAAACTACCCTTGTAGTTTTGGAGTGGCTGTATCTCAGTAATGCAACATTATTCTTCTGTGTATAGTTGTGCAACTCTGTAAGGAGACTTGTGATTTTGAAGGGTGCTGTGTGAATCAATACTAACAGTTATAGCCATGGTGTGTTCTTGTGTGGCTGGAGGCTTGAGCATGAAATGTGAGAATTTAAAATTCTAAGGCTTTAAATATTCAGACCATTAAGTGAATATGTCTGTGGGGCATACCAAATTTCTGTGTGGATGAAAAATTATGAAACTGCATATTTCAGGGGTAAGATAGCATGCTGTTACTTAGCAGTGTTCCTTTACATGATATGGGAAGTGAAGAAGATGAAACCTGTCCTTTTTGTGCACAGGCATGCAAACCAGTTAAATGTTCCATGCAGAGGCATGCAAACCAGTTAAATGTTCGAATGCATAGCTTTGTCATTTTGAACTCATGTGGTTGAGCTGATGCACTGATTTAGATTTACATTCTGTTTTCGTGAGACTTTTTTTCTTATCTATTTCTTTACTTATCCATTTAATATGTTTAGCATTTTTCAGGAGATGTACAAAGTGATATTAATCTTGTTTCTTCAAAGTTTAAAAAAATTCCTAAAAATAGATATTTATAATTATGTAAGTTATATTTACGTAGTACATGGCTATCAGTCCAGTTAACACACATTACAACTTGTATGTAATTGACAAAGTGTAACCACTGTGTATTCATTTTATTCATTTTCTCCACTCTGTGGATATATTTATTCAGAGATGAAGTATCACTGCTCCGACAAGAAGTCCAAGACTTGCAAGCTTCGCTGAAGGTTGGAAATGTATTTTACTTGCACTTGGTTCTTTGTTTCAAATTGAAGTGTTCCACTGTCTTAAGCAACCAAATTTATAGTTTCTCTTCCCATCTTCTTTTTTTTTTTGTTATAATTTTCCCCCTCAGGAGGAGAGATGGTATTCAGAAGAGCTGAAGAAAGAACTAGAGAAATTGCAGGGGCAGCGGCAGCAAGTAATTGCTTTAAAATACTTGAAGCAGGTTTATCGTCAGCATTGACATTGAAGATTAAAACCTTTTTTGTAAGGCACGTGGCCTGATTTAGTTAGTTCTGTAATTTAAATATTGACATGTTCTTGCAAGCAAAGCTAGTTATCTCTACACAATGTAACTGTATATATATAAATGTAAAGAACAAAGTCAGAATAGATAACGATTCTTCCATACTACTCACTACAAGTTCGGTTCAGACTTTTCCTTCTGTTGAGCTTATTCAGAACTCATTTTTTAAAGAAAGTAACTTGAATGTGGTGTTTCATCTTTTATGAGAAAAGGCTATAGAGTCTTTCTTGTAAGAACTTTTGGAAAACAGCAGTGATATTTCATAGGTATCCAGCTGAGCTCAAAAGATAGTGCAAGGCAAATTGTGGTGTGTTGTGCCCTGAAGGAAACTCTTGCTTTTTTTATTACTATGAGCTGCTTAGATGCGGGTTAGTTACAAGCCTCAGAAACTGCTTTCTGTCAAAGCTCCCTCTCAGGATGTACTTCTTGATGTCTGTAACTTCTGTTTTTAGGACAGATTTCTATATTGAGGAAAGAGAGGGGGAGGTTATTCTTAATGGAGTCTTATGAGAGGAAACCTTAATAGTGTAGTGATACGTGAAATGAAAAGTCATCTTGGCCTTTTCCAGTCTTCCAAATGTAGCTGTTTGAATTTAGGTATTTTTATACTGCTGTGCAGTATTTGAGCACAGATGTTTTTGTTTCCCTGTGTTTTCCAAAAAATGGATGAACTTTGGAAGTAGTAGTTTTTATTCCTACTGTCTAATGGTGCATTTATTCTGTTTTCTTAAGGAATCTAAATCTGATGGATTGACAACAGCTACATCTACAGGTGGCTAACATTTTATTATATTAATTTCTGCACTGCTTTGGAATTTAGTTTGGTTTAGCTTTTAGGTAAATCAGCACTTTTGGTAAATTAAAGAGCTAGAAAGCTGGAATATTACAATTACTGGCAAAAAAAGTAAATTGTAATATCTATTAAGAGCTATTTATGTTAAGCAGTAGTCTGGGGAAATGTTCCAGAGGCTCAGGGTTTGAAATTTTTAGAAGCAAAACCAGAGTTCTGAATCTGAAAGCAGTTATCATGAGGCATTTTGAACACTTCTTTAATAATTTCATATATTCAAGCAGTCAGATATATACTGTAGCACAATCCTATATAAACTATAGCATTTTTCAGTGGTGGTTTTATGTGGTGTTTTTCTCTGCTCATCACTAGCAAAGAAAACAGTGATTTTTTATTTTTTATTTTTTGTTTTGAAGACCCATAATTTTGCTCAGTTTTTCTCCACAAGGCTCTCATAAAATAACATTTTCCGTATTTGTACATAAACTATCTGTCTGATATTGATTAAAGCTTTTAATTACAGTTCAGGGCTTGGAGTTCAACATCATGTTTCAGTGCTCTGCAGGGCTATTTGTGACTAATGAAAACCAGTATGTACTTAATCCTGCAGAGTACTCAATCATGCTTGCAGATATTTAACTTCAGTAAAGTTATTCACTCTGCTAAGATGATTGGATGTTAAGGGGTTTTGGATTACATAGTCACTGGTCATGGTTAGTTATGAGGAACTGTATTGTCCTAATTCTTCTAGAAAATAATACTGTTTTTTTTTATGGAAATAGAATCATTAGAACGGCAACTAGAAGAGATCCAAGTAGAAAATTTTAACATTAAGCAAATGAAAGACTTATTTGAGCAAAAAGCAGCACAACTGGCCACTGAAATTGTGGGTAAGTGTATTAGCATGAGATCTGATTCTCTTTACTTGTGCAATTTGTGAAAGGGATCAATTATTCAACTTCTTTCTTATTAGATCTTAAATCAAAGTATGATGAAGAAATCAGCCTTCGGGAAAGTGCAGAACAGAAAGTGACGAACCTGAGACAAGAACTGCAGAAAGAAAGAAGTACAGTAGAAGACTTAAAGACAGAGCTGGTATTCACACCACATTAATGTTTTTGTTGTTTTCAAGTCAAGGGAGGGGTTTATTTAAATGCTTCCAAACATAGTTTTAAAGCAGTGAAACTCTGTTGAACTTGAAGATGTATGCTTGTAGGCTGAAAAAAATCAGAGTACCATTGTTTTTGATCTGCATTTTCAGTGTTTTTCCAGTGAGAAATTATATGTTGTTTCTGACATATATTAAAATTCACTCTGTATTATGTTATAGTCTTCTCATTTGATGCTCTACCCTTCAGCATTTCTGCAGTGTGTTACACATATAGATGTGCAGCACAGACCTGAACTTGCAGCATGCCATTGCTGACTTCCACAGCTATCTTTAGGTCACTCTTTTTCCATGAGGTGTTATGCTCTGACTGTCCTTGGGCAGATGGAGTTTTAAGAAGTGCTCAGAGAGCTGTTTTGTGACATGGTGGCTGAAAATCTGGCAGCTGTCATCATCATGCCTATGTTAATCTTGTCCCTCTTGCATTTGGCTGATGATACCAATGTGTGTGTATTCCAGGATTTGGGCTCCTGATTACTTTTATATTCAGCCATGGCTCCAGGGAACAATCCCAGTGACTCAGCAAGCTGGGCCACTTCTAAAGCAGTAATACAAGCAATTTCCTAGTTTCTCATACTCAGCTACTGCTTAGACTCTGGATGAAAGTAGGACTTGTTTATCCCCCTTCTTCCCTGTAGCTGACTGCCCTCAAGGGCCTATTGGCCTTGTCCAAATACTGGACCTATCCATTCCTCCCTGTTCACTTGCTTCTTGTTTTGCCTTATTATTTATTCTGTTCCTTTTCTCTTCTAAAGATGCCAACACTCCTTTTCTCTGCTTTCTTTATTGCTCCTAGTTGCCACCCCTCTCCTTTCCCTCCATGCTGTTTCATGCTGAGGAATGTCATGGTGCTTGAGATGCAATTACAAACAGATTTTACTTGTGGTTTTGGTATGAGCTATATCTGATAGTATCTTCAAGAGGCTGCCTTCAGCTGCCCTTTTGTTTTGTCTGTGGTGATTTTCTGAAATAATTCTTGAAGACAGGGGCAGTATCCTGTATCTAGCCATCTACCTACATAAAAGTCACAAAAATTAAATATTTGAGACAATTTTCTTTTTGTCAGATTTGATTGAAATCAATCAGCAAGTTCAAAATTTAGCAGACAAAACGTAAAAACTAGCCTTTAAATCCTTGGGAATTATAAGCACTTTGGGAAACTTCTTTGGGAAAATTATAATACATTTTCTTTGGGAATTATAAGCACTTCTCTGTGGTTTTGGGGTTTTTTGGGGGAGGCTTTTTATCTCTTTATTTATTTTTTAAAATATTTTTAAATGTTTTTTTTAATTAAGCCTAGCTGTAATACTGTATATGTTACCTTGTCTATAAATGGATGATTTGATAGATTTTTAGAAACAACATTGACTCTGGAAGCATGTCTGCCTTTGTGATGTTGCTCACTGCTTACAACTTTTCAGCTACAAAGGCCTGGTGTGGAAGATGTGGCTGTCCTGAAAAGGGAGCTGGTCCAAGTTCAAACACTGATGGATAAAATGACCCTGGAACGTGAAAGAGAATCTGAAAAGCTGAAAGATGAGTGCAAGCACTTGCAGGCAGAGCAGGCTAACTCTGAGGTATAATACTCATGCCTAATAATAATCATACGTAAAGATGGGTGTTCCGGCTTTGCTGTGATTATCATATGAAAATGGAAATAATAATAATTAATCATAATGAAAAAGCATTTAATTGAATCTTCTCACTTCTTCAAAAGTTTTGGGTATTCTGCTTTTCCAGCAGTTATGACTTCCACTTCCATACAAGCAGAAGAAAAGGAATGCAGCATCTCAGAGTTGGATCTTTACTCCTCAAACTGTCTAAAACAGCTCCTGACTAAAACACAATTTTGCTAAGTGTTACTCTTAAGAAAATAAGAACTGGAAGTCCTTCATGGACACATTGGCTGCAGTGCTTGACATAAATGTTTGGCCATGTTTCATCTCAGCTTTGTTCTTTAAGACCACATCAAGGACTGAAAGTTTAAAGTGGTTTTTACACCATCCTTCGCTGATTTTACAGGCTGGTTGAGGATACACATGTTAATATTGGTTTTCAAAGTGAATATCTTTAAATTAAGGTAAATGCTCAGTATGGGTGAAAATAACAAAAATCCTTTTAATCCTATATGAGCATCTTCAAATATTGCAGGAGAGGGATGTGAAGAATAGTATAGTCTACAATTGTCACCTAAATCTGTTACACATTTTTTCAGAGCTCTATCTGAAACTGGCATCTACATCTTTACATGAATATTCATACTGAGCGGTCTCTTTCATCTTTAGTTTTCACTATAGTTGCTCCTGCATAGTAAATGTGTTATGAACACAGCTGCACTGCTTTGGAACTAAACATTGCTATGAATCTCTGCTTATTAGGATTTGTTTCAGTATCTTATAAATCCTCAATAAATGAAGAAGCTAGGCTGGATTGTTGACTTAAGTGCCCAATGAAGTAAACAAAATTAGTAGCCTAAATTGAGGGTAAATTTAATAAAGCCAGGACTAGTGGTTTTTTTGTGTTTGGGTTTTTTCTCCCCCTCCTACTAAGCAAAGGCATTAGAAACACTGGAATATTTATAAAACAAATTTGAGGAAGTGTGCCTACTACAGCTTTTGCAACTGCTTCTTTCCATCTTTCATCCATCCATTTTATCATTCTGCTTTCTAATAGAGATACTTAAATTTGAGGTAAATTCTTTTCAAAAGCATTTAATTTTCATAGCAAATTTCTGTCATATCAAGACAATTTCAAGATGTTATTAAGCAGATGCATTCCTGTTTTTTTTAATAGTTCATTATTCATACAGACACATCAGCAAGAAAATACCACGACTGAATATTTATCAGGATGTGTTTCCCTGTTAAGAAAGAAATGCAGGATGGTCTAACTGAATTGTGAACAAGAAATGGATCTTTATGCATTTAAATTATGATTCTAGTTGGAAAGGCTAGAATGTGCTTTGTAAACTACCAGCACATTTTCTGCATTATATTCTCCCAGTATGAAATAATCATACTGTTTTCTGATAACATCCTGGAATGTTTGGCTAAAAAAGACCTATCCTAGGATGTGTTTTAGCTAACAGCTCTGCTATGAGACAGTGTTGTGAAGCACAGTGTTACAGAAAGCCAGTGAACTATATGCAGTCATATACTGTGTCCTTATGTTCCCTTCGGTGTTCCTTTTTCTGTAGGAAGCTTGTAAATTGGATGGTCATTGTCTATTACTCCTGTTCTGCTTTAGTTCAGTTTTGAATTCAGTATTTATGCATTCGTGCTGAAATCTCTGCTTATGAGAACGATAGGAAAGAAAACTTCTTTATGAAAGGTCACTACTATATAGTGTATTTGAAATGAGTGCATTAATACACAGCATGTTTTAGGGCAGCCATGCCCTCAAGTGCTTTTCTTGTTTTCTTCCATTACTGTATTCAAATACTGTGCAGTCATTGATATATTCTGTTCTGTACTGATCCTCTTTAATAGGTAGTGTTGTTCCTCTGATTATGCTTACCTGCAGGGTTGATGTGTCCAAAAGTCACACAACAAGTTTGCATCAAATGCCAGACTTGCTTCTAGAGCCTTTTCCAGCACAATTCCCTTCCTAGAGCGGCCAAGATTTTGGCCGTGTAACTGCAATGACTTGGAAAGGTTTCACCTTTGGCTAGAACTGTGATAATTATCAATGGATAATCTGTTTTGATTTTAATCTGCTTTGGGTTCAACTTGGCATTTGCTATTGGATTGAGTCAGATTTTTGTCTTCCAGAATAGAACATAAATGAATCTCAGCTGGGAAATTATGCTCAGTGATACTTATGATGGTGTTCTGAGGTTAGTTTACAGGTGATTTTTTCCCTAGGCTTTTTATTTGTATAGAAAACATGTTTTTATTTTGCTACCATCCATCTTGCTTTTGTTGGATTATGCATGGAAAGCTTTGTTTTAAATGTGGATTTTTCTGTTTGTCTCTTCAGGCTACCATTAAACAATTAAGAGCTGAACTTGCCAAAGGACCTCAGGAGGTAGCTGTGTATGTTCAGGAGCTGCAAAAACTTCAAAGTGCAGTCCAAGAGCTAGAACAGAAGAATCAGGTGAGAATGCTATTATTTCCTGTGTTTGTCAGTTCACATTAAAATGGAAACACATCACACAATGCCTCTGGGAGTACTGAAGACTAACTTCTTGCAGAAGTTGAGAATTCCTTTGCCATTTTGTTTAACAATTGGCCTATTATAATGCACAAGCAAACACCATATTTTAATGATCATCATAACCTGCAACTGAAATTCTTTAGGTTGCTATGATTGCAAATTTTTAATAGATGTAGTTTATGCTTACCTATCATTAAGCAGAATTGCCATCTCATACATTAAAAGTAGTACCCCTGGAAATAATACATTTGCCTAAAAATCATAATTTGAAAGATATTCTGAGTTCTCTTTGTTGGTTTTCCAGTTTCTTAGCTTTTAGATTATACTTTTGTCATCTTTTTCAGGCCATTTACTGGCATTATGAATGGTAGAAAATGGAAATTAATTCCAGAAACTTCTCAACTTATATTCTTTGAGAGCTGTTACCAGAGCTCTTTGAGCTTGCTGCATTTTGTATTTGTGTTTAGTCATGTATTCTGGGGGTTAAAATGGAAATAGAGGGGGACAGGAAACAAGGACAAAGATTTGTGCTGCTTCGTGTTGTATGTAACACTGGATATGAACTGGACATAACACATATGCATTTACTAGGAACCTTGTCTGCCTTGGAAAAAAGGGCAGGGACCAAACAGAGTGTATTTAATGTAATCTAATGTTAAAGCATTTGCAAAAAAATATAAGAAGGTGCAAGTAAAAGTTGGTAAATGAAACTTCCTTTACCAGGATGACTCTGTTTGGTTCACTAAATCAGGTGTAGAACTGAAAAAGTAAGAGTTGTCATGCTGTAATTTTCCATAGACCAGCAACAATGAATCAAGCTTTTGGCAGAAGTGTTGCTATACAATATAGAGCCCTTTCCTGAATCTGTTGGTATTTCATTAACAATGAGGAGTTAAACAGATTGATGCATAAGATAACCACACATTCAGAGAGAGTCCTCTGCTATGTCAGATTAATGCCTAACACCACTTGAGGAATAGGAAGAAGAGAAATGGCAGTGAGCTGCTTTTCCTCTTGCAGTTTTAGTGACTTAAAGCAGTTTACAGCCATCTCTTCATGCAGCTTTTTATAAGGTGGTATCCATAAGACTTATATGCTAGCTAAGGAATTTTGACCCTGGAGGAATTGGACCTAGAAATGGAAAAGGTAAGACTACCTTCCAATAAGAGAAATTGCTTCCACTTTGAACAGTGTGCCATCGTTGAAAAATCTGTCAGGGAGGAGCCATTAATTCACGACAGAATACATTATATGTAGAATATATAGCATATAATACATTTGATATGAACATTGATTTATAATCCAGTTGCAATGTGGGAAGATACTTCTGTGCATTGATGCAAAAGTTTTCAAGCTCATGTACAACCTCAAGCAAGAAAGCTGTTTCTTGTATTTTCAGGAGCTATACTGAGAAGAACAGCAGTATATATAAGTTTAGCTTCAGTTTTCTGAGACCAGCTGGAACTCTATCTTTGTCATTTTTTAAAGCACAGTAATTGTGGGGCTTGGCTTGCCTTGCAGAGGCCTTCTGTAGCCCAGAAGATAGCTAGCATGGAAAACTTTTCAACTTTTTCCCAAGCAATTGCAGTTGTAATTTAGTTGATTGGAACATTCAGGGAAAACAAATTAGTTTTCAGGATACAGAAATAGAGTTTGTGTGATGTTCTCAGTACAAGGAAGTGAATTTATGTGAGAATATGAAAAACAGTATTTCCAATTGAAACTGTGTGCTGTATGGGCTCCAGCACCGATGTGTGTAATATGAGATACAGGTTAATATTTTCTTTAATAATGTTTTTGAACAAGTTCTTCACTGTTCAGCATCAACACTTAGAAATTTGAATAATATGTTGAACAGCTGCAAGCAGAATTGTACTTGATTTGCTATGTAACTCTCCTCACAGAGTCTGACTGAGAAGCTGCTGAAGAAAGAGCAGGACTACACCCAGCTGGAAGAAAAACACAATGAAGTATCTGTGAGTAAGAAGAATGTGCAGGCAAGTTTTCACCAGAAAGACCTGGACTGCCAACAGCTTCAGGCAAAGCTGTCTGCATCTGAAGCCTCGATACAGAGATTGCAGACAGAGCTAGGTGAGAAGGCAGAAGCAAGCCAGAAGCTTAAAGAAGAGTTGTCAGAAGTAGAGACAAAGTACCAGCATCTCAAGGCAGAATGTAAACAGCTCCAGCAGCAGAGAGAGGAAAAAGAGCAGCATGGCCTGCAACTCCAAAGTGAGCTCAGTCAGGTAAGTTTCCTTAAGGCTTCCAGAACATCCTGCTTGAATGGTTCCTTAAAACCATCTCATAAGTTTAAAAAACTGCATAGGCATATTTCTTATGAACATGTATTAAATTTCCTTATTTGAAGGAAAGTAATTAACCAGCACTTGTATTTTACTACTCTGTAGGAAGTTTGAGAAAAGCAAGTCTTTACATTAGAACTGAACAGTGCTTGATTTAAGTCTGAGTGGTGAATGTAGTAGGGAATACCTAGTGTAAAAACCCAGGGTAATGTGAAATCTTGATACTGCTTCCTTTGTGTTTCTCCCCAAGCAGCTTCTCTTTATGTTGCTAATAGCTGGGAAAGCATCCAGAGCACACATTCCCCTCCACCAGAACCTATTATTGTGTTGAGTCAAATGACTTAGAGAAGTAGGACTTGCATATAACATTGAGCATTTTGCAACTTGTGGTTGGTTGAATTCAGTTTATCTTTTTTTGGAGAGTAATGTGTTAGACTGGAGAAATACTTGTATATCAGTAATCATGTCCAGACTTGAGATGTAAAAAATTATATCCTTATTTGTTAGTATGACATACTTCATTTTAATCTTTCTAAAGCTTATTTATTTTAAAATGAGTGTTTCTGAGTTTTCAACCCTTTATAAAATCTGAAACAAGTTGCAAGCTCCCTATGTATAGTTTATGTTGGAAGAACTATGACTTGGCTGAACCACATTTATGTGTGTATTACATCCCCAGAATGTCTTTCCTTCTCCCATCAGTCTTCAGTCAGGGTGAGAGGAGATAATTATGTTAGTTATCTGCATTTGGTGAAACTGCTGGGCTAACAGAATCATAGCCAAGAGGTTGAGCTGAAATCTGTCTTCAGCCTCAGAGGGCATTTTCAAGAAGGATTTCTGGGGTGGGAAAATTAAGGAGGAGGATGGTGAGTAAAGCACTGGTGAATGAATTCCTATGAAAAGAAATGGAGGCATGACACATTCTCTGGTGATACCATTGGGGAGGAAGACAACCTAACAAGCCCCACTGAACTTCAGGATGTGTTTTAGAATTGTATAGTAACAGAATAATGCAGGAAAAAAACCCTTTGTACCTGGTATAAAGGAAAAGAAAAGCCAAGCATAAATATATTCTCCTTTCTCTTCCTGCAAAGAAGAGTTCCTTTACTATTGTAATGAAAGGAGTAAATTCCTCCTATTTATTCACTTGGTACTTCACTGGAATTAGCTTTTTATGCAAGTAGTCCATTAGCTTATATTTAGAATATGAATTCTCTTGATGGAGGTATATGTATAGTTGTTTAGTCAAATCACATTTTTAAAGAATCCTTGTCATCTTCTCAAAATTCATTTGAATAAGTGCATGTCTGGTTAAGTTTGTACATGTTAGAATTTGGGTGATGTGGAAGAAGTGATCTTAATGGAAGAAACTTCAGTTATAGTGTTGGTTCCAGCATGGCAGTAAGGAGGAGGGTGTGGACAAGAGAGTCTGGACTCCTTCAGCTTTGAAGAAATGTTAATTGCTAATAAATTCTGTTGAGAAAACTTGAATCTACTTGATTGTATCTTTCAAAGTCTAGATATTTTGTCACGATTTTTTTTGCATTCTGTAGCAAAGGTTAATCCTGGATTTTGTGGTCCTGTTTACTTAAAATGTCATTTTAAAGGTCTTCAAAAATACTTGACCATCCTGTAATAAAAGTAACTAGTGTAAAATATTGTTTACTGATTTCCCTCTTTCCAAACATTTTCTCCCAGTATCAGCATAGCCATGAATAGTTGTTATCTTGTTGCACCCTTTCTTCAATAGATTTTTTTTCTACAGTTCTTGTTTGTATTTTTAGTGAGGAAGAAATATTTATAATTTGGTGATCCTGCAAGAAAAGAGAAATGTTCTTAGGTACTGGAGGAGAGATGATGGTCTCTTTCCTCACCCTGTCCTCCCTCTTCTCCTCACTTTTTCCTAACTGTACAGTTACCGTTAGCAGTCAGCATCTTGGCCACGTGCCAAACAACTTTTCACTTATGATTTTTGTGCTTGTGGGCAGATAATTTAGCTTGATTTTTTAAGAAGATAAGTAATGGCTACATTTTATTTCCTTAATAATTTCCCCATTTATTTCCCTGTCTCCAAACTCTTTAAACTTTTGCATTTTTTGACATCTTGAGCTAAATTTTGACACATGGTATAAAGGACTTCAGTGTTAAGTTCTTTAGTGTTAAATTCTTTAGGAAACAGACAGCAGGAGTGAGGCTTCACCCCACCTTAACACCTGGGTGGAAAGTGTAATGGTATCACAATCACTGTTCCTTTTACTGCTCTGCTGGGCAGCCAGTTGGTCAAACAGCTTGCAGTGATTGCTTGCAGTGAGCAGTAAAATTGGGCTGCCTTTTGCAAAGTTTTTAGTTGGGGTTTTAAGGGAAGCATGAGGAAGGTTTAGGGGTATTGCAGGGAGGACCTGGAGTTAAAAGGTGAATGGTTCAAGGGCCTTGGACATAAATGCATAGGGGGGAACAAGCTTCATTCATAGCTTTCCCACAACCTATGGAAAGTTCTTGCTGTGCTGCAAGGTCTGATCCTTTCTCTGGTTTTGCACTGAGTTAACAGGCCATTGTGTCCTTGAATGTGTTCATATAGAAGTAGGCAGGAGGCAGCCCAGGACCTATAGTGGCAGTTTCACATAGAGTAAGCTGATTATATGAGAAGAACTTTTTAGAACAGTGAATTATAAAAGGCCATCCTTGCACTTTGAAGATGATGCAGTACTGCTTTTGATGACTGATAAAAGCATGAAGCAGGTTTGTGTCCAGCTGGAGGAGCACATCCACCTACTTACTCTTTGCTGCTGGAAGGTACTGGACTATAAGCCACCAAAGTTGCCATGTACCCTACACTGACTGTTCCTGTATCTCTTCTCTGCAGAGAATGAATGCCATTGATGTAGCTAGCTCAAGCTAAAAATTACACTCTCAATATTCTAGCAGAACAGTGTATTGTGGGAGGGAGTGGAGCAGGTAAAGGCAGGGTGCTTCAGCCACTGGATTTAAAAGAGTCAGCTGGTGAACTGGATAAGCCAAGATGGCTCAAAGCATCATTATTTTACACGATAGTCCTTATGCTTTTGAAGGACCGCCCTCTTTCTGTTAAATCTCTGTAACTTGTTTTGAAGGGCTCTTGTAGATGAATGAGGATGTTTCTGGGTCCTTCCAACCCACTTTTTTGAATATCATTTCTTGGCTGTGCCGTTGAGGCTCTTTCTTAAGATTATTTGTGTTTCTGAGGTGTATGAGGTACATACATGACCTCAGGAGGTCATGGACTTGTTTTGGTCAGGGTTATGAAAACTTCACATAAACATTGCATGAAATAAGTCTATATCACCGTTGGCTAAGGAATGGCTGAAAAAGTGGGTGACTCTTTTTTGCAGCTGCACAGTAAACTCCTAGAAACAGAGCGCCAGTTAGGGGAGGCGCATGGGCGGCTCAAGGAACAGAGGCAGCTGTCCAGTGAGAAACTGATGGACAAAGAACAGCAGGTGGCTGACCTACAGCTAAAACTTTCTCGTGCTGAAGAGCAGGTAGGGGTTCTTATGCAGATTCTATAGTTTGTTCTGGTGATATGTCTGTACACACACTTGTGGTGATATTGCAGTTTATAACGGTTGTTTTCATGGGAATTTGTTTTGACTAATACTGTCAAGGAGTTACAGTAAAATTATCAAAATCTGCTTAGATGCTGCTTGTCTTTACAGATGTGTGTGTGTTTGTGGTGCTTAACAAATGAACAAAAGTTGTGCATTTTGCACTTAGGAGCTTTGTCTAAGGGTCTTATGAAAAAATTACGTAGGTGTACATAGGCCCATATGGGTTGCTTTGTATGAAGATTTTTTTTAAGATAAAGCCCTCCATGAAGAAAAAGTAAACATGGCACAGCCATTATAGATGATAATTGATAGTTAATAATCAGTGTGGGGTGGATGGGCAGAAAACACTTGTTTTATTATTAATTTTTATTTGTTTTAATGAATATCTTGTATATGTTGCTGATTTTCTGCTGGCTGTAGGGGGATTGGCCAAATGTTTGAGTGGTATGTTGTCAAAGCTTTAAACTTTTCTGTAGCTAATTTGCAAAGCCTTGAGTAGTATAGAAGTGGAGAGACTGCTAAACTGAGGTTGCTACTAAAATAATGACTGACAGTTGCTACTGAAATTGCAAAAAAAGTAATAATAATGTTGTTTTACAGGTATCTTTATTAGCAGTCATGTTACATCTTAACAACTATTGCAAAAAACATACTAAAAATTTCTTATGTTGTAGATTATTTGAGAGCTAAATTACACGTCTGATAATTCTTTTATCGTTCTCGCTTGTGATATAGAATCTCACCGATTAATTGTAATGAATGCTTTGATTAGATTTTGATATAGCATTACAGATTTTTGTTTTTATAGAAGTTTTTAAATATCCATGTTTACACTAAAATATTTTATAGTTAGAGTGAACATTGAGTATAATTAGCATACTGAGTGGTGCTTTTTTTCCACTTATTAGTCTGGTTTGTTTGGTATTTGGTTTTGGGGTTTTTTTTCAGCTAAAGGAAAAAGCAGCAAATTCCACGGAATTGCAACATCAATTAGAAAAGGCAAAGCAGCAGCACCAGGAGCAGCAAACACTTCAGCAAAACACAACAGCAAAACTACGAGAAGCCCAGGTAATGTAGTTATGCATCCTCATGTGAAAGTGGGTTCCAGGGTTCCATTATGCTAAATACTTCTTCTTTCTAAAAGTGACTTGCAGGAATTACATTAGTTTCAAGAAATTAATTTATAAATCTGGAATAGGATTTATGGAAATTGTTTGATAAATTTATCCAGTATTTTATGCATTAGGCCTGACTTTTAAGGTCCTTATAATTAAACACTATTAACTTCTTGTCTAGAATGATCTGGAGCAAGTACTACGACAAATTGGAGATAAGGACCAAAAAATTCAAAATCTTGAGGCTTTGCTTCAAAAAAGTAAGGACAACATCTCTCTGCTAGAAAAGGAAAGAGAGGACTTATATGCAAAAATTCAAGCTGGTGAAGGAGAAACTGCAGTTCTTAACCAGCTACAAGAGAAAAACCATGCATTACAAATACAGGTAAGAACTTCAAGATCTGTTTTTTTCATTCATTCTCATTTTTGAATCTTGTTTCCTTTTTTTTTCCCCCTATCTCATCAGATATGACACTAATCTTCTCTATACTATTCTATTTCTTTAAACTTGCTTTAAAAATCTTACTGTAAATTTCACATTACTTATGTTTTGGTGACTTCCATGCTATCAGCATAGGGAAAGGAATTCCTAGATATTTCATTTGTACATATGCTAGTAATATGTACTTAAAAATAGTTATACACATAACTTTATATATGTATTTATATATGTTTATACTTGTAAAAATAAATATACTTGTAACTATTTATAAATAAATACAATATATACATATGTTTCACTCATTTTAAAAAGAGGTTTGATTCCTGCTTTCAACACCAGAATTCAGTTTAGCCTGCATCTGTTGTCTCCTTCGTATTTTGTTTCTGTTCCATTAAGGCCAAATTGACAATTCTCTTTTGCTTCTCTTTTCAGCTGGTAACCTATTTAAACTCTGGTGTTGTGAACAGTATAGCTTTACTGAAATGTTTCAGAAAAAGAAATGTGATAGCATTGAGTCTCCAGAGCCATAATAAGACACACTAAAATTAAGTTTTTATTTCCTTGGACATGCTGTCCCAGCCTTCTCATATTGTTTTTTTTTTCCACTGCAGGTAACTCAGCTGACAGAAAAGCTGAAAAATCAATCAGAAAGTCATAAGCAAGCCCAAGAGAATTTACATGAACAAGTGCAGGAACAAAAGGCACACCTAAGAGCTGCTCAAGATCGTGTGCTTTCCCTGGAAACAAACATCACTGAACTAACCAGTCAGTTAAATGAAAGTAAAGAGAAAGTGTCACAACTTGATGTGCAGGTAATGGATCTCTGTATTTTATGGTGATGGAAAATTCTGGTTGTGATTTCCCTTTTGGGAAAAGGTGCGTTTTTCTTCAAGGAAATACATACACTAACACATGAATACTGCTGATTTTTCTATTAACCTTACTGTAGGGTATCAAAAAATTAGAATGAGCTATGGTAAAACAGATGTTTTAGTGAAGTACAATTTATCTTTCAGGTAAAAGCAAAGACTGAATTACTACTTTCAGCAGAAGCATCAAAAGCTGCTCAGAGAGCGGATCTACAGAACCATCTGGACACTGCCCAGAATGCACTGCAAGATAAACAACAGGTATTAAGTGACACATAAATTTTCTATGTCACCTAAAAACTGCTTAGAAGCCTCAGGATAGTTTGTTTACCAACTCAGTGAACATATGTATAAGCATTGGGAAATGATAATTTAGGATATTTTAACCATATGGTATGCATTCAATTCCTTTTGCTGCTCTGGAGCAGATATATTTCACAGTGCAGGGAATTTACTTGGGAGTCCACTCCTTGCTGTAGGGTTATTCTTCAGAATCTAGGCTTTCCTTAGGTATTCTGGAGGTATTTTTCAATTCCTGTGTGTATGCTATGAAGAAAAGATTTTAGAGCGCACTCAGCAGAAGCAAAAACTCCTAACTCTTACTGCTGACTCGGATAAATTTCAGCTGCTGGTATTCAAAAACAATTCTCTGTGGGCCAGCTGACATAAAAAAATCAAAAGGCTGGTGATAAAATGACATGTTTTTTAATGTGTTTTAATCCTAGTGAAGCATTTTACTGTCTGTTGAATCAAATATTTGCATAGTTAATATCAGTACTGCTGTGGTTTTCATGGGAACATCCAGCAGATGTTAATATGGTACCACTTTGTAGCATGGGAATGTAATTAGTCTCTGTAAACAGGAGACAACTTTTTGCAGCCATTAAATAATTAATTAATAACTAAATACATCAGCTTGGTTGGAGAACAGTGAACTTTGATGTAGCTGTCATTGTGGTTGCTAGGTGAATGTGTTCATGTCTTTTGTGGAATTTGTTTTGTATTGAACAAAATGTTTTGAAATCATCTCTGGTATTTGAAGAACTCTGTCCTCTTTGATGGTTGATTTCATGACATAAAAAATTTTTATCTAGGTTTTTTAATGTCATTTTCTAGTTACTGCTGTACTAACTTGAGGATCTAGCACCTTTATTACCTACAGTTCCTCTTCATTTAACAACTTCAAACACCTTTGTTAACATTTAGCCCAGAGCCTGTAAGGTTTGAGAGAGTATTGAGACTTTAAAATAATTTTTTTCAGTGAAACAGAGGGAATTTCTGTTTTTGTTTCTCCTTTCAATATCCTGCCCCTCAGAATAAAAAATAAACATTATTTTCCTTTTTAATTTGAACATATTAGATCATTTAAAGCACATGTGACATTAGTAATTTTTGAAGTTACTGAAAAAGTAACAACATTTGTATTTTTGTTTTACCCAGGAGTTAAATAAGGTCAGCGCTCAGTTGGATCAGGTTACAGCTAAGCTGAATGACAAGCAGGAATACTGTACTCAGCTGGAAGCCAGTCTTAAAGAGTACAAAGAAAAATGCCTTTCTTTAGAACAGAAAACTGAAGAACTAGAGGCACAGCTCAAGGTTTGTATTGAACACAGTATCTGGACCTACAGAAACTGATCTCTGCTGTTAGGCAGCATGTGGTAAAAGCTGTGCTCAAATTAGGGGGGAAGGGTTATATCAATATCACTATTGTGGGTTTTCTATCTCACTAATGTTTCCTGATTCACCATTCAATCCTGTTCTCCTGTGCTAGTATATCACATTAAATAGATAGGCCTAGGACACTGCCACTATTGTGTCATTTTCCTGTGTGTGTGCTTCTGCCAACCTTCCTGCTACCTGGAAATTGTTATGTGAGGGTCCCAAAATCAGAGTTTTCAAGTTGAACTTACATACTTTACAAGTAGTAGCAGGGAATATGTGTTACATTGGCTAGCCTTGCTTAGCACCACCTGTCTGGTTTAATTTATTGCTGAAGCCTTTCAGTAGGCTTTTTAGCAAGATTTATTTATCACTCTTTCATCTCTTAACTTGGTCTGGAGTCTTGCATTCCATTTCTGAAATCAGTTTTTATTTTGAAGTCCACATAATGCTGGCAGAAGGTTTGCAGAACTTCCTGGTGTTTTGATATGCTAGTATTTGCAGTTAAGCATATAGATTAGACCTAATGCTTGAGAGCTTTAAAATTTAGGCTTTGACCTTTGTTCACTATTAAAAAAAAAACACTTGGTAGTCAAAATTCATAACACACAAAAGCATATGATTCAGGGATCATGGGAGCAATGCAGAACTGTGTTGTCTGTCTTCTGAAGGAGGTTAGTAATCTTTTTGCTCAAGACTGAGTTGGGTGTTTTTCCTAGCTTTTGTGCTCTATAGAAGAGAATGAAGATTGTTTTCCCTGTATGAAATTTTAAATCCAATGCTATTTAAAATTAAAGCTGTCATGCATTTCATTATCAGCATAATTATTTTGTTCTTCTATCTTGTCTTTTGGACACTGGGTTTTATTTTTTCTTGCCTACTTTGATTTGTGTTTTTAGTTTTCATTCTTTTGCTGTAATTTCACAATTAGCCAATGGACACAAATGCTTGGGATAAATACAGAGCATGCTTGGGTATGATTTTATGAGGTTCCTGGTAGCTGAAGTGTGAAACTGAGCAGGGTTGTTGATGTTGTCAACAGGAATGCAATTCTATGTAAAATCTTGGCATCATCACCATTCTTTGAGATTTTTCCAGTTGAATATGTGGCATTTAAAAAAAATAGAAAAAGAAAATAGAAAACAAAAAGCCCTCAGGAAATTTTTTGGAGAAACATGGCCACTTTGTTTTGTGGCCTCTGTGTGAAAGCAGAAGTGCCTGTAAAACAGTCAGTATGTTGAAGAGTCTAAACAATGCCCATTTGCTGAAGGCTCCTGTGTTCTTTATATTCCATGTCAGTGAAAAAGTAGCTTTGGAAAAAAACAGAAGAAAAACCTCTTCCAGGCAAGCACAGAATTCCTTCACCACTTCAGTTTGTGTCTTTGCTTCTGCTGTAAAGCTTTTTGTCTATTACTTTTCAGTAAAATGTCTGTTTGGCCTTTTATTTAGAGATGCTTTTAGAATGTTTTACTAAAGTACTTCAGTTCTGGAGGAGCAGGTGATTAGCTGGAACTAAATAGTGAAAGATAAATTGTAAAGTAAAGAAACAGATGATATGTGAGAGTTGTGACTGCTTTCTACAGTTAATGCTACTCACAGACTAGATGACTTTGCTTTTTATTGCTGTTTTTATTTTGTTGGTTGTTTTCTGATGGCTTTATTTTTTTATTTTCCTCTCTCAGAAACTTGAAGGTGACATTCTTGATTCTAGAGGAAGCAAAGACCAAGCTCTTCAGGAGTTACAGCAACAGCAACATCAGAACAAAGAATTAGAGCTCCAGACAGCAGAACTGAGAAAACAACTTCAAGCAGCAAGAGAAGCGTATGCATTTCCTGTGTTATAGTACTTTTCAAAGTCAGACATAAAACCAGGGCAATTTGGACTAGAGCTGAAATTTTCTGCTTCTCTCCTGTGATTTCATAAAGTTGTAAATAAGTGCTGTCCCCTCTGCTACAAGAACTGTGTTGTATCCCACCTGTTGTCTTTCACTCCATCTGCCATGTTGTGTCACAGGAGTCACTGACTGGTGTGATTCACTACACTTCTTCCTTTTATTCACTGTGCTTGTTGTCAGCTAAATGTCTGAACAGTTTAATGTAGTAAGGTCCATCTTTAAATATTTATAGCTCTGTAACCTTTTTCAAATACAAATTTGCAATATATGCAGAAGCAGCAAAGGGGTAGTTTCTGTTCATTATAGTTGAGAAAGAAAGAACCACCTCAAGACTATTTTCTGAAATTGCTGCTTTGTCCTAACTGGAGAGATGTAATGGCCATGGATGAAAGTAGAGACTTTTAAGGATACAAAAGAACCTGTGGAAAAGAACTTTAAAAAAGTATGCTTTATCCTTTTGTATTTGCAGGATGTCTAATGCTCAGCTGGATTTGCAGAAGAAATCTGAGGCCCTTGACCAAGCAAACCAACAAATTACAAAGCAGGAGGCAGAAAAGGCCAGTCTCAAACAAAACCTTGAGAAATCAAATCAAGATACAAGTAAACAGCTCAAGGAACTTGATTGTAAAATGCAAGCAGCCACATCAGAGCTGCAACAAGTGAAGTTAGAGAAAGACACTCTATTAAAGGACCTTACAGATACCAAAGATAAGCTCTCAAAAAGCTCTGAATCCTTCAAAAAAAGAAAGGAGGAATTAGAAAAAGAAATTAAAAAAGGAAAAGCAGCTATGGCAGAAATGGTTAGTAGATTCTTTAGTTAGGCATTAAGCTTGGTATATATGTTCTGATAAAATGACTTTGCTTTCTGTTTGAAAACAGTGTACATATGATGAAAATGCATGAATATTTAGTACTGTAAGGAAAACCAAATTTTGATTTTTAGTAGTTCATAGTGGTTTCCCACCTTAAATTTTTGCCTAGATATTTACAGTAGTAAACATCAGTCATATCACATAACAGGATACTTTCTTCTTGCTGCACTCCTTTAACATAATGAAGAAACTAAATGGAGATGACAAGTGGTGAAACTGTTTGATGGCAAATGTCCCCCTTTTAAAAAATACATCAACCGTATTATAACAACACAAAGTTTTGGAACCTTTCCTAAAATGCTGTTGTATTTAAGAAGTTATTTTTCTGAGGCCATTTTAATTCCCTTTCTGAAGTCTTTATATATAGAACTTCCTGTGTGTTTGTCTGGACATGCTGGAAAGCTGCATACTGCAGTCAGAGAGAGTAACATCATCTGTCATTTGGGGAATGCCTAGCTTAAGGTATTACTGGATTACTAGAACTATTTGAATTTCAGAAAGGTCTTATAAGTGACAGTATAACAAGTACTTGACCACCAGGGCAACCTATTATGGTAAAGAAAGTAAACTATTACTGGGGTTAAGATATACCTTTTTCTTACCTCTTCTGCCTTGGTGATATGAATGGGCACTATATGAATACAGTTGTTCTGACACCCTTGTCTCAGATGTGGCATGGGGTGTCTTTCTCATACTCTTCTCATCTTATATGTCACCATTTTCCAGCACACATTCAGAGCTGCTTTTAATCTGATCTAAAAAAAAATCTGCTTCTAGTTAAAAAGAACATTTTTCTCTTACTCATTCACCTTTTGAAGAAAAACTCTTTTGTTTGCTTTTCTTAGTTACTGCTGTTTAAAGATTTGTTTCTCCTAAAAACTTGAAGGATTTTCTCTGCAGTTTAAACTTAAAGGTAGTAGTCCAGATTCTGCTTCTAGTTCTGTAGTCTCTGAGGCTCTCCATTGTCTTAAATATGTAGTATTTGGACTTAACATATGGTTGCAGATGCATGGAGGTCTGCATATTTACTTGCTTGTGAGTTTTAGAACATGAGGGAATTTTAGATCCTGAGCAATACCAATGAGCCTACTACTTTATCAAGAAGGAGAAGGGTTGCCAACCCAGCTTCAAACAGGGAGACTATCCCTAATCAGAAAAGCTCTGGCACCTGGTTGAGTTTATTAGTACAGGGCATCTAACGTGTGGCTTGGATTTGCTCCTTAAAGCTTTGAGAGGTTTTGAGCTGAAAATGTCTGCATTTGAGACGGTAAGATTTTTCATTGAAAATGAAAGTGGTATTTTTAAGGATTTGGAACTCCTGCAAACATGCTCCATACATGGTCTTAGAAGCTAAAAGGAATATTTCCTTGTCTTATGTTTTTTAGGAAAAATCTTGCCAAGAATTAAAACACCAGCTTCAGATACAAACAGAGTCTGTAGCTAAAGAGAGGAATGAATTGAAAAACTCACTGGAGAAAAAGGAGGGGGTAAGTTGTCCGCTTAGTTTCAAAAATGTAAAAACCAATAATAATAATAAATATTTAAAAGATTGATTTTCAGTCTCACCTGCTGGGACTGGTGAGAGATAAGGATGTTTCAAATCTTTATCTCTGAAATAAGGTGATACTAAAACTTTCCTAGAGGGTAATGTGAAGCTTTAAAATACAGGTTTTAGTTGTAGTTTTCTGTGCTCCACATACCGTAGCAGGGGAGTTTAGCCCTTCAGGTTTTTTCATTAGTGAAATTATTATGTGGTATTACTGTGTCGTCGTTTTTTTTTGTATTGCCATACAATAAAAGTTGTTATTTCAAATCCTTAGGTCTATTTTATTCTGACTCACTCAGTATGTTCTCACTGTAGCTGGCAGGACATTTTCAGATATCCTTCAAGGATTGAATTCTTTTTCAAACTTGTGTAAGTCGCTTGTGACTACATAAGGACCAAATGTACTTATTTTTCAAAGATGAGCATTCAGACCATGCAGTCCAGCTGGCAACCTGAAGGACACGTCTGCTTTCATGGATTTCTTTACCCAAGGCATCTTCTGTTCCCTAAAGGAATCAGAAAAGATTTGAATAATGGACATAGTTTGATAGACTGTGACGGACACTTACTGTCTGAAAGAGGTTTGGGGTGTGCAGGTGTGATGGGAATTGCTTTGTGGCTATTGCTGCTGCTTCCCTGGCTCTCCATTCATTCAGCTGAAGTGCTGTGGTGCTCAGTGGAAAGTAGAGAAGGATGAGCTTGGTGTATGCTGCAGTTGGCAGCAGGAGAGCCCAGACCACTGCTGGTGTGAGAAGACTTGCCTGATCTTAATTTAGAATAGATAAAAAAGACTGCTGTTGATCTCTGGGTAGTAAATTTGGAATAACAGACTATTTTAATGTGTTATGGTAGTTCTTAAAATCTGCTTGCCAGTGTTCAACCACATAGCTCTGAAACAGCAGTGGCAATGTGGGATGGTCTGGTTCTGTGAACAGCATGTACAAAAAATTATTTAAATTTAAATTATATACAGTTACTTAATATTTTTGAATGTAGATTTCTAAGCAGTTGTCTATAGACCTTGATTCAGCAAGAGCACAAGTACTGGAAATCCAGGGTCTTCTGAAGGAAAAAGAAAAAAGTGAGCAACATCTCCAGGGAAAGCTGAGAGAGTTAAAGGAATCATTTGAGCAGAAGAAAAAACATAGTGAAACACTGCAAGCTGAATTAAAAACTGCCCTTTTAGAAAAGGTAAGACTGTCCTTTCTTACTCTTACAAGAAAATGAATGTAAATTCCTCTGATAAATATTGAAATTTTTATGTCAATAACTTTGTGATAAACTCTGTTTGCTGTAGTCTTGTTGGAAATGATAAGGTCAGGATGTAGAAATGAGGTTTTCAGATGTTGTTGGAAATAAAAACAACAACATCAACAGCAATAATGAAAAGAACCAGTGCTGAAATATGAATTCCATAGGAAGTGAGTTTTAATAAAGGGATGAAATAACCTAGACTGAATGTGGGTTTTTTGCTTCAGGAGCAAAGCAAGAGCTGCCATTTTCTTATAAAGCAGTAGAATGTCATGAGAGTATTTTTAGACAAACTCTGCAGTGTTTTGAAATGTCCACAGCAGTTTTAAACTGAGTCTTCTCCTATTATACCAAAATTATCTGAGTGACAGTATAAAACTCATAAACCATAATGGGAAGAGTTCAAATGTCTTACAACATTAGGGAATGTTGTGTTGTGTGCCACGCACTGTTAAATGTGGCTCCAGCTTTGGCTGCCCAATGCTACATGTTCATATTTGTGCTTTAGACAGCCTGTGGAAACATTAAGTCTTGGTGTTGTGGTTTAACCCAGCCATCAGCTCAGCACCACAGAGCTGCTCACTGCTTGGGAAGACAAACACCATCACTCCAAACTCCATCCCCTTTCTTCGTCTGCTAGTCCCATAAGCTGGGCATGATGTCCTGTGGTATGGAATTTCCCTTTGGTCAGAGGGATCAGCTGTCCTGGCTGTGCCCTCTCCAAACTCCTGAGCACCTCCAGATTTCTTACTCCTAGGGTGGTGTGAGAAGCAGGAAAGGCCTTGGCTCTGGGTGAGCATTGCTAAGCAGTAGCTAAAACATTCCTGTGACAACAACACTGTTCCCACCACAAATCCAAAACACAGCCCCCATACTAACTACTATGAAGAAAATTCTACCTCAACCAAAACCAGCACACTTGGAAACATTATTCCAATTTTTATTGTTTAGTCTTAATGTGTTTCACTTTGTCTTTTGTAGTGAATTAAATTTTGTTATTGAATTAGTTATAAAATGTTACTGTAAAATCACAAATATCAAGTTACTGAACTGTTATTCCATAAGAAGAACAAAATTATCTTCTTGCAGTAGAAATACATTTTATTGAAATGCTTAAGCTAACTTGACTGTCTGTAACTTTAACTACAACTTTCTATGCTTATGTTTCAGGCAGAGCTGGAGAATAAACTACAACAGCAGTCTATTTTGTCAGCACAGGAACTTAAAGCAGAGAAAGGCAAGCTAGCAGACTTACAGAAGGCCCATGATAAACATAAAGAAAACATGGAGAAGCTGCAGCTGGATCTTTATGGGAAAGAGTCTGAGCTGCTGGCAACCAGGCAAGACCTTAAGGTACTTGCAGTCATTTTAATGTCATATGTGACTTAGCAGGTGTTAATATCCATTTTGAAGACCAAGAAACAATGCAAGAACTATATAAGTGAAAAAAAAAAATCTTCTCCTATATATAGAATTTAGTGCTGTTTAATCCCTTCCCCTGAGACAAAAGAAATTCTGAAACTAATTTAAAGGCAAACAGATTTGCCAGTTTACCTGAAATACCCTTGCATTTCTGCAGCAGCAAAGTGAAAGGTGATTTGGTTTCATATTCATTAGAGTTATTTTTTAATGTTGCTTTTTCATGTTATATACTGTAACTTTCAACTAATTTAAATAGCATAGCTAATTAGGGCAAGGTCTGCCAGCATGTGAGTAACTGCTGTCTTCCAGATGATTTAACTAGAATATTCCTGGCTGATGGTAGATGTTAAGAGATGTCAAACTTAGAGAAACAGTAGGCTTTCAGACCTACCTGGAATACAAGTGCCAGAATTTAGTCCTTGAAGTTTTTGCTATTCCTGGACTGAAGTTACCTGGTTTTGTATTGGTGTGCAGTGTGCCTTCAAAGAGGTATTGCTGAGAGTTGAGCTAGTCAGCAAAGATGTTTTTTGGCCCTTTTTTCTGGCCTTCTGCTTCGTGTCAGTACTAAGCCAATGCTTCAGTTAGTCCCAAGGACATTCTGTGCCATAGAGACTGAACACCAGGTTCAGGTTATTTTAAGAAACAGAGAAATACCTCCTTTACATATAGGCCACTGCAGTTTTATTGGACTTACTCCTTTGTAGTGATAAATTATCTGCCATGTTTCCCTGCAGCTTATTGAAGCTTTACATTCAGTGCACCATGGTTGAATTGCTCCATTAAATTGTGGAGAACTTCTGCATGATTAACAAGCTGTGGTGGTTTAAGCATATTCTTTCTTTCAGTTTTTTGCTATTGCACATATACATCTGTGAGTTTCTTTCCTGCAGTGCATTTAAATCACCTTCTAGTAATGGAGTGGCTTGTAGAAGCATTGGATTCGTTCAGTAACTTGGGGTTTTTTTTTGGTAGAGTTTTTATTAAAGTATCACTTATGGTAAAATAGCTCTGAATAAGTATTGCTATTAAAGCAGTTTGATGATCTCTAATTCTGGCAAGTATAAAATAGGACAGTAAGTGTCTCACATGTATTTAGACCCGATGGGATGGTAGCAAGAGAGAGGGAGAGCTCTATGCTAAAAGGTAGAATAAGGTGAAGGCAATGGGGAAGCAAGATTTTTAAGGTGAGCAATGGCAACTTGATTTATGATGTAAGTTTCTGTGGAGCCTAGAGAACCTGAAGAAGATTTGGGTTCCTAAGTACTGAAGTGTTGTACCAATTTGGAGGCTGTTTGCTTGATTTAAAAATTTTGTAAAAATCATATAAAATCATATATTAATTAGGGTTAGTGAGGTCTGAGTGATGCCACCTTTTTTTTTCTCCTGGAAGGGGGAAAAGGTGGGAAGCTGAACTTATGGTTGTGCTACCTGAGTACAACTTTAAATTAAAGAAGCAGTGATAACTTGTCTTAGAAGACCACAAAAGATAAAAGCACATTCAGACAGCCTCAGAGTGATGATGTTAGTCTTGAGAGATGAATATCAAAATGCCACTGAAGAACTTTGTAGGAGAATTTCACAATCTGTTCAAAATCAGTTGTCTGCATGATCCTTGAGCAAGTTACTTATTAAAAGTAGCTCATTTGAGCCAGAGCTGTGTGTTTTGTGTGAAGTTTGGAACCAATGCTGATGGGCAGACTGAGCTTTAGATTGGCCTCAGTCTTCTTCGTAGGCAGTGGTAGAAGTGTTTAAAACTTGTCCGTGTGTAGAGTCAGCTTGGGTGCCTTTCAGTGCAGGATTTTTAGCAGAGTTATGAACTCCCTGCAGAGCTGTGTCGAGTCAGCCCTGTCAGGAGCCCAGCGTTGTCCGGAGCAGGCATGGCCAGACCATGTCGTGGCCCCCCAGCAGTGCTGGATCAAAGGGAAAGCCGCACCGTGCTCTCAGCACGCGGGTGGCGGGCTCGGGGCGCGGCGCTGCCTGCTGGCTGCCCGGGGGCCCGCCAGGGCCGGGCTCACAGCACCATCTGCCGGCTTCGCTCGGGAAAGGCTGCTGGGCTCCGCCTGGGCCCGGGTGAGCCCCGCCGAGGGGGAATTGTCTGCCGCTGCACACCCGGCACGGCCCGAGCCGGGGCTGCGGGGCACGGCACCGGGGAGCCCGGGCTCCTGCCGAGCAGGGCAGCAGCGGCCGGCTGCGAGCCCTGGAGCTCCGAGTCCTGCAGAGGACACCGGACAAGTCCTGTAATAAAAATTAAAAAAAAAAAAAAAAATCAACCCAGAAGTGAAAATGTAGTTATAATTTTATTATACTATTGGCTGCAAATTTCCTTTGGATTAAAAATATCTCTAACAGTAACTTTCATACATGTTTTCATCCTTGTGACTGGAAAAAGAAAGAGGATTTGAGTGTTTGTTAAAGCTAGTTTTTGATAAAAAAGGATATATGTAATTAAAAAAGAATACCCCTAAACAATTTTTTATACACACACGTTTATACAAGTATCTCTGTGTGCATATTGTGAAAAATGTGTATTTTATGATAGGCTTTTCGCAAATATTAGGATTAATATTAGATGTGTTATGTTGAAAAGTTATGCTGTATTAATTTTCTCAAGTCATGTGTTAAATATAGTTTTAGGTTATAACATAATGTTAAAATAGGAATTATGTATGTGGGATGTTTGTTTTTGTAAGAAAGGAATGAGGTATTCGCACCAGATAGCAGCCACAGGACACCTAAATCTTTCAGAGAATGAAAATTTATTGCTCTTTTATCAGAATAAATAAACTTCTTCCCATCTTGCTCAGTCATTAAGATGTTGTCATGATTAAGAGGAAGAAGTTGATGATGCCCAGACACAATCCTTTGTTTGCATTAAATTTATGCATCATGTATGAATTGTATGAATATGAAACAGGCTGTTGTTTTTAATGTTTAAGGCTCTGTTAAGGTGTGTCCTTTTTTGGGCTTATTTTGCCCAGAAAAAGTACCTGGACATCTGTTACTCTTTGTTTTTTATTGTCTCATATTGTCTCATATATCCTAATCCAAATTGTCCAAATTTTTATTACTCTAATTATATTACTATTTTTATAACCATTTTATTATTATTACACTTTTCTAATCTTAAAAACAAGTGATTGGCATTCTTCACACATATTCACACTTCTTTTTGTGTGAAAAAGGCATTTTTTTATATAGAAGAGTTAATAAAAATGTACAAACTGTTATTTTTGCCTGATTTTGACTTAGTGCGAGAATATTTTCTGTGAATCTGATCTCCTGAGCTCTGCCAAATATTCTTCAGTTTTGGCATTTGTGCTTTTTGTAGTCAGTCCTGGTTTCTTCTGTGTTTTCAAAAGAATGTTTCTTTGTCTCCAGTGTTGGCATTGCTGTCAGCATATATTCAGTGAATGTTCTGGAACAAAATTCATACTTGCCAGACCTCGGTTGTGTAAGTTAGGAGCCTAAGTTTCATACAATCAGTCTAACTCTTTTCTTAGGAAATGAAGAGAGATCAGGTTGGCATCTGATTTAATGAATAATTTAATTTGGTTCCTTGTGGACTGGGATCAGGGAGCACACTGACTCAGATGCTTGTTTGTGCACTTCATGTAGGTAGAATAAATCTAGATCTACCACCCTGCTAGGACCAGTTGTGGGGCTGGTGCTGTGATTTGCACTGGCACAGCCCAAGCTGTAGTGAATCAAACTGTAATTTGAAATACTTTTATTTATTTAAACTCTGTACCATTAAGCCTAGCACTTCTCTGTATTTACACAAATAAGTACTGATGGACCCCTTTTGTTCAGTACCTGTTCCTTGTCTCAGCCTCAGTGTAGACACAATGGGATAATCTGTACAGTGCAGACAGTTTGAGGCGTGGGTTGAGAGAGAAATACCCACTGTGTGTGGGTGTCACTGTCCACTTCATCACATTTCAGCATCTGGTGTTAGCAAATTTGATGTAACCACATTTCTTCTTATGGAAACAAAATTGAATAAAAGTTGTGGTTTTACTATGTTTCTTTCTAAAACTTCAGAGACTGTTGGGTTTTCCTGTGAAGATGTTATATGATGATGCTAGACTTCTGTCCTCCCTCAGTTTTAGGAAAACAATGGTATTCCACTGCACAGAGTGAGATAATTTTCCTCTCTGAAATACTCATCCGACTGAAACCTTGAAACTGCAAAAGCATCTTGTATTTTTTTACAAAAAATTCTGAGTCAACACCTTTCAAAGTATTAAGTAGTAAACTCTAATATCTCAGAAAGAAACTGAAGTAATTTGTCTGAAAATTAGTTTTAAAGCTGGTGTGAGCTTTTTAAGAGTCATGGGGATTCTTGAAAATGCTGTTGAATCAGCAGTGTTCCATTACTGCTGTTTCAAATTAAATCTGGCTCTACAAGCAAATACTTCAGATATTACAAAGGAGGGTCATGAGGCATGGAAATGAATTAGCTTTTAAATCAATATGGGAGTGACTAAAGCATATGTATAATTGAATGAAGCGAAAATTCTGCTTATAGTTCCTCTTAAAACCACTAACCTTCAACAAGAGGTTTGATTAATATTTAAGCAAGAACTTCAAAAAGAATTGAGTTTGTCTTGAAAGAATTTAAATCCTTACTGCTGCACTGAAGGCAATAAACTTATTAGTAATAATAAATCTCGGCTCACCTTCTGTACCGTGGCATCAAAAGTTTACATAAAATAGCTATATTTTGGAGAAGTGGAGGATGAGTTTTAGTTGGTTTTTTCCTCATTGATTTCAAGTGGAACTAGTCTTTATCTAAGCTAGAAGGTTTAAAAAACCTTCAGAATATTGAATCAAAAATAACCCCCAAAGTTAGACTTTGTTGTGGGCAAACAGAATGAGCTTGGCTTTGGGTGCAAGTTTTGTATTGTTTCTTAGGATTTTGTGGCCTGTTTCAGAGAGATAAATCAAAGTTTTTTCTAGCTAGTGGTAAGAATTAGAAGCAAATAAAGTATCATTTCTGGATTTTGAACAAAAGCTTAAACTTATTGTTTACAATGCTTATGCAGCAGAAACTGTGAAACACTTTATCCTGATATTAGCATTTTTATCTTATGCATTTCATTTCAGAATTTAAAAAAAATTATGATTTTTCTAGCACTGACTTTATTAAGTCATTGGTGAAAAATAGCATTGAATCATTTTTGAAATCTTCAAAGTATAGCTTCACTGCTTCTTAAGTAACAGCTGTCTAGAGTTATAGAACAGTTGATTTACCTAGATAATAAAATTAATTTATGTGAGCAAATTCAAGAGTATTCTCTTTTTGCCAGTTATCTTTTGTTTCTTTGTCCTTCTGCATGTTATCACCTTTTGTCTGTGTAAGGATGCAGGCTGGAATATGTACAGTAAGTTTTTGTTCCTGGAAATTATGTTGGCATAGTTTCTTTTTACTTAGGGTAACCTTGTAAATGAGAAGTTCCTGTAATTATGCTCTGTCGACATTTGAAGCTGTGTTGCACACTAGGTAGCAGTTTGTCTACTTGGAAAATGTTTGTGGCAGTTTAGTATGTGAAATTTTCATACTGATGTATAACTTAGAACTCTCTTTGTAATTAGTCCACAGAAGAAAAACTTGCTCTAGCTCAAGAAGAATTAGTTTCCAGCAGGAATCAAATTGCTAGCAATAATCAACAGATTCAGGAGCTGAAGAAAGCTAAGTCTACACTGGAGCAGGATGCATCAAAGAAAGAACAGCAGCTGGGTGAGAAGACCAAAATGCTACAAGATCTTCAGAATGACAGGGTAAATGCCTCTGCCTTTTGAAATCTCCACACCGGAGATTTCACAGCCACTCCATGCAGGCACCCTTTATTATTTTGTATTACATCCCTAATTTGAGAGCATAACACTGTTACAGTGCATAACAATAACAGTTTTACTGAAGCTCTGGTGAAAAGACTTACAAAAGAGACAGTTGTACTGAATTTGGTTCAGAATATGCTCTCATTTTTTCTAGACAGGTTGTGTCTGGACAGGTGGGAAAACATTATTAATTTTAAATCTAAATCTGCAATCATGCTGCTAATTGCATTACGAACTGTGGATAGATATATGGCAGTTGTTTCCCCATAGTTACAAAGTCACCAAGTAATTTTTGGGCCCTGGATGTTTTTTGATTGGTTGGGTTTTTTATTTTGTGAATTTGCAAGAGGTAACTTTTCTAGCACTTCTATTTCTCTTCAAGATTTTGAAAGAAAAAGATTTGGCTAATGAAAAATGTAAAACGGCAGAGCTCCAGGAAATAAGGAATAGACTTGAAAAAGAAAGTGCCAAGCTGGGTGAAGAGCTTAGAGCCTGCAAGCAAGAATTTGAGAAGGTACATTGCGACAAAGTTTTCTTCATGTGTTTGGTTATCTGATGAGAAATATGTGTCTACTCAGTAGATGCCTGGAATGGTTTTGCAAAGATTGTTACTGTAAATATTGGTAGTACAGGTAAGGGAACCAAAGCCCAGATTTTATTGATCTCCCTCAGCAAGGATGTCTTGTGTGGTGATGATCCTTGAGCCTAGTGAGCCTGTCACCAGGGCCTAGTGAGCCAGCTGGGCTGCATTACTTGTCTTAGCTTCAGGATGGGGTCTGTGTCTTGCCTGTTCTTCAGTTCCACTGTAAATTCACTCTGCATACCCCTGCTTGACTATTCTGAAAGGAAAAGCTGTCCAAAAGAGTCACAATGATGAAGTTTTGCACATATTCTAGGCACATCTGGACTTCTCAAGGATGCATGGTAGAGTTGAATCTTTCTTACTGTTGTTTCTTAAAATGTCTGAAAAAGTCACAGTTGGGGAAAACTCATAAAAGGCAAATGTCAGGAGCTTCATAAAAGACAAACTCTCTTCCAAAACCATAACAATCAGTTGAGCTCTCAAAAAGGTAAATGTTGGGAGACTTTAATGAAATAATTTTTAGTCTTCAGTGAAACTAATTGTTTCTTGCCACACTATACATATTCTGTTTTTTTAGTCTCTATAAAAACTAACATTCCTAAAAGGCTTCAGTTTGTGTTTTCCATAATGTATTATTAGCAGTTATATTTGCATCTGTTAAGCACACTTAGTTTAAATTGTTGCACAAGTATAAATACAGGTACAATTCCCTATACACTAATAAATAGAAAATAACATGATAGCGTACAACCTTCAGATGTTCTTTTGCTCTCCTTTGATTAGAAAATGGTCTGTAATTTTTAGGTATAATTCTGTACTTTGTTTCTCTTGAGCACTCTGTGCTTGGGGAAAGGTATTCTAATTCTTGTTGTTCCTCAAATCTCTATTCTAAAGAATAAAATTTGTGAATATGTGAAAGGTGTGCACACCAATGTCAGCTTAATAGTCATGTCTTAATTTTCCTACAAGAATCAGACTGAATGTCTTTGAGTCTTTATGTCCTAAAGACTTAAATTCTGTTTCCCATCTCCTAGCAAGGAGTGGATGTATATGTATCTCTAGGGCATCCTCTTGTTCTGAGGATATGTTCTTTTCACTGTCCTTGGTTTGGTTTTAACTTGTATTGTGAATTTTGATTTATGGAAAATGGTCCACCCCTATTAGTCTGTTAGTACGTATATCTTTGGCTGTGTAATTTTATGGAAAATTATTTCTATAAATTAAATGGACTATTCTACTTGAGTTAAGTTACAGAGGAACAAGTAAAGCCATTATTTATATCAGCCCACTTGCTTAAAACAGAGTAATTTTTTATATACTGAAGACTAATAGAAACTAACTTTCTTTCATCAGCATTCAGTTTTACATTGTCATTACAAAGTTTTTAACCTCGTTATTGCAAACAGAGGACAATGTGAAGTAAATTTAAAAGTAGTACCTAGAAAATGACAATGGATGCATCTTTTCAAGGAGTGGTAGAAAACAATTCAACAGATCTTCCTCTCTACTTTAGTAGAAACATACATTAAAATTATTTCTAAAATTGAATGTTGATCATATAAGTTTAAAATCTTTGATCATGAAAATCACTGATACTTTGCTCTATAAAATCATCCTTTCTTCTAGTGATAAAACTAAAAATGGTTGCTGTCCTCTCCTAGGAAAGAATTACAGTATTTTTGAATTTAAATCCATTTACACTTTCAGCATTGCTACTTTAACTTTGAACTCTGTATCCTAACAGGAGGTGACAAATCTCAAGGATGGAAACCAGCTGTTGATTCAACAGAAATTAGAGCTGCAGGGCAAAATAGATAATGCAAATTCAACTCTGGAACAGGAGAAACAAAAACATCAAGCTGTCAAAGATCAACTGAAAAAGAGAGAAGAGGAGCTGAAGAAAGAATGTGCTGAAATTGAAGCCAAACTGGTTAGTATATTAGAGAGAACGAGACTGCTGTTTTGTGAACATGCCTTTGGATTTTTCCAGGGACAGAAAGGAAGCAATGGGTTGACTTCAGTTTCACTTTATATGAGCTTTTAAATGACAAGATCAAAAATCTTCAAGGCATTTAATGGTATACGAAAATTCACTGAGGTGACAACCTTGTACAGTATGTTGATTAAAAGTAGTGATTCTATTACAGTAAGATTCTTTGGGGAAATGTAGGGAATAGGGAAAGAATGCTTGGAAGCTTGTTTTTCATTTTTCCATTGTTTTTATAGCACACAGAGAAAAAAGACAAAGAAGAAGAAAAACGGAAACATGAGGAAAAAGAGACCAAGCTCACCATGCAGGTCACAGCCCTGAATGAAAACCTGGCCACCATGAAGAAAGAGTGGCAAAGCAGTCAAAGACGAGTGAGCGAGCTGGAGAAACAGACAGATGATTTACGTGGGGACAATGCTGTCCTGGAAGCAACAGTCCAGAATAATCAGGATGAGAGAAGAGCATTGCTGGAGAGGTAAGCTGTGGTCATGATGATGAGGAAGTGTAGTTTGAGAATTTAAATGAACTGAGGGTGAAAACTTGTTTGAGTTGATTTGGTATTCTGTAGTCATGCTTCATTTAAATTTGTATTTGTTCTTAGTGCCTGGGCTGTGGGTGCAGTTGCCAGAGTGCAACCCTCTGCCATCTCTGCCAAAGCACAGCAAGAGGTTTTGGGAACCAGCTGTGCTTTTTGTGATCATTCTGTAGAGAACAGGGCAGGCTTATCAGGATCTTTACTTATCACCAAAGCCACAGCTTTGTGCTTGCTCTCAAGGATTTATATCCATCTGTAAGACCCTTCTAAATCCACTGGGCTTCTCTGAGATTTCAGGTGTATAGGCTGTGGCTTCTCGTCTGTTGTGTCAGCCTTGTGGGGCCTGGCAGAGAGGACTTTTCTTACCTGAGCTAACTGTCCTTCTCCATCACTCTGAGGATTTAGTTTGAATATATGCCCTAGTCATCCAGAAGCCTGGAAGAGACCCCTTAAGTAGCATAGAATTTGCGTAGGAGCTCCCAGGTGTGCCTACTCAGCTCTGTGTTAGGAGACTGAATGTGTAATTGGATTAGATAGACTAAAGCTCACAAAGGAGACATTTTCTTCCTCCTGAAAAGCTGCAGTCTTATTTTCTCCCATCCTACTGTTGTCTCTACAATGTATTTAAGTCAAAGGTAAGCAGAGTGCTTTTCCTTCAGGCAGCAGGAGGCCTTGCAAGGCAGCAGGAGCTACTTGAATGCAGTGATTTCCAGGGGAAAAGCAATACCTGTGAGACAGGAAGCTTTCTTTGTCCTTATTTCCTGACATGTTTGGTGAAGGCAGAGGGGAAAACTTTTGTTGGTACTGTCAAGCTTGGTGGTTTGACTTTTGAGCAGTAGACCTTGGAAAAGGATGGGATCAATTCAAGTGAGATCCTGTTTCTTTGGCAATCCCTTGCTGTACTGTGTTGAACTCATCCAGTAGCTGTTTACAGCTTGGCAGAAAAATACCCTTTGAAATTTGGCTTTGAGCTGCTAACTTGAGTTTCAGCTGATGGAAGGCAGACTTGATAGAAGAAAAAGATTTCTTTTCTGCTCTGTTGCCTGACCTGATCTGCAGCAATAGGTTTGTGAGAGTGTCCCATGGCACAGGGATATTTATCAGGACTTGCTGTTGAGGGACTGCATTCAGCACTGTCCCTGGTTTGGGGTGTAACACCAGGTATTGATAAGCTGCAGATACTTAGGAGCAATGCCAGTATAATCTTTAATTGATTGTTACAACAGAATGTTTTCCTAGTTAAGGCATCCAAGAACCTTTCAGAGTAAGGATTTTTTTGGCTGGATTTTATGTGAGTGAGTTCTCAGACTGACAACCGACCCAAAGGACACACAGCATACTTTGTCTTAAATGCTTTGAGCTGACTGTTTATTATTTTGCCTCAGGTGTATAAAAAGTGAGGGAGAAATTGAAAAGCTTCAGGCCAAACTTGTAGAAATGAAGAAAAAGCTGGACAATACAACCGCTGCAATGCAGGAACTTGGCCGAGAAAACCAGTCATTGCAGGTATAATTTGATTTGAAGCTATAAAACCTGTTGATTCTCTGTTTGGGACCTTAGGAGAATTTCAAATTTGTGTCAGTTTGGTGGTGGGTTGCCTTTCTAGAGTGAATAAGGTGTTAGGTCTGTGGTGTGTGAGGGCCATACTTGTGTCTGTGTGTGATTACATCTGCTTATAGTTTTGAAGCTTGGAAGGTTTCCTCTCTGAACAGCCATAAGCCCTGAGTACCATGATAGAATTGGTGCATTTATTTTGCAATAGGTAGTGCTTGCTGTGGAAACAGAGGATATTAGAGGGAATAGACATACATTTTTTAAAAAGCCTGATGCTTTTTTTACATCTTCTGTATAGATCAAACACACACAAGCTCTCAACAGGAAGTGGGCAGAAGACAATGAGGTACAGAACTGTATGGCCTGTGGAAAAGGCTTTTCGGTGACAGTAAGAAGGGTAGGTGTGTTCTACTCTGTGTCTATGGTGATTTTCAGTTTTTATTGTTTTCAAACTCTTGGATTGGAAACAGACTTCAGAAAATGGCCTGAATAGTACTGTGATTCTCAAGACATCTCAGAATACAATTATTGTTTGAAATGCCATAACATATTAAAAATAATGGCTGTGGAGCTTGCTTTATTCATGGTTCTTTTTCCATTTTAACAGCATCAATTTATAAACAGTGTTAAAATGCTTCAATCCCCAAAGCAAGCTGGCAAAATTACACTGTTGCAAGCATATTTACAGCAAATATATTTATAACTGATCTGAATTAGATTTATGGTATAAAAGGAATGTAAATTGGTTGAAATTAGGTATGTGTGAAAATATGAGGCATCACCATGATCTAATGCTTTGTGACTATACATTTGTAAACATGGAACAGAAGAAACATCTGGATGTGTTTTAGGTCTGGAGTCAGACCTTGCTTGAAAAACTGCCGTGGTCAGCCAAGATGTTAGCATCAATTGGCAGGTCTGCCATTCATCCAGAGATGAGCACCCCTCCAACAAGTGACTTGGCAATGAAATAGATCAGAGTTATTTCTGAGGTTCATTTTTGCAGACCTTCCTGATACAGTCCTAGGTGACTCCCCCTGGCCTGCACTGTTTTGGTGATGTTCTTGGGTAGTCTTTGAACAGAGGCTGTAAGGATACTTCTCAATGTGAAAGCAGGTAATTACATATAAGAGGAATGTATTTTATGTGACCAAAACAAGCTCGAGAACAAATTCAAGAGGAGGATGAACTTAACCATCTATTTTCTGAAAGTGGTATATTCTCTTGACTCAGTGAAGCACTTCTGAATGTTTTACCCATATACCTTTTAGAAAATATTTACTCAAATGACCTTCTCTGTGCTATGTAACTGCCAATTAAAAATTAAGACTAATTTTTGAAACATGAGGGTTGATTTGGCTGAGTTGACTTGACATGATAGGGATCTCTATTAGTGATCACTGCCCTGCCACTGATGTTCAGCATGTATGTTTCTTCTCTTTTGCAGCATCACTGTAGACAGTGTGGAAATATCTTTTGTGCTGAGTGCTCAGCAAAGAATGCCTTAACTCCTTCCTCCAAGAAGCCTGTCCGAGTCTGTGATACTTGCTTTAATGACTTGCAAGGATAACTGGCTATCGTGAGTGACGAAGAAATGTTACACTAAAATTTACGATTTCTGTTGATGCACTTCATTCAGCACTCAGACTACTGTTCAGTTTGGACAATGATTGTAATACTTGGCAAAATCTAGTATATTTTAAAATGTTTATTGATACCAAGCAAAACTATTGTATTTTTTTGTGAGACACGGCCTCAGATCATTCATAGCTTACTGACATTCATCATGGAAAGAGCTTTTATGTCTAGATTAGAAATATCCAGTTTTGTAAATAAAGTTTAAACAGAGGAGTAACAATGTATTTTTTTATCTTTTATTTTTTTGTTCAAGAGAAACAGCATTTATGTGATATTGAAGTTTATTCTTGTTTCCTTCAAAGAAAAAGGAAGATGCAAAAACTTGTGAGGATTTTATGTATCAAATGTTGCTGTAAAAACATAACTAATTGTTGCATTTGATTGTGTATCTGATGGTCTTTATAAACCCCTGTGATTTTGGGTTTTTTCCTATCTCTCTGGTTCTTGCATTGTTTTCTCTAAAGTTTGAACTCCACAATGAGGGTAATGGCTGGACTCAACTTCAACTCAGTTTTATTTGACCTCTTGTAGTATCAGCACCCAAGTCCTTATCTAATACAGCACTTGGAACATCTTTACACATACTGTATTGGATAGTTGGTGTGTGAGTGCATCTGTCTCTCTGAGAGAGTATGTGTGAACAAGTGATGAGACAAAGTTTATCTGGCATTATAGCAGTATTTTATTTTACATTACAATATTTCATCCCATAGTGATTGATTTCACTTTTACAAATTTGGTTGACACATTTTAATATTCAAGAAACCCTTACATCATGTGGGTTTTAAAAAGCAAACAAACAGTGCTGGTAGAAGCCTGTGGCACATCTCTGCCCCTGCCCATTCTCTGGAAGCACTGAGAAATCACTGCTGTTCTAAGGGACAGCCAGACCTTCCAAGCCAGGCGTCCAACTAAGAGCAGGTATTTTTTGAGACAGCTGTAGTTTTTCTGGCCTATTCTTCTGTCCCTTCCCTCAGCTTTTGGCGGAAGAAGCTGAACTCCTGTAACACCTAACAAACCTCACTTTTCCATTACTCCATCTGACCCCCATTACCAGGGGCTCTGAAGTATTATGTTAGTTATGTGACTTAGTCTGCTTAGAATGGAAAACTGGCTTTGTTAGAAGCCAAACAACTCTTAACTAAAAGGCCAATATATGTGACTATGAATATTTATTCATACTTTCTGTACTGGGAATAGAAGTTTCTTGTACAGTTCATGTAAGCTCCATGCTTCTTTTTTGTTGTGATTTTGTTTGCACCTCTTCATTTTTGATTGCCTGTCTCTAACTTCCCTTTTTATCTGGTATTTCAAAACCCTTAAGATTATTTTTTTATAAGAAGGGATTATGCCTTCCAATATTTAGGAATTTTTTGTCTTAAATATCCTAATAAATTCTCCACCCCTCAAATCCTTCGGTATCTTACCGAATTTTGCCAACTGTTCAGAGAAAAAGGTTGTGTCCTGAATTCCTCTACTTCTTTTCTGAGGCAAGCAATCAAATTCTGTCACAATGATGGTATCTTAGTCATGATTAGGAAGATTTGTTTGCTTTTATCTAGTTACAGCTCTATATGTGAATGAAGTGTCTTCTTTTATAAAAAATGTCTTGATTAACTGTCAAGTGAAGAAACTTCATCCGTCTACTCCAGCAGTAACGATCTATATGTTTCATATCCCCTTTTAACTTACCCAGCAAATTCTACATTTGCACTGTCAAGGAGTTTTCGTAAAATTCAGTTCTTGTTTCCCAGAAGCCACCTGAATGATGTGACGTGTTCTTATCATTGTAAAAGGGTTTGGGTTACAACTGACCTGCTTTTCTGGTTTGAAGTTGAGTTGCTTGCTAAAAAAAAACAAAAACAAACCAAAACAAAAAAACCAACTGCTGCAACAATTCCATATGAACACAGCCTCTGGACTCCCTGTTTTTCCTCATCAGTGTAACTGTTTGGCATAAGAATCTTTTGAATAGAAAATATGAACAGAATCTCTGCCTCTGGGAATTTTTTTTTCTATTTATTTGTTTACTGAGAGAAACAAAAAAAAATTGCTTTAGAGTCTTTCTTTGTCTGACTTTAGAAATGTGGGAAAAGTAGAGACAAGACAGTTGTGCTCCAGCCTAGATACATTCTGCCCTTTTGTGTAACACACAAGAGCCTTGTGCTGTTGTTTGGGTGAAGGACAACCACATAGAATAGGAGGGATTTTGAGCAGGAAGGGAGAAATTTCCTGCAGCTGCCTAAGATCAAAACACTTGGGGCAGAGGAAGATGGAGATCTTTCAGGGGAGCTAGGAAAGTGGTTAGAAGATTCAGTTGTGTTTAGGTGTTTTGCTTTTGACTGGGAACATGTGAAAGCTCAGGAGAGACTTCTGCACTGGTAAAAGCTCTGGAGGGGTTGTTGTTAATTCAGCCTTTTGGGATGCCATTGTGTAAAGACAGAGACCTTTCCCAGCAGGTTGCTGAAGCAGTGCAGTTGGTTGACTGCAGATCACACCATCATGTGGAGCTCTTCAGCTTCAGGGGCAAAATGAGCTTGATTTTGGAAAGTTGCTTTTTGCTGGCCAGTTTGTATAAGCAGCTTTTTGAGGGGATGGAAATGCTTTTTGAGTGTACATTTGTAGAAAGAAGGATTGTTAAAGTCTGGAGGAACAGTGGGGTAGAAACTTTCATGTTTGAGCTTTGATTCTGCAGCAATACATCATGATTTCTGCAGCTTTTCACAGTGAGAAGTGAATTTATGACTCCATTGCTGAGTCTTATGCTCCTTCTTTTGTACTTGTAATTCTTAGTGCTGGTCTGTATTTGTTGAGAAGTTGATGGTAGACTGACTCTATAATACTTGGCTTCACTGCCAGGTTGGAAGCTGTGTTCAAGCTCAAGAAAATATCCCACAATGAGAGAAACTGGAAGGTGAAAAGCTGTGTATTTACAAATATGCTTGCAGAGTCTTACTGTTTTGATGGGCATGTTTCAGTAGGAATGTGGGCTTTTTGTTCCACTGCCTTAAAATCTAAGTAACTGGAAAACCAAGTAAAAAGCCTGGTGACTTTTACCACAGTAAAATAAAGGTTTCCAGGCAAAACAGTTTAATTCACTGATTTTTCAGACTGCAGACACAGGAACAGAGGGGAAAACTAATAAAATGGCAGAAGAGACTGACTCTTGGAACTGGAGGATGCATAGTTATGTGTTTTTACAGCTTCTAGCAATAGGCAGATTGCTCTGATTCCCTGAGGAGTGGCCATTATAGAGGAAGAGTGAAAATGATGGTAAAACCAGTAGGTTTGTGGGATCCTCAAGCAGCCTTTGATTACTAGTCATTACTATGGCATCAGGAATGGGATAGTGAAGTGTGGGCTTTGTTCTTGAAACTGTCCCATCTGCAGGAAATTCTATCCACATTCAGAATTGCTGCAAGAGCAGAATGTGACAGACCAGCTGCTTCATGGGCAGAGATAAGCTAAAAAAGCTTTTGTAGAGGATGGTCTTGCTAAGGGTGGGGAGAAGTTCTTTTAACTTCCTGGAGACTACACCTCTCTTCCCACTCAGAGACCCACAGTCCCTTGCATTTTTGCCCCACAAATGCCAAATCCTGCTGTTCTACTCTGGCTCATGTCAGCAGTACATCATACTGGAGACAGGTAGCATTGCAGAAGTCAGTGGCAGGCTTTAGATCTTAGCTGGCTCTGCTTCACTGTTACTTATTTCTTCTCCCCATGTACTCCCTAATGTAATCATCCCCCTTCTGGAAAGGTTGAATGAAGAGGATAAAAGTAACGAGTCACAGCAGGAAAAGTTGCTGTCTGGAGATGAAGAGACAAAAGGAATTTTTTGCTGCAGCTTCCAACAGAGGCAAGAGGTTTAGAGGGATCTCATTTTTCAGCTGGCTTCAATCTCTGCCACAAGAGTCCAAGACTGTAGGGTGAAATGTGGGTTTTTGCCTCTGTTTTTGGAAGGTGTCAAGTAACCAAGTTGGCATGGAGTGTGGAGCACAAGGTACACAAGAACAATGAGAACTTTTGTTGGCTTTGGGACCATTAGGGTTGTTTGTGAATCCTCACTGGAAAAGCTTTCTTACTAGTGAAGCAAGAAGGCATTTGGGAGCAGAAGCATGAAGTAACCTCTCTGTGTTTGTATTACATGAGCCAGAACAATTTAGCTTCTCATGCTAGATGTAACAGAAGTGACATTCATAAAGGAACCTGGAAAACTCAACTGATTTTCTGGATTGTTATGTGTCAGTTCACCATGGAGTGGAAACAAATGCTTGTTGCAAAACTTAAAAATATTTATGGCCAGTACTCAGTGATGGACAGAAAAATGCTGGAGCTGAAGTTCAGTAGAATCTAAACTATGCCAAGAAGAATGATATCATGGTTTGAGCATGTAGAAACTGATAAATTACTCTTCCAGGTACCACCTCTCTTGCTCTCATAGTCTCAGAGAACAAGGAAACAACACTGTCATTTGCACTGTGCACTTTTTGCTGTCTAAGAGAATCTATAGTAAGTGGAATGGCATCATGTGCATTGCATGTGTTAGTTGTAGTCATTGGACAGCAGGTTTATAATCAGCTGGATTTTTCACTGTATAAATTTGGCCCTAAGGAGAACTGCACTTACAGTTCCTTTTACCAAAAACACAATCATTATCTGAGAGCACATATAACAAAAACCATGTTAGTCACACGTGTCTTTGTAGAACTTAATTTTAAGATTATAAAGTGAGAAACAAAAAAAGAGTTTTATGTATTTTCAAGGATCTTTCCAGTTGTCTGTTTCTTTGGTTTTGAAACCTTGACCTCAGCATCCATTTTAGAATGAGTTTAAAACTATTGTCCAAATGTAGCCTCTCCAAAAGGACTAATTGATGTACTTTTCAAAACCAGCTATAATTGCATGTAAGTCCTGCCACAGAAATTTGGTTTTTGTGGTATTTTTTCTGCTTCTTTTTAAATGGATACTGAATAAAAAAGTTTGCATGTTTAGAGAGAATATTAAACCCCACTTAAGTTCCCAATAATGAAGAGTGTAGGTACTAGGTTATGTAACAAACTCTGCCTATTGTCTGTAGCTCTCCACATACTACACACTCACTGTGCAGCGGATAGAGAAGTGTCTGTGCATTTAAAGATTGATGAAGCCCTGCCAGCCCTTTGGATCAATGTTGTACAAAGGCAGGAGCCTGGAAGGCACATTTTCCAATTTTCCCTCCCGCTGTGACTGAAATATAACACTAAAACCAAATTTCTCTGTATTTCGTGCTTTTTTTTTTTTTTGGGTAAAGAGGGCTGGGAAAGGATGTTCATTGTTATATGTCAACAGGTCGGTGCTGGCAGGTCCAGGCTACTGCTGTTGGCATTATGGCAAAGTCCTCCATTGTATCACGCTGGAGCTTGATTCCTGGCACGAAAGGGATGTTTGAAAGAACATCTTGCTGGGTTAGCAATTACCAGAACTTTTTATAGTAATATGTCCAAAATGCTGCTTGTATAGAAATAGTCACTTTTGTAAGAAAAGAAAAAATTCACAAAAAAAGGGTCACATCCTCCACCCCCTCCATTTGATGCCATTACATAAGATTTAATTTAAGCTACCTCTCAATGTGAAATTCAAACATTAGGTAAGTTTAATAAGGTTTTCTCACGGTCATGTTATGTAAAAGTTATAGTGAATGCCAAAATTGTAAAAGTTTATCACCAAAAAAGGAAAAGAGTTGTTTTTTTTTTAATGTGTATTTAAAATAATCCAACAGTTTCGAGTTATTGTGAATTATCTTAAATTCTTTTAACTTCTGTAGTTTCAACCTTGCAAACTCTAGCTGCTGGACAGGAAATAAATGATAACCACAAGCTTTCATAATTAAGGTCTGCTGGGTAAAACCAGTTTTGTATGGCGCTTTGTCCTTTGCTTACAGATAGCCTCAGTCACCATATGTACCATTGACTTAGTCGTGTTTTTTTTCTTCAGTACTCGAGATGTGAACTTGATGAATGGTGTTCTGTAATGGATGTGTGCCACAAATTACATGGTCTCATTTGCCTCTTTTCTGACTTTTAATGATCAGTTTATTATTGCAGATGTGAATATTGTTCATACAGCTTAATTTCTGTATAATTGTATAAAATTTAAATGGAAAAAATATAAGTTTTTACTTGGTATTTAGAAGTAATGTATTATAAAAGACTTATGTTGCAGTTTTACTTACAGAGTACTGTACTTTAAACTGGATCATACCATCTTGGTAGGTGTAGATAGATTTTTTGCATGAGTCTGTTTTGGTTTTATTTCTTTTTAATTGAAGTTTTATTCCCTTAAGTTCTGCTTTCAGTGTATGTGTTTACTACTTGTGATCATGTAGTTGTGCCTTACATTGTGAAAGAATTTAGTCCAGTGTGCACTGTAATTCTTAAACTCTGTGATCTGGAAGGTGGCTGTGGATTTGAATGGGAAGGTGACACCATGCATCAACGGGTTCTGTATAAACTATGATGAATTGTTGCTGAAATGTCATTTTTGTTTTCTAATATGTTAAAGGAATGACTATTAATAATAATAAAAAATTAGACCTTTCTAATAGACCAGGTTATATAATTCAAAACTACCTTGCCCTGTTTCAGACAGCAAAGCTACTTTGAAATGGTGGATATATAGTTTTACAAATGTAGATTAACTGTTCTTACACACATGTAAGAACAAGCTAAATGTTCCAGTTTCTTAGAGTTGTAGGGAGCTGCAACAAAGGCTTTCACATTCCTGAGGACACAGTAATAATGACTGTTTTTCAAATCTGTTCTTTTCATAGGTTAAATTCTGAGTAGTCTTCATTCCCCATAGCTGTGCAAGGCTGCCGAGTATCCCACATTTGGTGAAAGTCCTTCTGTCACTGGCTGTGTTCTGACATCAGAGTCAATGCAGCTGGACAAGTGGCATAACTGGAAGACTCAAAAAGTAGCACTTGTTTCATTTTTAGACCAATAAAGGTCTCAGTTGTGAAATGGAAAGCTCTTTCAGGGTAGAACTGTGTTGCAGAGAGACGCCAGATGGTTAATGTGGGAGATCAGTCCTGTGACAAAGCAACTATTGAATTATGGAGGCACAACCAAACAACCCATGTTTAGCTATTGAAGCAGGGGCTCTGTGTAGATATGGAGAAAGATGGAGAAGAGAGGTCTCCTCTGGAAGGCAGTTTGAACTGGGAAGTCAATTTCTGCCTCAACGATTCCTGAGGTATCGTTCTCTTGACACCACAGAAGAGCCTATTGAGCTTGCATCTCTGAAGACAAGCCTGTGTGTAAATACTTCCTTCCAGTGGGCTGTCCTCCTTGGAGACATGCTGGCCAGGAATGACTACTTGTCTGGTAAAGTGAGTAGACCTGGCTAAAGGTTGTTTTGTGGAAAAGTATGCAAAGTGAAATACCCTTTCCCTTCTGCCAGCACACAGAGCACACACCTTAGTCTGTCAGGTGTGACTGCTCTGGGCTGAAATATCTTTGTGCTGCCAGCAGTGGTTTCAGGATGCTGGGAGGTTCTGGTGAGCCCTCGGTGTGATGCAGTGTGCAGCTGAGCATGGGATTGAGGAGATGGAGCACAGCTGTGTCAGCCAAGTTGTGGCAAGGCCTTGGCAGCTTGTGCGGTGCCCTGGTGCAGATCTGTCTGCACTCTCTTCTGCCCTCCTGCTTCACACATTCACCACTTGGCATGGAGCCTGATGGCTGTTCCTTTCCCAGGAAGGAAAAAACTTGCCCATGATAGACACAGGGGAAGAGCAGGAATTTGTGTATCACAGTGGCCAGGCTGTATCTGGAGAGCACTGGACCAGGTAAGTGCATATATACACACGCTCAGTATTAATGCAAAAAACATCTTGGGATATTATAGGTTACTGGGTAGAGACACATACATATCAGAAGCTATGGCTACACAATTCTAATTTAATGAAATTTATTAATACAGTTTGAATGATGCAATAACCCTTCTGAACTTCTCTGGTGAATGAGTTGTCCTTACCAGCATAGGGGTTTTGCCCGTCATGCTTTCTAGGAAATGACAAGCTCTATTAAAGCTTCCTTGGGTGGCAAGAACCTTCCCTAGGTGAAGCAAAGGAGTATCTAGGAGCACTACATTTGTTGCATGGCTCATTCCCCTCCTCCAATTTATTCCTACATGGAATATGTCTATGCGCCATATTTTTGTCAAGTCAGAAATCTGTTAGCTTCAGAGACCTAAGGCATTATATTTATATTATAAAATAACTATATTATCACCACAATAGTCTTCCAGTGGCTCTGGCAGTGCAATGCTGACATTATTAAATTTCAGAGGATTCCACAGAGAAGCAGAAAGCAGTGCTTTTCTTGGTTTCATGTTGTGTGGTGTAATTGGAGATTGCTGTTTCTATCTGTGACATCCATGCTTTCTGTAACAAGAAAAAATTTGTAAACCAAGACAACCTAAAAAAATTTCCAGTAAGTTAGATGCATAAACATCCAGAGCCTTTCATTTTATTTAGCCTCTTTTCAGGCTTGTGCTTGTAATTGCTGAAGGAAACATAAATTATCTCACAACTGAGATTCTCCCATTTCTTCAGGCCACTACATGCTGCTGGAATCTCTGTCTGGGGCCAGGGATTTCCAGCAGATGTTTCCATTTTTGGTTGGAAGGTAGGATTTTAATGCTCTGTTTGTAATGGTGAAGTTTGTTGCAGGCTATTTCACCCCTTTCTGTGTGATGTTTATTCATTAGCTTAATACTGTCCCTGCAGTTTGGGTTCCTCATTTTTCTGATTAAGACAGCTCCAGTCCTGTTAGCATCACAAGTTCTGTCCCCCTCCAAAATCTGCCATGTGCTGCCAACTGAATTTCAGTTTCTGTTATCATGCTGACAGCGTTCAGGTCTATGTTTGCTGTCATCCAGGTGTGAGGACAGGGAGTGATGGAGAGAGAATTTCAAATATGTAACTTCCTTCTCTCTGCTAGTCCAGATAGTCTGGTGACAGAAGGTGCGTTTGTCTCTGAATTGCTATGATGAGACATTGGAGTAACCCTAAGAGGATTTACCCTTTAAAAGCTTTAAAGGGCCCTTTCAACCCAAACTATTCTGTGATTCTATGACATTGAGAAGATGGTAGCCCTGGTATGAAGGCAGTTTTGGAAAAGGAAGGTCATATTTCAGTAACAGGAGAAACTAATGACTTCTTGAGTGGATAGCTATTCCAAGTATCAGCCAGTGACTTGAAAATGGAAAGAATTCACTCAGTGTTTCTCTTAGAACAAGTCTGCCACCATTTACTTGTAAGAATTAATATTAGTGGTGGTCAAATTTCTGTGCATTAGGTATTAGAGAGGGAAATTCAACTTACATGAGAAAGCAAAATACTGTGAAGTGCCTGACACACTTTTAGATGTTATACACAGTGCTGTTACTAGAAATGTGACATGGTGTGAAAATGGGGGGTAAATTTATATAACAGTGGAATTAATCATGCCATCTGTTCAGTCTGAAAATGCAAAATGCATGTTGTGAATAGATGAGCATGAGAGTTTTCTGATCTGAGTACTACTGCATGTGAGTTGGGCGTAGTGGGGGCTGTTATTGACTTCTCTGGAGGGGCTGACCATCTTCTGTGACACAAGAAATGGATTTTTTTTTTTAGCAATCAGAATTGATAATGTTTTTCAACAAGAATATGACCTGCTGTCAACCCTGATAGAAAACTGGAACATGTTCAGCAGTGAAAATTCTCTAACAAATATGTGAGCCAGAGCACTGGGGTGTTATTTTGTTTTGTTTTAGTTTTGGTCAAGTGTCACAACTGTAAGAGATTCTTATCACAGCATGACCACTTTTAGGCTGCCAGCCTCCTTTAGGGAAAGCATAGTTGTGTAATTAGAGAAGAAAAAAAAGATGTGTTACCTACCTTGGCAGTCTCTGTCTGAGCTTGTAGCAAGAAGACTGCTATGCACTGCCGATACCTGTTCTCATGCTGAATTAGAAAAGCATTTCGCAGGCTGAAGACTGTGGAAAATGTAAAGAAGTGATATAAATGCACCTCATACAACTGTCAGTCCAATTCTATATCACATTGATTATGATCAAATAAATTATATATGTAAGCATCTTTTCTGATTTCCAAAAGGGAAATTGCACCCTCATAGGGTGAGTTAATTTTGTTGCATAGAAAGCTTTCTTATTTCAAAACTTTAATTCTACTTGCATTTGTTTTCTTTTAATTGCTTCATCATGGTGCAGCTAAGGTGCTTTTGAGACTACCTGAGGGTAATTAGGAAATATTTCCCTTCAAAGTGGCCTAAATCATAACTGAAGTTAGAGAAAAACATATCAAAAATTAAAAAGAGAGGTCCCATTTTATTTCAGTAAGTCTCCATGGTGGCTGGCACATGGGGAAGTGGCTGCACTCAGGCTAGTGCTGGCTTTGGGTTCTCCCTGGGCATGTGCCTGAGCTGGTGCTCCTGGAAATGCTCTGGTTGGCTGTCAGCAGCCAGGCATGTTGCCTCTGTTTCCTGCCAGACTTTTGTTCCTGAAGGTGACTGTGAGCATCGTGTAGTGCCTTTCTCTGCAAGGGGACAAAGTGCCACCAATGTCACACCTCTGGAATAAAGGTTTTCTAATCAGAAAGTATGTAGCTGCTTACAACCTTCAGAGCTGGGTTCCTACTATTATATTTACCTGTAAAGTTATATCTCTTGTCATGGTGTTTGCAGGTAGTTCTGCTTTTAGGGTACCTTCCTGGTGTTATGAACACACCGTTTTATCTTCTATCCCTTCACTAATGCATAGAAGGCTTTGGACAAGAATTATCCTACATAATTATCAGCTTCCTGTCTGCTGCCAAAAGGGTATTTCTAGAATATTGCAACATATATTTTTTTCTAGTACTTGCATTGAGCTATGTTTATTTTCAAAGAGATGTCAACCTTCAGCAAACTAACAGAAGCAGAAGTACTTGCTAGATCAAAAATCAGGATTTCATTTTTGATTAATGTGATGGATCATATGACCTTTCTGAGAAAATGCTAACTAATCTTTTAGTGCCACCAGTAATAAAAGTCTCTTTGAGATTTCTGATATATTGGCAACATTCCCCAAGGTCACACATTCCAGACAATATTAAATATTTTTCTTTCTCTTGCAATGGGACATTTTCTGTTGACATTGGAATGTTTGCTTGTTGTTTTACACAGAATGGTGGGAATCTGAACTGCAATCTCCCTATAGTAATTTTTCTCACTGTTTTTATTGCACCTCACCCCAAGGGGTCCTGTGTTAGGATGGGGCTTCCAAGGTGTTACCAGACTACAAGTGAGTAACAGAGACTGCCATGGCTACAGTTGTAATAAAGCTGGTAAGAATATATGGGAGAGAAGTCAAGCAGTGAGGCCCAGGGTGCAGGGAAGGGTCATAGCCAGTGGACAGAGCCTAGGCTGCAATGCAAAAGGCAGTGTTCTCTATTCTGATGATTGCAGCTGGATCACAGAGATAGAAAGACTCTGGTTAGGAATCTATGGGAAATGCTGGCTTGGAAAGAAAAAATCCAAAAATATTATTTCCATCTCCATTATGGTTTTTATAGCCAGTCTATTAGGTGCAAACTGGAGGGTGGCTGCGTTGCCTTCTCCAGCATCCAGGAGCTGTTGGCCTTGCATTCAACCTGGGCTTGCATGGGATGTGGGGCTGCCCTCCCCTCCATACTGCAGGCAAGAGGGGGCTGATACATTTGCTCCATTTCTGCTGGTTTGGTGGGGGAACTAATTAGGCAGGCATTCCATGCCTGGAACATGTTTTCAAAAAGGTTATTATTCTTTGTGTTATTCCCCTTATCTTGTCTTTAGTAGTTTGCCTTTTATTGCCTACCTTTATATCCTCTTGGCATTGATGCTGAATGCTAAATAGTCTGGGTGAATGCATTTCAAAGTTATCGTAAATATTAGAGACTCTAGGCTTATTTTCCTTATCTATTGCTTTCTCACAGAGCACTGTAGCTTCCTAAGCTTTTACTCTCAGTCTTTAGGATTAGGATGACCCTGGAGCCTAGAGATTTGTATTTCTTTCATTCTCTTTGATATAGGAGGCTCCTGTGATCTTGCCAGTGTTAGACTGAATCAATGAATCCTTAAGGTTGGAAAAGACCTCCAAAATCATTGGAGGTCCAACCTTCGACTGAACACCACCATGTCAGCTAGACCACAGCACTAAGTGCCACCTCCAGTCATTTCTTGAACACTTCAGCACAGGGGTGCTCACCCCACCACCTCCCTGGGCAGCCTGTTCCAATCCTTAACAACCCTTTCTATGAAAATAGTCTGGTGTCCAACCTGAACCTCTCCTGGTGCAGCTTAAGGCCATTTCCTTTTGTGCCATGGCTGCTTGCCTGGGAGTAGAGGCTGTCTCCCACCTGGCTGCTGTCTCTTTTCAGTTGGTTGTGGGGAGTGATGATGTTACCCCTTTTCTCCAGGCTAAACATCTCCAGATTCTTCAGCCACTCCTTTTAGGACTTACTCTTAAGACCCTTCCTGAGCTTCACTGCTCCTCTCTGGACACACTCTGGATTTTCAATGTCCTTTTTCTAGAGAGTGGCCTGGAACTGGACATGGATTTTGAGGTGTGGTCTCACCAGTGCGGGTACAGATCTCTTCTCTAGTCCTGTTGGCCTCATTGTTGCTCATACAGGCCACATGCCCTTGGGCTGCTTGGCCACCTGGGCACACACACCAGCTCATGTTCAGCTGGCTGTCAACCAGCACCCCCAATCCTCCTTCTCTGGGCTCCTTTCCAGCCACTCTTCCTGAAGCTCATAATGCTCACGGTGGTGTTGTGACTGAAGTGCAGCACACAGTACTTCACCTTGTTGGATCTCCTGCAGTTTGCCTCAGCCCATCAATGCAGCCTGTTTAGATCCCTCTGCAGAGCCTTCCTACCTCCCAGTGGATCAACACTCCCACCCAAATTAATGCCATCTATGGCTTAAGGCTTCCCTCTCTCCCCTCATCCAGGTCTTTTATGAAGGTGCTAAACAGGACCAGTACCAACAGCCCTGGGAGACTGGCCACCAACTGGATGTTCACCATTCACCACCAGGGTGAGATGTGTGGGAGCCTGCTGTGTCAGTGGCTCAGACCAGGGGGAGGCCTGATGTTTCATGTCTGCTCCCCACCCAAAATCTGATTTTGGTAACTTCAGGAACCTTTTTGCAGGGTAAGGCTGGTCACTCTCTGTGGCAGTCAGCCCTCCTTCGCTCCACACCCAACTGCACAGCAGCAGGGATAGGAGGCGTATTCCCCAGGGATGAATTTGGCTGTCTGAGAGCAAGGAAGCATTGATGTCTGCTGGGTGATTTCCATCCTCTCAAGAGCTGGTGGAGATGTGAGTTGGAGCAGTAGCAGGAGGTAAATCTCCTCTCCAGCCTCCTTGAGAATGGCTGCTGTGTATGCTGGAGGATACCCAGGAGAACAATGTAGTGGCATAGCTGAAGAAATGCTGTGTCACTTGTATGGAACTGAAAATGTTCTTGGGGTGAAAGGAAAGATGCCTGGGGTTTGAGAGAGCATATTAGGACAGTTAGGACAAGGGAAGGCTTGTGAGAAAGAAGTCATTGGAATCTTGATACCTCCTTTGGGGTGAATGGATAGTATGTGACAGTGACTGGTGTGTGTGAGTCACTGCTGGCAGCGGGGCTGTGGAGGCACAGCTCAGCCTCCCAGCAGGAGCAGAGCTGGGAAGCCAGGCAGGGCTGAGGCAGCAGTGTTTGCACTCCAGGCGTCTGGGGGTGGTTTGTGGGCAAACAGCAGCTTGTCCTCATGCTGCCACACACACAGTGCATTGACATGGCGTTTATGTGCATGCAGGCACATACCTGTAACTTGGACGGGTTCAACATTTTTCAGTACGAGTCTGTCTAGTGGGATGGGCTGGTCTAGGACTGTGCAAAATCCCCCCTCTCTTATGAAACACTGCAGCTCAGAAGTGAGGGAAGGACAGACGGGGATTAAACTGGTGTCTGAGCCTCCATATTTCTGGGAATAGAAAATGAAGTTGGTTAGCAGGTTGTCTGCCATCTGCTCATGAGGTATAGGCACTAAACAACTCTAAATTATGTTTTTCTCTTATCAAAGATACACAGAGAGCTTATTTGCCTGAGGAATCTTAGAAAAACTGACTGGTACCTGGAGATCTCCTGCAAGGTTACACTTTGCATTAAAAAGCTACAAAAGAAACACAATACAAATCCACAAGCAGAAGGCAGTTATAGGCATTCCAAAAGTATTACCCCCCTTTCCCTCCTTGTTTTAATAGCAGGTTTTTTTTCTCTTTTGCTTGGGGGTAAGTTTTCTTATCTCCCCTCATGCATATGCAGAAGACAGAATTCCTGGAGCTCCAGAGAAGTTGCAGCCCTTCACAGAAGGTTCACCAACACATGTCCCTGGGACAACCCTCGAAGAGATTTGCCTGAGGGTACCAGGTCCCTTGAATTTCTGCTTCCTTCACCAACCCCGTTGCTAAGGGATGGTGCTGTGAGTCTAAAACCTCTCACTGCATGCTTTCTCTGTCCCCTCTCTCTCTAAAGCAGAACACTGCTTCTTAAAAAAAAACAAACAAAAAACAAAAAAACAAAAAAAAACACAAAAAAACCCCCACCAAACCAGTTTACATCAGTTTCATAAACTTAATTAGCTAAATGCACTCCTACACTGAAGCTTTAGGAATTTCAGGTCATCCAGTTCTTCTGTTGGTGTCTAAATACAGATATTTATCATCTATAGAACTCTGTAGCATCATTCAAACGTTTTCTTAAAAAGAGTCATCTCAATTTCAAACTTGGGAAAATCAAGGCAAAGAAAGGACAACAAGCAATATAGCCAATCTTCCATCATTTTAGCCATTCCCTGGCTTTTTTCCTTTTATTTTTTTTCTTCTTTCCAGCAGTTTTATCCCAGATATCTCTGGGATAAAAAAGTCCCAGGTTGCAGGGACCATTCAAAAAAGTCTTACATTCCTGAAACATTTCTGATCTTTAGGAGTCCAACACATCAGAACAACATCAGGAAGATATTAAGGTCTTGTAATGTAAATTCTGCCAGTAATAGTGCTCCTGTACCATACTGAGCCTGGAAGCAGGCTTTTGAATCAGTGTTATGGTTTGCTAGTCACATAAGGAAGTATCAGCTGTTCTTCATGCTGATTAGTCATCCTGTATTTTTATAATTAGATCAATCTTCCAAAGTACATTCAAAAGCCATCCAAAAGTTTAAAAAATGTAACAACTGCAACCATGTATATTTCTTGACATTATTACCTTTTTGTTACGTTTAATTTTGGTAATTAGTAGGAAATCATCAAATAAAAAGAGGTAGACATCAAGGAGTCTTGTGCTTTCTGAGAAGGAAAACAAAAAATCAGTTTTATGGTGTGATTATTTTAAGGAATTGCTACTTCTAAGATGAGGCACATGTATGAATCACTGCACCTAACAGAATTCTTTTAACAAAGAAACCTTGTTTCCAGTATAGTTCCCAACTATTTGTTCTTCAGTCTGCATTCTCAAATGCACTAAGTCATATGTCTCAGTCACTTTAGCTACTAAATTTGTACCTTGTAGCAGCTACCTCGTTGTGATATAACAACTACTTGCTTGCCAGGAAAAAGGACAATAAACAATCATACAGACTATCATCCTAATGGCACCCTGGCTGTATCTCAGTCTCTCTCTGATAAACTATACAGTTGCTTTTTCTTTCCTGCACCTGCCTAAATGCTGTTGCAGAGGTTCGTTCTGGACCTGCCATAACAATGTATAATTCTGCTAAGCTGTCTCTGGACACCAGGAGATCAGGGACTTTACCTGCTAGCATCAGCTTCCCTTCATGAAGGAGAAGTCTGCTCACTGAAGACAAAATGTTTTCACTGCTGTTTTCTTTTAAGTTTTGCTTCAAACACTTGACCCAAAAAAAGAGAGAAAGAGAGAATGGGGGAGCCATGCATAATGGATGATGAACAGGGAAGCAACCAGCAGCTAAACAAGATGAGCATTTGTGTGCTCTTACCTCAGGCTAAGTACATCACACAGCTGATAACTGAGCATGCCTGTTTCTTCAGCACTGCTATTGCTTAAATGTATTTATGCTTTTGAAATGTTAAGCTCGGTTTTACTTTTCCAAATTGAGTTTAATAGTGTTTGCAGCCCCGTATATGAACAGACATAATCCTTGAGATGAGACCCACTTGATGATGTTACCATAGTGCTGCTTCAAGTCTGTCTGGGAAACAGGGTAGCTACAGTAAAAATGTGCACACCCAGGTATGCTGTGTGATTTTTTGTAATGCAATTTAAGTGTAAATGGGAAGTTCTTTGGCTCAGCTTGAGAAGTGAAAGAGGCAAATAATTTCTACTTTACTGAATGCTGGTAATACTTACATCTATCCCATTTCATTCTGTCCCCTAAAAGCCAGTATGGTAGAGTCCTCCTGGACTGTGTAATTGCCCTCTCTTGGGTGCTGAGAGAACCCACGCTGCCATCCAAGGCACTGTGTGTGTTTAGCTGCAGCACTTGCAGTGCCCAGGCTGCAGCTGCTCCTGTTAGAGCAGAGCCAGCCCCAAAACTAGAATACAGACAACCGGCCAACTTTAGACCACACTATGAGACAGATAGACAGGAAACTAAACCCTCCGCTAGAAAAAAAAAGTGCCCTTTAAAATCTGCTTACCTCTGGGACAAAGAACCTTTTGTCACGATCCCAGACCTGAGGCCAAATTATGACCTCTTGCAGCTGCCTGAACTTCTGAAAGTTGTCCAACCACTTGACTTTACCTTCCAGATCCCCTGAAATGTGTGAAACACCAGTTAGTGCCAGGGCTGGCAAAAGCAGTCCTGTTTCTAGAAGATGCTGAATACCAATTTTCTCCAGTGAAAGCTAAAGTACCTCACATGTGAGGCCCCAGATGAAATCTTGATCTCATTGTAAAAAATGCCTAAACTCTACTTAGATCAGTAGGGACAGAATTTCAATTCATGCATTCAAAGATGCTTAAATTCACTGCTAAATGAAAAGGTTGTGTTTACTAATCTGTCTGGGGAATAGGAAATCATATAAAACTCAATTAAACTGCAATCTTAACAATGTCTTCAAAAAAAGTCCTGTTGTTCTAAACTGTCTGGTATAGTGACAGAAAAATAATTTTCATTATATAGAGCCTGATAAAAACTGTTGAAGTTAATGAGAATTAATTTCAGAGGAAGGGATTGAGGTGGGGGTCCCCCAAAATGTAAAAAATGGGGACTGCTTCTTTGCTGATTCAAGGCCATTATGGGCAAAGCTTTAGTGGATCTGCAGCTGAAATTTTGATTGTTTGGATTCACTAATATTGCAGATAATGGTTTCAGACACATACCTCCCCACCAGAAGGGGAGTGTTTGGACTACAACTGTTCTTTATGCTACTGGTTCACTGATCAAAAAATGAAGGCAGATCTTTGTCAGGTGTCTGTGAGTAAAGAGGGGTCACCCTTCTGTCTTTAATTTCCTTCATCCAGAGGTGTCTAATTTCTGGAAGGACCTATTTATTCTGCTAGTAGTGCTCTCCACACATCCCATGGTCTTTTGGGGCCACACCTAAATCTGCTGTCCTTATATATGTTAAATATATGAATATTACATATTTTAAAAAATCAGGGAAAAAATTAATATCTGGACCAGCCTCTTGTTTTATGCAATAGCTAGAGAAAATCTGTAGCTGCGACAACTTTACGTAGTAGGACCCTGTCGTTAATGAAAGGTCACGGACATAATATTCCCTTGTGAGTGCACATTTATCCTATTAAGGATCAGCCCTAAAAATCCTCCTTAGACATAAATCCAGCTGAAATACTTCTTTGTTTGAGATCTTTCTTGATATGGTCCAATTTGAGATCTGATTTTAATTTTTTTGCCTGTCACTGCAGATGATTCTAAGAAAATACAAGTGACTCACTAATTTGGGAGTCCTGTGACATTGCTCAGAGAAGCTTTGACAGCACAAGGTGTCCCAAATAATTTCCTACATCATGAAGGTCAGGATTGTAGGAAGGCACACACATCCTTGTTGCTTTTCTGTAGAGAAACTTGACCAGTTCATACTTCAAAGGACATGCACAAAAAAGCCATGTAACTTTGTATTTTGTAACTCGGCTTTTAACCTTTGCTACTTACTTATAGACTTTTCCACCTTCTCTTTAAGTGACTGGATAAAACTTTTCTCTGTTTCGTCAGTGCTCCTCTTCCAGATGTTGTTGAGGAGGAGGGGATACCGCGTCAGTCGATGCAGAGGAGCAACCAGCAGCTCTGGCAGATGCAACCTCTTGCACTGCTCATTTTGTTCACACCACTGCTGAAGACAAAGAAAATGTGCCTTAGGCTTCAGCTTCCTCCTGGCTAGGAGGTAGCAAGCAGTTTTCTGCATCATTAGCTGACTGTAACTAGACAGGGACTAATGAAGGATGAGTGTCTCACTCCGGGAGAACAAGGGCAGTATAAACTGTCTTGTCCTAGTTTAACCCAGCAAGTATCTAAACCACACAGCCACTCACTCATTCACTCTTCACTCCTCCTGTGGGATGGGGAAGAGAAATGGGAAATAAACAATAAAGTTTGTAGTTTGAGATAAAGGCAGTTTAATAGAATAGAAACAGAAGGGGAAAAAATTAACAGAATATACGAAACGAGTGGTGCACAATGCTCACCACCCACTGGTCCATGCCCAGGCAGTCCCAGAGCAGAGGCCCCTCCAGCCAGCTTTCCCTCTAGTTCATATACTGATGTGACACCGTATGGTATGGAATACCCCTTGGGTCAGCTGGGGTCACCTGTCATGGCTGTGTCCCCTCCCAGCTTGTGCCCATCAGACTCCTTGCTGGAGGTGGTCAGAGACAGAAAAGTCCTGGACTTTATGCAAACTGCCTAGCAACGAGTAAACATCAGTGTCTCACCTTAAATGCAAACCACAACACTATTCCAGCTACTAGGAACAAAATTAGCAGTATCCCAGCCAAGCCAAGGACAGCTCTCCACAGGGGGAATTGCATTGCCCCTCCAGATTCATGTTCTGTATTGCTGCTTACCATTCCAGATGCTGTGGCCATGCTGTCATAGTCAGTAGGGCTCTTATTTATCTGCTGTTTTAAATTTCTCAGGAAGACCTGAGAAAATTAACCTGAGTTATGTTTGAAAGCCACCTTATATTTTGGGGGCACTGCTTGCCACTGGGGAACATTTTTTCTAAGTGTGAGCATATGAAATCTTCATCAGGGAGCAAGCAATGTGAAACTCCAAGGCCCAAGCTGCAGAGCTTGCCTGCCACAAAAAAATGTCCTTCCAGTTTTGGGCTGCCTGTGAGAAAAACCCACTACTTTATGTTGCTCTTTCTAAGCCTGTAACATTGAAGATTAATCTTAAGTGTTTACAGGACACACTGGTCTGTAGTGATGTCAGAAAGAGCAGAGCCTGAGACCCCACCACTGCACTGGCTGGTAGCAATGACAAAACCTGCCGTAGTGCTGCAACTTGATAGAGTCCACTGATTGCTCTTTTCACCCTTAGAGGGAGGTAAGTTCTCCCTTACTGGTAGTGTTTTGATGCCAAAACATTTGAAATTGATTTATGTGGGGTTTTTTTGTTTGGTTTTTTTTTTTTTTTTTTGTTTGTTTGTTTTTTTGTTTGTTTTCCTGTACCCATTTAACTTCGTTAAGGGGAGGTCACTGAGTCTAGACATTATGTGCAAAACAAAAGAAAGAGGCTAGCAGTTTGTATGTTCTGCCTGCAAAAAGGCAGCCCAGCTCTTCCCCCCTTATCTGTTCTAAATTAGAAGTAGGGACTTTCACACATGCAGGTGAACATAGACTCAGGAGGGTGACTTCCAATCAGTGATAGGCTCTGAAGTTCAAAAATTCCATGTGAAATGCTATCTACACAGTTTTGCTTCCAATGACCATTCCTTGTTTGCTGTTAAAATCCTGTCATAAGGTAGGAAGGCTGAAGACAACAACAAGAAAAACAGCAATAACATCATCACTTTACCTTCAGGTAGATGCTAAAATCTTCTCTCTGTCTCAGTTTTTCAAGGTAGAATACAGCAGAGGTATAATTAAGACAGTAAATCTGGTGTGTCTGGCAGAGGTCACCCTGGAAAAACTGCAGAAAAAGTTTGGAAATTTATCAAGAAAGAAAAATGTCATGACAAAGGGAGAAACAGGTGTTTTGGGTTTGTAATGTGCATTTTATATGAGATTTCCTTGCATCTAGGAAAGAGGGAATTAAAAAAGTAAAGGGCAGTTTAAACAGCAATTAAACGGTAAAGTAGTAAAAATACCACAACAATGCTTCATAATGCATGGGAGTAGAGTTTTAACAGATCTGAAGAGGTGTGACACGTTGTTAGACTTTGTTCTCATCAGAAATAAATGACATGAAATTCATAGGGAAGTTTAAGATCAAACCCACTATTTCTGAAACAGCTTTGATGACTTCATCTTGCATGGTATCTTATACCTGAGTATGCTCCTAGAAAAAAACAGGATAGCCTCATTTACGTTGGAGATGTTGAATGTCATGCATGATAAAATGCAGCATTGTCTGGGATTTTGTCTGTCTACACAAACATTATCAATAAGGATTCCTGAAGTCAGAGGTCACAGAGGCAAGAAACCATGCTCTAGCCTGAATTTCTCTGTTAAAAATCTTAACACTGAGGTAGGGTCTTCTAGTATTTCCCAGAAGTTTTCTAATGGCCTCTACTGCTAGGGAAGGTTCCATCAATCAATGGATTTTCTATCTTCATTAATATTTCCAACTTACAGGCACTGGGAAGTTGAGCAGGAATTAGAGCTCCTGTAGACTGCTGTTCAGACAGCTGCCTTGTTTACCACACAAACTGACCAAAAGGGTCACAGGCAAGGCAGGGCTTGGCAGTGGCAGGAAGCTGTGGCTTCATCTCTCTCTTGCTGAACAGACACAGGCCAAAGTGTAATCACAGTGTCAATGAGCTCTTAATTAAGCAATTATAAACACTTGTGGGTCTGGTCCATGGAGTAAAGGAGGATCCGTGTGAAGGAGTGGAAGCAGGCACTGATGGGGCTGGGGTCTGGTTTCAGGGGAGCATCTTCCATAGGGTGGGAATCTTGCCTCTGCCAGTGGAAAAGTCTCCCTAGAGTCTGGGCTGCTGTTCCCCAGGAAGTGAAAATCGTTCCACACTTGATTCCAGATACAGAGCACCTTTCTATGAATACTTCAAACAGGCCAATGAATAAAAATAAAAACATCCTTCTGATAGGAGCAACCTGAGGCTGAGACTGCCTGTGACAGATGGCATGGACTTGGCTGACCTGATTGCTCTGGAGCACCTGTATGCCCTGATAAATGGTCTGATGCTTGTGTAAAAAGAAGAACACTTCTAATTATGTTACCTTTCTGAGTACAGAGCTGAAATCCATAGGAGAGTCTGACTTGCTGATGTGCTTCTTCACAGTTTCAAAAAACATTTTCAGAAAACTGAGACTTATCTAAGTAAGGGGAAAAAAATAAAGATAAATTAGCATCAGGGTGTGAGGGGATAGAATATAAGAAAATAAAGATAGTGCAGAAAGTAATCTCACCCCTAAGGAGTTGCAGCTGGGCCAATTACCAGAGATTAGGAACAGGCCTGACTTTAACAGGCCACAGCTGTGACCAAGGAGAAGAAGAGTGCTATAAAAGAGTGGGTTGGGGCCTTGAGGAGTAACTGGAGTCAGTTGGCTCCTTTGTGGAGAAGAAAGAGTCAGTGCTTTGAAGAGCTGCCCACGAAACCATACTAAGAAGGTATGAAACTTTTATAATAAGGAGACAACAGTGTAGAACTTTTGAGAACTATATGATAACATCAGTGATCTGAAGTTAAGATTAAAGCAGCTTTATTTCCCATCCCTGGCCTCTCTAAAGGCTCCAGGTGTAATGGGTGCCTATACCTCTCTCCGCCATTGCTAGAATTGTCTTCAGAATTATGCCCAGTATGCTTTTATTAGTCACAAACTGAGACAAATCTATACAAATACCCACTTATGTTGTGATAATGCCTGATGACAAAAGCTTTGAAACAAGATTAGTTAGTCCATTAAACTTGTCTTAGGGTAGCAGCTGTATTTAACATGGATTGATGTAAAAAATGACAATGGGTGAATGGTATCTGCTGGAAAACAATTATGGTATTGACAGACCTGTGACAGTTAAGGAGGTCTTCATGGAAGAAGAACTATCTTTCATGGTTTGAGTTTGTTTCATACAATTGAAAGTGAAGGATGTATCTATAACATACTACAAAAACTCATATGTTCCCTGTAAGTTAACTTTACATGTTTGTATTGGATTCAAAATGCCCACCTTATCAGCCAGATGGGGCTGCAAGCCTGCTCCTAAGCCCACACTTTCATCTTGAGCACACAATTTTCACACAAATTCATGACTAGGCTAAGTTGTTGGCCAAAAATTAGGCCAGAAGGGCACATCAATCTACTGCAGACTGCTTTGTTTGGTGTATTTACGGGGACAAGGATGCTTATAGGATGATGCTCATTCTTTAATTTTGGCTTTTACAATTTTAAAGCATACATTTTTTCATGGATTCAGTCTGTTGGCAAGAGGCTATGCATACTGTAAAATGTATGAAAAAAGACACCAAAGGCATTGAGAGCAGCTTCTTTTTCCCACATTTAATCAGTATTTAAAGTATGCATAACAGATGATCGTTTATTATCCTCATCAATAAGGACAACAAAATTAGAAATTAAAGCAAGCCTTTTTTAAAAGATAATTCTCTCAAGACATGATCAAGCTCCAGCCAAGCTCAAAGCTAAGTGAAACACAGCATATATCCCACTCCCTTCTCTGAACAAGAACAAGGCAATCAACAACCACGCATCTGCTGAACTTTAGCTGTTGCCTGCGTGTACAGTCTTATTCCACAATGAACCAAAGGTGAAACCTGTCAGCTAAGAATCTTTTCCCTTTTATCTCCAAACCTGCTGGTTGGTCATTCAGCAGCCCAGGTGGGAGGTCTGTGACTGAGCAGCACTACCATGCTCACGTGGTTGAGTTCTGGCTAATTGTCCCTGCTTTGAAGACCTTTCCCAGTTTTCTTGTTTTGGCTAAAAAGGGAGAAATTCAGTATTAAGGCAAGGGAATTACAGTAAGGGAAATAAATGGAGCCCAGCAGCTGATTTAGGGCATGTGATGTGATTGTGAGTAGTTTTTCAGTTAAGGCAGCTTCAGAGTTCTTTCCAAAATTCTCTTTCCAGTAAAGGGTGAGGTGTCCTGTAAAAGGGCCCTCAAGCTAAGAAAAATTGTTTTGTTTCCAAAGTAATGTAAAAGCTATTTTTGACTTGGGGGTTTTTAACTTTCAGGAGCTGAAAATGGTCTCCCAGCAACTGGCCAAAAGCAGCAAAGAGCTGGGGCACATCACAGCCAAGCCTTGTGGCCTCCCTCCTCCTGGAGAGTGCAGAGTGAGTAGCACATGAGCACAGAGCATCCAGGCTCTGTGGGAGAGATCCTTACACACGTGCCAAGGGAAACCTCAGCTGCAGAGAGGGGATCAGCATTTGGTTTTAACTTGCTCTTTTGGAGTGGATAATAGACAGCAAAGTCTTTGTGCCCATCTGCTTGCAAAAGGGGACTTGTTATGTAGTTGTTTTGCCATGCTTTCTGGTCTGGTGTAAGGATTGGGTTGTAGTTTATCTTCATCCCCTTCAAAAGGTCACTGCTTATGAGAATTAGTTTCAAACTTGTGTTTACTTCAGGAACCACTGCCAAATGAGCTCTCCCCCATGTTTAAAATGCTTGGTATCTTTGGCTAGAGATACAAGAGGATGATTTGTGCTGGTGGTATTTGACTCTCACTGATATACCACATGGAAAAGAGGAAAAGGTGGATTATTTGAACAAAGTTCCAAATGTGAGCATTGAAACTAAGTAGAAGCTTTTGGTTTTTTGTATTCTTTTACAGGACCTATTGATTTCTGATCTGAGTAATACTTCTGTTTTTCTACTCACCTTGTTTAACTCCTCTAAGTTTGCAAAAAGTCTCCACAAATCCACATCCAAGAGAAATTCATTACTCTGGAGGTATTTTAGAGTGTTCATAAATATCTTTAAAACCAAAACAAATCCATGTTAATTACTGTTTGTGCCAATTCAGTAAATTTTTATTCCTCCCCAAAAATAATATTTTTACTCAAATTATGAAAGGATTATTTGATTTAGGGAGGGCAGAAGATGGCATTGTGAGAAAAGCTTCCTGATCTGCCTGAAGGTGAAATATTGGGTTTTGTGCAGAAGAGGGTATGAGTGATGTCTCTGGGGTTTCTCTGTGGTTTCCATGGAGGCAGCTGTGTCCCTGCTGTGCCCTTGGGCAGAAGAGGGGCAAATGAGCTCCCTGCAGATCCCTGGTGAAGGACTCAGTGACATCGGAGTCACAGTTACAGATTTCCATGACCTTTCTAAATGCTTACCTTCCTACCCCATGCAACTGCTGCTATCTAAATTGTTAAGAGTTACTACGAGAAAAAAATATATTCTTGGATTAAGGTAAGTAGCAGTCCTGTGGAGGTCTTTAATCTCTTTGGATTGTTTTATTAACCTGTATTCAGTGAAAACTGTGTGCATATTTATCGGCTGTTTAAGGTTTTATATTTTTTAAGCTGATTGAGCTGTACTGAATCTGACCTAAATCTGAAAAAGTCTTAACATTTATAGGTTACTGAGTAGATTTTTTTTTTGTTTATGTGTATAAAGCATTGTGAAAAAAACCTGTCACCCTGTCACCCAGGTGCCAAGACTGAATAACTAGTGGGAGTGCTTGCTGAGCCTTGTGTAATTCTTTAGTTACCATGACCTGGTTGTCCTGAGAGCTTAAAGGGTATTTATGGTGATCTAAAAGCTTCCTGTGGAGATTCATTAAAATCAGTGGAATATTTCTATACTTGGGAGTAACCAGGTACCTTTAAAACTGGTTACCCAAATGCAATGCATTCTTTCTTTAGCAGGAGAGTTTGGGAAGCTGGCATGGACTGAATAGTTCATCATTCATGGGCCATGCAGGGGCTGGCTGAGGCTTGTCTGTGGGTTCCTACATCAGGCTCACAAGGAGCCTGCATGTCTGCTGTTATCATCATTCTTCCCAGTAATCACCACTTTTTAAACTTTTCAGATTTCTAAGCAAAGTGTCTAGAAAGAAGGATGCTCTTCTCCTGCCTTGAACCAAAGCTGGTCCTGCTATCCTGTTTTCTGTCCCTTCCTGTTCTGCCCCACCAAGAGGGAATTCAGCCCACTCCTCCATTCATTTCCTCTGCTTTGCAGTAGTTCTTGTATTGTCCAGGATAACTTTTCAGCAACATGGAAAATGTTTTACAAATCTCTTTTCTTTGACTTGATTAATAAGAAATCAGAAAGTGTCTGTGCTGAGTAAGAGAAGCACGATAAGAAAATGTTTGTGGAAGCTTCCATCCTTTTGTATGGATACATTAACTTTTGATGTGTGGTGAATATAAATAGTGCAGCTATTCTTGTAACAGTCTGTAATGATTCTGTCCATATTTCAAGCTCTTAAAATGTATTGGAGGTAATACAGAGTTTTTGGGAGAGGAGTTGTTTTCAGTATACTTGTTTTCATGTAACATTAAAACTGCAGAATTCTGAGGTTTTGATGCTGCATTTAGGATAATCTAACCACAGCTCTATATGAAGTTAAATGACAAATATAATGTTGCACACTAGCAACATTAGCAATTGGAATGGTCCAGTACAGAAATAACTCAGTGCAGTATTTGGAAGAGGACTAATGGAATATCAGTTGAATGTCGTAGAAGGCTCTGCAGTCAGATGTTAATTGCAAAGCACTAGATCACATCACTCAAAAGCAATGTTTAGAAGAGATATCATCATAAACACAGAAAAAGGAGGTATGGAAACAGGATGAGCAGGCAAGGTGGGAGGAAAACCAGGTGCTTAAGTCCTTCCCCTACAGACTTCTAATGAGAGGTTTCAGGAGGCTCTGTGTCCATCACAGCAGAACAAATAATGTTTCATTATTTTTGTGAAGTGAAATCTGACATTACCATCTTGAGAACCAGCAAATGATCCAGAAAGTAAGTGCATTCACTTGTGAAAAGTTCCCACACTGCTTCTTCTTTTTTCACTTCTAGCTGGCTGTTGACATATTTCTGCTCAGTCTGTTGCTCATTTATAAATTCATGCCAAGATTTACTCTATTGATTGAAGAAGAAAGAAAAAAAAATGTTGCATCAGCTGCTTCAGATGTTATGAAAAGAATCTGTATCCTATTTACTTTGTAAATTTCATCTACCAGTATTAGCTATTTTTCTTCTGAAAGCTTAAATTTACCTTTAAAATATTTTAAACTCCACCATTCTCCTCTAAAATACTTACAATATAAACACACTGAATTTGGAAGAAACACAATGTGATAGTCTATGTTTAGGTGTGTTGTATCAAAAATGAGTGGGCAGCTTGCAGATGCTAAGAAATTTGATCTGTTGTTCTGCTCCTGGGTGGATGATATCTTCTTATTTTCTGGGTGATCAAATGAAAATACCAAAGGACTAGGTCTTTTTAGTCACTTGGAAATTGTCTGGTTTAGTCCTAAAGTGGCCACTATATCATGGCCCTGCTCCAAAGTCAGGTGTCCATATATAAATTAGGCACTGGCAGAAGCCCTCAGCAGCTGTGTGTGGGGAGCTGCAGATAACAGCCTGCTGTGAGAAGCACAAGGTTTGCTTCAGAGAGGGGATGGTGTTAGGTGGCAAGGGCCAGAAGCCTTGTTTGTCTGGCAGACAGGCTTTTGGTGCCTTTCTGGAGCCAAACCTTGGTGCTGGCACTGACCTGCATGTGGCTGCCTCTGAACACAGCAATGGGGGTGGCTGTGTCCCATTTGGCATCTCTCTGATGCTGTGGATTCTTTGCTCTGCTTTTCTAGCACCTGTAGGTGCTGCTGAGAGGGTTGCCTTGACACCTTTTTCTGCAGGTGGTACCTCCTTGGTCTAGGGCGTTCTGGATCCTTGGCAAAATCCAGATGATTTTGAGGGCCCTTGTTAAGGTACTCTGGCCCTCAGTTTCCCACTTGCCCCTCCATATGCCATTTTGACAAAAATATGCCATATATTTATACATTAATTTGTCAGAAAGGTCTCATATCCAGATTAATGAACTGAAAAATGTTAGCTTATAAAGAACACAGAATTCCTCCTTCTATCCTTAAGTATCCTTGATACAGTATACTGAGAATTTTGGTACCTTGAAGCAGAAAAATTCATCTGTGCAGTGGTCTGTGATCTTAACAGCAGAAAGACAACTTTCCAGATCAGATGCTTGCTTCTGTTTGTCTTTACCCTGTTAAATGACAAGAACCTGATTCATACAGTGTTTTAAAGACTGTTAAGAAATTGACCCCTCTTGCCCTAATCCTTAAGGATAAAGGATAAATAAATATAGAGTGATTTCTCTATATTTCCAAGCTCTCCTATACAGAGACAAGGCAGTGATGGCAGGTTTCTTTTTAGCTGTGGATGGGGTGTGTAAATGCCTCAGGTTTAGATGTGTAAGACATTGGTAAGAGGCAATGGGCTACCCTTGGAAGACAGAACAAATGAAATGTTTTGCTTCCCTTGGCCCTGTCAGAGATAGGGGACAACAGATTCATGGTTGCAATCCTGTCATAGGTATACAAATTTATGTGTTTATTGATTTTTATTTTTTGAGCTATGTATTGAAATAGGTCCCTTGGTCATCTGCAGAGTCGTGTCTGTAAAATGAACTTTCAGAAAGTTAAAAGAACAGCAGGAGTTTGTGTGAGGGACCATGAAATAAAAATAATTGCTTTTGTTTCAGCTTTGTTTATTCAGGCCTTGTAAAAAATTTAAGCATTGTTTATCAACTTTAATTTAGTGCTGTAGGCACAGACTTATAAGGTGTTTGCCTCAGTTTTATCTGTTCTCTGGAACTGTATATTCCCACTTCATGGGTGTTTATTGTTTGAACTTCAGGCACTGAACTCAGCAAATTTTGAAATATGTGTTTGATTATAATATTTGAAACTTAGTGTTTAAGTTCAGCTCCTAACTTTGAAGGATACATTGAAATGGGGAAGAAAAAATAATGCCATTAATATATATGCACACTGAACCAGTGTACCAGCAAATAAATCTTCATTAATTAAATTTCATGGCATTTAATAGTATTAGAAATCACTTTTATCTAAATATCAAGTACTTTTTATTGCAGATTTAAATTATTTTTCTGAATTTAAAAATCCTCAGGTTTAGGTCATGTTCCTTCAAATGCTATGAAACTACTATCAAATGAAAAGAGTTCTTATACATATAAACCTGAGTACCTGCATTAGTTCTGCATGTACAGAACCAATTGGTTCTGCATTCTTTCATAAAATGCAAAAATAGTTGCATTAGGAAGGGACTGTTCTTAATTACATGCTTAGGGAGAAAAAGACACTTGTAAATAATTTTTTGAATGCTGAACAGTACACAGAAAGGAAATTCAGATACCTTAGTAAGTGAAAGCTTTCATAAATGGAAAAGACAAGGAATTGTGTTAGACAAGGAAAAATTCACTGAGATGTGCTTTCACTGGTGAGTGAGAGGACACCCATGAGGAGAGGAAAGACCTAAGAAAGTGTCATGGAATGCTGCTTTTATAGGTAAAACTTAGATTCCTTGCATGTGAGTGGCAGTTCATTGCATGCTCCAAAGCCGTAGGGAACACAGGAAATACAGGATACACATGGTCAAAGCAACAGTGCAACTGATTTGTCACCATGTGCTACCTTACCCTAGCTAGAGGCACTGGCCTGCTGCCACCCCTGAGTGAGAGCCCTGCTGTCACTGCCACTGCCCTCCTGGTGCCAGGGACACCTCTCCTCCCAGCACCCGCAGGGATGGGGAGCAGTGGCCCTGTGTTCTCATGTGCATCCCATGCAGTGCCTGCACTGGAGCCACCCAGTCCTCACTGCAGGTTAATGTGCAGGCAGTCCCAGGGAGGGCTAAGGCACCTCTGAGTTCAGCTCACCTGCTGGCTGCCCTTCTCCAAGGGCAAGAAAGTAAAGAAGATATTTTTACCCAGGTTAGTTGTGGGAAAAGACAAGGTCAGTGCAAGGAGAAATAAAATGGTAAAAATACTCACAACTCCTCTTTTGGCAAATGGCCACCTTGACTTTTTGGACTCTAATGGGTAAAACAAGTGTTATCAGTAAGGAAACAGATAAAAAAGAAAACTATTAGTTGTACATGCAGCTTGATAGACTATGCTCTACTTGGCTCATATTTAATACTTGAGTTTAGGCAGTTTGTGCACCAGACTTAAAACCCATGAAGCTTGTTGGGTTCCCCCCAGTGACAATTATGACTACCTGTGGTGGGATGGTGCTGAACAATCCTACTTGTTGCAGGTGATCACAATGTGATTGCCAATTCTTTACCTGGGAAAACCATCATAGCTCAAGCCAATTTCTGAAGATGTTGTTTTAAAGCAAGAATTAGTCTATGCCTTCTCATCATGATAAATCAGAATTATGCAGGTATTTTAATCTCCAGTGATAAACAATCCTACTAGCCCTTGACAGATCTGTCATGGGGCTGGCACAGTGAGGCAGAGTGTAATTTGTGGTCCTTGGTGAGGCACAGGGAAAGCTGGGGATCTAGATTTAGGAATGCACTGATGACTTGTGAGGAACTACTGTATTCAGCAAAAAATCTGAAAAGGTTTTCTTTTTGTGGCACCCATCTTCAGGAGTGTGTGACAGGGAATCACAGTCAAAACTTGGTGTTTCTGTATTTTGAAGGTCTTAGCCATTCTGGGAATGGCTGGCCTATTTGCTGTCGTGAAAATCCGGGTTGTGACCTTGGCTTACTTGTCTTTTGAGAAACTTTTGATCTCTGGCTACCAGGATCTCCTTCAATCAGACCATACTATATTCTACAATAGTCATTTGTGGAAATGGCTTTTGCAGGTCTGCATTTCAGCTTTGGAATGTCTTGTGAACAACTCCTAGCCATGAGTTGGGTTTGCTGCCCTTGTGATCAGAACACCACTGCAAAGGGCAGCATGGGCTGCTTTTCTCTCTGCTTGAAGCTGTGGAGGTAAGAAATTGTACCTCAGCTGCTTCCAGATGGAGAGCCTGGCCTGGGCTCTGGCTGTTTCTAGCCTGTGGAGGAGCAATGTGATCTGTGTCCTACCTTCTCATCTACTTGCATTTTGCATTCAACAGTAAAATGCAGGGGAAAAAAATTGCATACATCCTCCCTCCCATCCCACATGTTCCAGTCCCGCTTTTGCTGGGCTCAGAGGAGCAAACCCCACCCCGTGTCTGACCTGCACTGAGCAGGGAGGATGAGCAGGGCAGGTAGTCCATGGCACTGTCTGACACCAGCAGGTCTCCAGGGAACACCTCGAGTCCCGGCAGAGTCACCACCAGGGAGCTGCGCCTGCGCTCGGCTGATCTGTGAGACCCAACAACAACAACACGCGTCATCTCTGTCCTCCAGGGGCCTTCTGAAGGGCTCCTTGCTGATCCAGGAGGGAATCAGCTAAAAAACCAAATCACAGGAGCCATGACATAATGTGTTAAAGGAACAATGAGCAGAGAATTTCAGTGACTGACAGCAAACACCTAGCTGTCTTTCAAACTCCACGTGTTTGCTGAGATCAAGGTTCTTATGGTCATGGCTTGCCTCAGATAATAAGTAATTAGGGCATTTAAATATTGAAAATTCCTGGTTTCTTCTGAGGTTAGGCAAACAGTTAGTGGGGATTTTAGAATCTGTATTTTGGCAGTGGAGTTTAATGGAGCAATTAAATACTGTTTTTAGCTGACATGTGTCTTGTTACTTTTAGCCTTCCTGTAACCCAGGTGATTTCAAGAAAAGACAGCATGCTAGTAAAACAGTTAGTGTTGGGTTTAAAAATTTTTAACCTTTTGTCTAGTTTGTACTATTTTCTTTCTAAGTATTTTTGGCATTTTTTTCTGCTCTTTAAAATATGTTGAATGTAATATGACTCAGTGGCCCTACTGACTGAAAAAAGTATCTTTCCAGCTATTGTTGTTCCTAATGGAGAACACTGTCCATGATCTAAATCCACAAAGAAGAGTGACAGAGGCATTCTGTATCCAGCATCTTTGTGCCACAGGCTGCTTGCATTCACATACAGAAACTGTTGGTCCATGTCAACAACCTTGTTGTACTTTGGTAATAAATCACACTGATACATCATGAATTATGTTAGTATATGCTGCAGAGGGACTGCTGTGTGCAGCTGCTGTTGTGCTGCCTTCAGTACATGAATACTGCATTAGGGCTCAAAGGGTCAGTAATTCAGTAGCTGAGGGAGGAGGCACAAAGTACATGCACATTTATAAAAATTCTATTTTTCAGTCACCACTTATTGTGCATAGTATTTTTGGTCAGTTAAGCATGATTCTTACTGAGATCTTTTGTCTAGGCAGTTAACTTACTGTGAATACCTAGCCATTTGCCACACTTGGTGTGAAACCTGGCAGGTATATTTTTTCCTTTAAGTGCATGAATAGTGACTTGACAGCTTATCAACTGACACATGACCTCTGAGGTGGAGAGCTGGGATTTGATATGTATGGTAAGACATAGAGATTGCAAGCAGTGTCACTGTCAGGTCATAAAAAAGGCACAATTGCCTTAGCTAAACAATTGAATGGTCTAGATGAAAGCTGCTTCTAACAAGAGAGAGGTCTATAGGGTATCAGGAGGGCCAGGCCTGGGACTTTAACACTGGAGCCATGGACATATTGGGGCTTAAAAACCACATCTTGAGGAGGTTACAGTGTGCAATGCGGAGTTCTTTGAAAGTTTTCTGCTAGTCCTACTGAATGGAGAATATAGGATTTACTTATTTGGCTTTAGGGTTTACAATGAAAATCTGTGGTTTCTCGTGAAATTGAACCCTAAGTATGTGGTTTGAGAGCTTTAGTGGTTGGGGGGGTCTCTTCCTTGGCTGTTTGCAAGCCCATACCACTGCAAGGGAGAGAATGCTCCTCTCAGGAGTGCCTTCCTGAGACGTGCACTGTGTGCTACACAATGCAAATTTTCAGTGTTGGTAATGAGTGTATTAAGCTGCCACTGAACCCTCTAGTGATTCCATGGTGCAATCTTTGGGCAGCTGGGCTATTACACAAGTCAGGTGCTGCAATGTAGTACAAGGATGGTCATTACTACACTAGGAAATTCAGGACATTTATTTCAGGTTGTCTTCACAGTAAAATTTTGCCAATATATTATTGATTTTTAAAGCATCTAGCCTATTGCTATTTTCACAATATATTTGAAGCTGCAGGCTAGTGACTCATGAAGACTAAAAATGGAAGCACAGAGTCACTATAACTGAGTTAAATGACATTATTTACCCAGATCAAAAAGGCCTTGAACTTCAGGCACACATATGGCTAAACCAGCTCTTCACATAGGTGCTCAAGGCCGTGAAATGTGGGGGCACGGCAGGACCCGTTGGCTGTCTGTCTACAATATACCTTTGCAATCTGATGAGCCTGGGCTTAATGGCTTACATGTCTAAATTATAAACTCATGCTTCAGAGATGGAAGCACAGATATCTGTGGTTTCCTGGCCTGCTGCCTGTAGACATGTTAGATACATCAAATGCTTCTGGTTTTTTTTGTCTGTTTGTTTGTTTTTGGTTTTTTTTTTTTTTCCTGGACAAATTGAATTGCTGAAGTTCTCTGTAGTAAAATTTACTGGGTTTTAAGTCTGCAATATCTTAGCATCTGCTCATGCCTTCAGACTCTGTAGCTTTGCCTATTTCTTTATTTTTTGTTTGTTTCACTTACTGGGGGGAGAGGACTGCAGTGGTGGAATGAAATGCTTGTACTTTAGGGACAAACTCAGGCATCTGTGTACATATAATCTGTAATAATTCATTCTTAAAATCCACTTGTTTTTTGAAACATGATGATGTCATAGATTGACATGGAAAATTGTGGAAAATTATTAAAGACATTGAAGCAGGTCATGGTCTGGCAAAATAAATATCTTGTGTATATATTTATTTCTAAGGCACAGAAAGTGTCTTCATATGTCCCTAATCTTAGCCTAACTAGCTATCCCAGGGAACAGACATCTGTATAGATCACCTTACTTCAACAGCAGATATATTACTTAAAGGACTGTCCACTAGATGTGAATAAAAGCAACAGAGGATGTTACTGAGGTAAATATTGTAGGGTTCTCACAGGACTGAGATCACTGCCAGGCAGGGACACTGCTTCCCAAGCTGCTCAGGGAGGGAGTTTGGACTCCCTGATTCAAAAAGTTCGCGTGGAAAATGATCTATTTTCAAAAGTAAAATGATTTCTGTGATTGCATAAGGAGTTAGGTTCAGTGTAATTGATATTCCTCCTCCTGTGCAATGTGCTCCAGCACGACCCTGCTTGAGCAGAGAGGTTGTAACAGAGAAGCCACTCTGGTCCTTCCCAGCCTCACCCACTCTGTGATTCTGTGATGTTGTGACACTTCACAGCTGTGTGAGTCATTAAAAGAGGAATGGGAGTACTTCAAGATAGGTGAGCCCAGCTCCTTCAAGGCATTGAATAGAAGCTGTCTTAGCAGTTTCTGTGAAGGCTCTTCATTAGCTGATTTGCTGTAGGAAATTGTGCAATGCAATTTTCCACCCAGTCTCTGATACTGCTGAATAGTGCAAGGAGAAAAGGAGATCAGAGTAAACCTGAGGTTTTGTTTTGTCAATGTTTTCTTCCATGGCAGTGTTGATTTGGCATCTCACCTTCTCTCCACCATATATACCTCTATCTGTGCTGCCCCTCTTTCCCTTTTTGTTTATTTCTTTTGGATGATTCATGGCAACTGCCTGAACAGCATCAGTTCAGGCAGTTGCCATGCTGACAGGGATGTCCTGGCATTCTTGACTGAGGACTGTGTGGGAGAAGGCTGCTCAAAATGAGTATGAGTGCATTAAAGATGTTTTTTGGAAGTACAACTTGGCAGCATGGAAATGTTCATTAAAACTGAAGGACAGAGGTATGATTTTACCCAGGGTAATATGTAAGTCACTCTTGGAGAAGAGTTGCCAAATGTCCTAATGTGCTTCTAGATGGAGAGAATAATCTGACATGTGAACAGTTTTTGCTGGCTGTGATAAGAAGGGATTAGCTGTTAAGAAGTTAGACTAATGATCTTAATGAAGGAGGAGTTGAATACAGCCTTAACCCAAACCTTAGGCCAGATTAGATTTGACAAAAAATGCTTAAAGCAGCAACTGGTGCATTTTAAAATATATTTTTGCACATTCTAATATTTATCTAGATAGAATTCTTAATACATCATCCCAACCACCTTTTGACAATTTTTCCAGCTGGTGCTTATGGAAAAAATTTTTGGGTTGTGGTTTCTTGATTTAAAAGGTGTCTGGATAGAAGTCCAAACAATACCCTAGCTGGCACATAGTTACTCCCCTCCTGAAGCCACTATAGGCAAGCAGCACCAAGAGAAGCTGTGTACACTAAATGTTCTGTGTTCTGCTGTTAAACCATCTGCCTTCAATATCTTCAATTTCTCCCCTGAAATTTGTTGCACATCATGCAAATCTTCACGCTGACAGTGAGATATGTTTATGTATTCCAGTTTTGTGTTGGATCAGACTAGACTCTTCCCAAAAAAGGTACAGATCACTTTTTTTCACATCCAGATGAAAAGATCTTTCCCTCCTCTTCTCTCTCCATCTCCATTGTAAATTCAAATGCTAGAGGGTGGGTTGGAAATTGCAACAGTTCAGAATATCCAGGAGGCCTCTTCTTCAGTAAGCATGTAATTTCAACTGCATGCACACATCTCTTGAAACTCCTCTAGGGAGTACATTGTGTAAGGACTCCTAGACTGCTCCAAACCACCCAGTCCCAAACATCCTTGAGGGGACCTTGCAGTAAACAGAGCACTACTCCATCAATGAGAGAGGGGTCATTATTAATGGAGGTACTGTCTCCTGCTTCATTGTTGTGTGGGGAGAAAATAAACCTTTCCTTTCCTTCTGTAAACATTTGAACATCTTAAAGAAACATATCTTAATCAAAATTATTTCTAACAGCATTTTTACTTTCTGATAATTGTTTTGAAACCTTGACACAATTCACTGCACAGGTATATGGTATGCAACACTCTATCCTGTCTGCCCTAAATTATAAAATTTGCATATTCTATGTACTCTTCGTAGTTTGTAGGATTAATAATCCCCCTCTCCAGCAGCAGTCCTAGAACTTCTTTGCTTATGTATAAGAAAAATATTGAGCTGTTCTGCTAGCTCTTTTGCTCCCTTTTCCCCTCCACAAACTTTTGAAGAATGTCCCTCAAGATTATGAGATATTTCACATTCTTCAAGCTGAAGTTTGGCCCTGCTAAGCCATACAAGCAAACCTTTTGGCAGTGAGCTCCTAGCACAAAGCTCCCCGATGATCCGGATGAAATATTGCGTGAAATGTAGCTGAACGTGCTAGGGAGAGGGCCACCTTTGACAGAAAATCTCATTAGAAAGTTTAGTGAGCTGCTGACAAGCATTTCACATAGCAAATCTGCAAACTGAGGTTGAGTTATGTATATATGACTCAATGTTCAGTTTTGTCTTAGGGTGAAGCAAACTCATTAAAAATGTAGGAGAGTCAAACCTAGAATGAAATAAAATAAATGTGTGCATACCTTTGCATGGGCAATCCACTCTCCTGAAAGAAAGTGAATATTCTTAGTTAGTTGGTCTGAAAGCAAGCAAGCAATCCGAATTTTTTTTGAAAAAAGCTTATTCGTAAAGGGAAATATACTAATAATAGTGTAATAGTTTTGGGCATAGGCTAATTAATTTCACTGTTGTGGAGCAAGGAGAACTCCTTTGATATCCAGAATGTTTTCTATCTTTGAAGGGGGTGGGGGGTGGAGGAAAATAGCTTTTGGTTTGTAGTGTAAAGCTAACTGGCTAGTGAAGAACTCTGCATCTACCCTCAGCAAAATGTGTGTGTAGGTGGTTTGCATAAGGACAGAGCTGAGCATGTGTGTGACTTTAATGCCTCTGCACACAGTGGAAGGTCTTTGAGAGCAGATCTAGCAGCACACCTGGCTTGTACAAAAAGCCTCTCCTTTTGTCCTTGTGGAGAGCTGAATTGTAGTTTCCTGCCCTTGAAAGAAGCAGGGTTGGCTCCTCCCTTGCTTATTTATCTTTACTGATTCTGACACTCACTGGACCAAGGGTTCTTCTTTTTCAGAAGAGATTGCACAATTGCTTCTTTGTTTATGGAGCTGGACATATAAAAGGAAGGGTGCCAGTGAGTGGTGGAGCTAGGTAAGTCGAAATAAATACAGGGAATTTTACCTCTTCCTTTGGTAGCAGCAGACCTTAAATTTGACTCAACCAACTTAATTCTTGGTTTTATTTGGGTTAGTAATGCCATTCAGTAAAACAGAATAGAGAACTTCCCTGTCTTAGGAATAATCCTGCTGAATGGTTAAACAGTGGGTTGAAAGAAAATAATCTTCTAACACCCATCTTCAACAGGATCAATTACTTAGTATTATTCTTCCATATCCCCACCAACAGTTGTACTGGCCTACCAGGGTGGATGGACAGAGATGGGAAAGAGTGGCCTGTACAGGAGGGGACTAAGCTAACTTGGTCACCAAGAGGCAAGGCTGGAACTGCTGTCTCTTGCTGATCTGGAAAGAAAAATCTCCCTTCCTGTTAAGTGTAGAAGCCAGTCTGCTGTGTTAAAGGATCATGGCCCAACTTGCAGTTCAGGTTAAGAACTGGGGTGTTATTTTTGCACTGGCCCCTGATGGACCAACACTGAATATGAAAAACTGAAAAAGAGGTTGCATCCTCCTATTCCTCTTACCTGGACACCTGCCCAAAGTGTAGAGATTGGGCGGGGGAGTCTCGTAGGAAGTGTAGCAGAGTTGGCTCTCCAGGAGCTTCTGGGTGGCTCATTGGGACTGTCATTGCTGAGAGGATCTTCTTTGCTTGGAAGCTTTGATCTGGGTAGGTCAGATTCTGGAACTGCTGTAGTTCTCTCAGACTTGGCTTTGGACGACAATAATTTTGCATGGACACAAGAAGGCAGCGACAATGAAGACGTTGTAATGCAACGAGGTGGACTCTTACAAATGTGGTGGAGAGAGCCAGTGTAATCCTTTTGATTCCCTGGGTGAGCTGTGTCAGAACAGTCCTGAAATGACAGTGCTTGTGAGGCAGAGGCCATCCTTAGACGCCTTAAAGTTGGAGAAGTGGAAATTCTGGCCCGGGCATGGCGATCGAACTGGAAAGGCGCATGGTGGATCCCAATGCACTCCTCTGCAGGAAGCCTCCGAAATGAAGACTCTGTGCAACCTTTCTGGAGAATGTAGTCTCTGGGAGGCAAGGTGGTGTCCATACAAACTGGTACTGTCTGCATTTCAGAGGAACTGAAGACATCTTCTCGGCTGCTGCTTTCAGACAAAGCAGCATTTTCCTTATGGAGTTCAGCTTCCCTGTCCAGAGGTTCCACGCTGGTGCATGTTTCTTTGACCAGGTCTGGAGAACAATCACAGCTTGGTTGTTGCATTCTTAATTTGCAGCATGAAGATTTATATCTATGTGTACCTAGGAAACATGATCAGAAACAGTCCTTACAAACTTGCCATATGAATTTTTAAGTGGGAAAATATGCAAATGGAAAAAATATCCAAACAAAACAAGGCAAATATGTGTGCTAGCACAGAAACGATTACCCTTGCATTGAATCTTGCTCAAATGCAGGTTTTGAGATGTTCAGGACCCAATTTTGGCAAGTTGTTTAAACAGCTGCTAACTTTGAATGTGCCAGCAGTGTCAGCATCAGTCAGTAGAACTAATTAGATGGTAAAGAGTAACTGAGTTTAGAAACTCTGCTCAGCTGCACTGCAGCCACCTGATTTCTAGCTGCCACTCCCCCACTGCTAAATGAGATCCTAGCACTGCTGTAGGTGGGATAAAAACAAAGTCACTTGCTCTCAGACTTGCTGCAAAATTCTTTGTACAAATACTAATTTCTTGCTGAATCCTTAAGCAAATACAAATTTAACACTTAGGTAAGGTGTGTTTCATCACTCTTGCTTTCTTTTCAGCCTAAAAGTACTTTGTAGTAAACATTATGTATAAGTTGTAATCAAATAATGAAGAAAATGATGTGCATTAGTAACTTATCTGTTGATTCATCAGTAAATAGTCTTATGCTCTTTGATTCATGAAGCTTTAACATATTTTGATGCTTAGTCTCTCTAAAACTGGACTGACATTTCAAGTAATAATGAAGATTATTAATTCAGCCTCTTTAACTTAGCTTCTTTGCTAAGTGCAATCTTAAATATGTTCATGATTGCTGGTTTATTTGGGGAACTGTCATTTATTAGAATTAGTTTATTTAAACCTATATGACTTCTTTCGTGAATTATTGACTATCACACACTGAATATCATTTTAAAAATCGAATTATATAGTTCCATCAGATTGATTTACAAAGTGATTAGAAAGAAGTTAATTTATTGAGTTTGTCAGTTCATAGTATTGCTTTATCCAAAACCTTCAGAAGGTGATCATTCAGATTCTTACAGAGAGAAAAATATATCTCCATGATAGAAATGGCTTATTTCACAACTGTAGAGAATAGCCACAAATGTATTAGCATCTATTAATTTCTCTCTAATGGATAAGAACTAATTATCCTTATTAAACATTTCATTTAATATACTGCAGAATGATAAAGAGAAATTAGTACTATTTTCCCCTTTTGAATGAAGATATTGCATACCATTGCTCTGAGATTTGCTGTTATTGCTTTTTAATATTTCAAGACTTTTATTTTGTGATGTTTAATCACATCTCACTGATTGTCGTTTGGCCAGTCATTCTCACAGTTTTTGTAAAAATTATTTTTATTATTTTTTCTTGGTAATCCTCTCTTCTCCAGGCAGAATTTTGCAACTTGGCATGCAGTTTCCAGATATTAATGTGAATAGTGATCTGTTCCACAAGTAGAAAAGTTTAAAGACATCTTTTTGTGGAAGTCTTGTATTAAAAATAGGACCATTTTTTGCTTTTCAGTTTAGCAACCTTTTTTTTTCCAATAATCAAAAATTTACATATTTCTTTTTGGATATTTCTGTGTTGCTTTCATGAACAGAATTTCTCAGCAGCAAAGTATTTGTAAAGACAATATGCTATTAAAAAAAGTGCAGAAATACAACACACATGCAGAAAAATTATATGATCAAACTTACCAAGACAGCCAATAGAATATGTCTCATCCTTTTAAATCAAATTTTCAACAAGTCCTTGATTAATTGACAGCTAGTCTTAACAGTAACATTTTCTCTCTTAAAACCTCCTTGCTGAACGCTGGTATAGGATCCAGCTTTTTCTTGTAGATTTGTTTCCAGGGGATTTGTTTATCAGGTCAGACGGAAGTGCCTTCAGGATCAATGCCCCTAAACAAAGGTAACATTACCCATTGGATTAAATTTCCTGCCTTTTATATTTCTGGACTGTTCACATTGAGAAAATTTGGGAAGACAGATCTCATGCAAGCATATAAAAATTTGCAAGAGCAGATAAAATGCTTCCACTCCTCCAACAGTCTTTTTTTTTCTCTCCCTCGTCTTGATTCAGTCAGCTGGATCTAACTATGCATTGTTTATCTTTCATGGAAGTATAATAGTTGTCTATCCCTTGTTTGTATTATTTATGATTAGTTTTTAATTTCAATGAGTGTGGTAACAGGTTAAGTAATTTTGAACACAGATTTTAGTACCAGAATATTTGAGAATTCATGGAAACATTGATAATTCATTGTTTTCTTGTATTGTAAAACTGATTGGAAAATACCGGAATTGATTAAGGCATTTTTTGGTTATATGAATTGAAAGTGAAACCTGGGAAAATATGGTTTATTTGGTAGATAACTTGTGAGGGAGCACAAAGGTCTACAAGTGTTCAACTCTATGCAATTAAGGCACATTTTCAGAGGGCTCAGTGAGCTTGAAAATGTTTGCTTGAAAATGCAGACAACCTTTGCAGTACAATGTTTTCATCTTCCGTAAAGGTTTTTTTTTGTCAAAACTCATCCACAACCCAATTCAAGATACCCTTAAGCTGGTGTAAGTGCCTTTGATTTTGCATAACACTGGATGTGACAGGCGATTGAGGGAGGATTATTCTGAGAAACAGTCAGACTTTATTTACAAAACCGTGGCGATGTTACATCATTTTTATTAGTATTTATCCAGTTTGGTTTCTAGGAAAAAGAGATGTGCTCACCCCGTGTGATAGTTGATAGTACAAATGTATTTTGTTTAAGAAGCACTTTTAGGAATGTAAGAATTTTTCTCTTTTTTTTGGTGGTGGTGGGCAGGGGGGATTTGTGTGTGTGTTTGTGTATCTCTTTTTATTATTGTTCATTGGTTTTTGTTTTCTTTTGGTTCCTTATGCTGTTGTCAAGGTGATATTAGTTTCAGGAGCAGATAAAATGCAACAGACCTTGTTGCCTGCTGAAATATGCAGATGTCTGCAGATTTTACAGTGTTCAAAGCTGTCCTTTGCTACCCCTCAGGACAGACCTGGGCACACTGAGCTGGTGAGGATCTCCAAGAAGATGTACACGCTCAGAGGAAAGGTGTCAGACAGTCAGCAAGCAAAGCCATAACCTCCCCCAAAGAGGGAAAAATCTAGCTCTTGGATGGGGAGAGTAATCAAATGAAAATATGATCTATGGAAGAAAAATGAATTGGAGCCAAAAATACTCCCTAATAATTACTATTAATAGAAAATCTTTCTAAAACACTATGAAGTTTTTCATAGAAAGACAATTGCCTTTGAAAGTATTTAGGAACATTTGCTCAGTTAATGATACTGGATGGAGTAAAGCCCACAAATTTACAGTAGAAAAGGTATCTCATTTTCAACAAAAACAAAAGCTAAAAATTGAAGATTGGAACTGATATAAAAATAGCCCTTCCTGGACTGCAGGGCACCATATTGTTTTGAAAATTGGTTTTAGTTGATAAAAGTATGAGCATTTGGAAGCATGTAATTAAGGAGAAAAAAAAGCTTCTATTTGGAAAGAAATAGTCTGTCCTTGCATAGTATCAACCAAGCTCCCTGAACCCAAAACCAATTGCAAACTAGATAGCATATAATTTAAAAAAGTGCTAGTCCAGGGAGTAATGATAGATGCTGTTCACAATTCACTTATATATTACTTTAAAGGCAGCTTTGTTACAGGGGAGTAGAATAAAATGATAGAAGTGGACTAATGTAGAGTCAAACACCAACAACATTTCATGGTGTCTGTGTAATTATTGTCTAAGCAGCAGAGCTTCAAAGCAGAAGGGATTAGGCTTTTGAAAGGTTATCCTCAACAGAAAATCACAAACAAACAATAAATCCAAGGGAAATCAAATACAAAGGCTGACATTAACTGCTAAACTCCAGGAAATGCCACAGTTCAGCCTGGCTGTGTCATTGTGCTGCTGCTTTTTCCTGTGCATTATCTCACAGGCTGATTACACAGATGGCTGAAGTCCCTCAAGCAGAATCTATCAGATGTAATGGCCTCACACAGATATAAACCTATGTATGTGCTCACTATTTCTCACCAACGTGTCTGTAGCCAGTGACAAATTTGTGGTTATCAGGTGGATATAAGAATGCATTCAAATGATGACTAAGAGACTCTGGTAAAATAAAAGTCATGTCCCCATCATCTCAAGAGCCACAAAGAAGTCTGTAATGGGGGTCTCATATGTGGAACAGAGACTGAATGCTCATGTGGAGGAATATAAAATGATGTCTGGATACTGCAATTTTGCTTTTCCTAGAAATATGAAACCCAAGTTAAATATTATATAGAACTGTGAAGTCCTGCCTCAAATGGAGACCAGTAGTTGAGATTTCAGAGCTGGCCTCCAGCTGGCACCACTTGAGATTTCCAGGTAATGTTCACCTGTGACAAGTCTCTCAAGTCTTGCATCCATTGTTGGCACCTCTTGCTATGCTGGTCTGTTGCTGTTACATTCATTTTTGGCAGGCTGCACAAGGTCCCCTAAGCTGAATCTCTCATCTTTCCTATTTCTTGATAAGCCCTCCCATAACCTGAGCTACAAGACTCGGGTAACTATAGCAGAAACATTTTGAGTGTACATGTGCCTATGTATGGAAGAGAAAAAAAAAGAGAAGAGAAAATTCCAGAAAAGGACAGCTCTCTGGGTGATCAAAGGATCATCTCAGGGATATACAAAGGGAAAATGAAAATTAAGTCAGACAACTTCCAGACACAGAAGGGATAACTGTCTTCTTCCTATGGATTTACATGTGAAGGGACAGGTATGCCTCATTTCTAAAATGAGTTTTGGATCTAGACACAAAGGTCTGCTTTACTTGCAGCCTTACACTCTTTCCTGACTAAAGAATGAAGAAGAACAGCTGCTATGTTTTAATCAACAGTTCTAGTGTCCCAGTATGCAATGTGATTTCTAGCTCTGCTTTCTATCTGTACAATCTAAATTCTTTTTGGAGCCTAGAAACTGTCCATAGCACCACCCCAGTTGTGCTGTTTCTCTCTCTTTTCATTCTAGTTAGATCAGAGTGGATGGGATTTTCAGGGATTTGTGTGAGATTAATGGTGTGTTATAAGCCCTGGCATGGGGCAGGGGCTTTCTAAGACATAGTGGTGGCAGTCTTTCTGTTTTCTGCTCTCCTTGGCCTTGTTCCTCATAGCTAGGTCTGCAGTGAAGCATTCTTGAGGAGTAGAGAGAACTCATGTGTGCAACAGCTCCTGGGAGAGGGTAGGTGGCTGAGCTGTTTTGTAGGGCAGCTGTGCTGAGAAGGCAGGGGAGAGAACACTTACAGATAGACTGGGAACTAAGAGAGACAGGAACTCCTAGCAGCAGCAGCTGTGGTAATCATCCATGTTCTGAAAAACGTGTCTGCAGGAAAATCCATCCTTCAACCATGTACTCATCTCTTTTTTTTCTGAATTTTCTTATTGTCAGAATGTCTTTGATGGAGCAAGGGCTGGGGGGACATAGCAGCAGGCTTACAGGGCTGTGTAAAGAAACACTTTTCTTGTGATATGATAGTTCTGTGTAAGCTGCAAAAAACTGGATAGCTTCATCCAGTGGCTTCTCACCAAACACCTGTCAAACAATATATTGCTTAACATCAATTTTTCATGTGGTACTGCAGCCAGATTTTACATTTTTGTAATTGGTTTCAGTGTAAACTTACAGGAATGAACAACTGAATGAAACTTTCTGAAGTAGTGTAGAGGTACCTCACTGAAATTTGGATAAAATAATTGTGCCAATTAAAGTTTTCTGCCTTCTAGCTGCTGACAGTACACAGTGCTAAATTAAAGAGTTTGCCTGTCTGTGAGATAGTCTGTGTGCTCAGAATAAAAAGTTGCATGAGAAAATGGGGAACTTGTAAAGCATATCTGGGGTAATTCCAGGAGTGTGGAGTTGGGTCAGTGTGCCCTACGTCCCTTCTTGTCATCCTTTCCCACTGCCACATAGGACTCTACATTTTCCTAGAAGGCTGGTTTTGATCTCAGTTTCTTGGTTTGCCAGCTGTATTTCCAGTTTCCTCCTGTCAGAGAGACAGATTTAGAGAGAGTGGGTTGTAGTTACTCTCACTAGAGAGACTTGTGGAGGTCTGGTTGATGCAAGCAGTATGAAAATGCAGTCAAGGGCTGGAAGCATTCACAGATGGGATGGTGCAGATGAGAGACTTGATTTGTCATGGATGGAGGCAGCATGCAGAGGAGTATCAGAGCCAGAAGTACCATCCTTCATTGCTGCAAATCCTCCCCACACTATTTGCTGGTAAGATGCTCTCTAGCAGTTTTATTCTTGTTCCTGGATAGAATAGGGAATGCTTCTTCTCAAAAGACATAGGATATTTACTTCACCAGATACTTTTTTTCAGCAAATCAGTAGTTAGGGGGTCTGGAGGCAAGTAATTTGCCTGGGAGGACAGGGGAATTTGGCACACTACTCAGCAGAAGATGTACCAGGTCCAAGAGAACTGTTTATACCTTGGTTTATCTTGGTAAGCCAGAGGGAAATGCTCTTTCAAACATGTTAAAATTCACTAAAGCTTTAAAGACAAAAACAGAGTCTGAATAACCAGATGTTTGGACTGGGTAAACAGGGTAAACTCTGGCAGTCAGTAATTAGATGTTATGGGACAGGAACAGACAGTCTGATCACAATAGCAATAATAATATGCTGATCTTTGTTTTTCTGTGTCCCTCCCTTCTATGACAGCCTGCTTGTTCCCCAGAGATATCAAACCTTGACCACAGCAGTTAGAAATGTGGTTTAAACAGCTGTCATTTTGCATCCTGCTGGCTGTTTAGCTCCCTTTCATCTTCTGTCCCAGATGCAGGAATCTTTTCATGAATGATGTACTTGCATAGCCCCTCTGCTTGAAATACTGACTGTCCTTTCTGAACAAGATCTTTCTCTGTGTTATATAAGACAAGAAACCAACTGCTGATCCAATAGTAGTTAAATATATTGTCAAACACTTTTGTTTGTTGATGTTTGCTTATTGTTTAATACTGGCAGCTGAGCAGCCATTGTCCATGATGGTGTGGGTGAATCTAAACAGGCACAATGGGCTGCCCTGTGACCATGCATTTTCTCTTGTGTTTTCTTTTTCTCTGGCAAGGTAAAACAATATAGAGATATATCTGTCCCAAACCCTAAATAAAGCGTTAAGAATTTAACAAAGAAATATTTATAACTCTTGTAAGGAAAAGCAGCTGAACATCATTCCTGTAATTAAGTGAATGACTTATCATAGAATAATACAATGGTCTGAACTGGCAGGGACCTTAAAGATCATTTAGTTCCAACCCCTGCTATGGGCAGGGATACCTTCTACTAGATCAGGCTGCTCAGCCTGGCCTTGAATCCTCCCAGGACTGGGCATTTACAGCTTCTCTGGGCAACCTGTTCCTCACCATCCTCACACTAAAAAATTTCTTCTTCGTATCCAACCTAACCCTACTGTCTTTCAGTTTTAAACCATTCCCCCTTGTCCTACAGACTTCTAATCTTTTGGATTTACAGCAGAAGTAGGATAAAATACTAGTCTAGTAGAAGTAATGCTCATGGCTGCCATCAAACAAGTCTGATTCAAAGACATCCGAAGGCACAGCTCCTATGCCAGACTTTTCAGATAGGCTTTTCCAACTGAGCACCTTCAAGGCTGCGGCACAGCCAAAGGTTTGCTGGGATCAGATGACAGCAGTTAGACTTCTCATGGATTTATAGTCCAAATCCATACTGCACCACTTTGATATTGATGGGTATTTCACCTGTGGGTGTGGGTGAGTTTTCTCCCTGCAGTATGAAAGGGGCATTTTCAGTTTTAACAACTGTTTTTAGTAGGTTTTATTATGCCCATGTCCTGCGTGGTATCTGGATGAGCACTGCTAGTTTGGTAGTGCTGCCATTGAAGAGACCACCTCAATTACCTCTCATTTACAATTAAGGAATTTAAATGAATGCATCTCTAATGCCATCCTGGTACTTGACCTCATAGTAGTTGTTTTCAGGATCTAGAATGAGGCCATTGAGCATTTCTGTGAATGTACACATGGAGTGGGTTCTTCAGACTAGGACAGATTCAAACTAACATGTTACCTTAATACAAATTTAGGAGTCCCAAAATCAACTGAGACCTAAAGAGTGACAGAATGGGAGATGTCCTGGGAAACAAAGTCTGATAATCTCTCTGTGACTCTTATCTTCCTTGTTTATATACAAGAGGGGTATCAGACTTAGGTGATCCTAGCCCTTTTTGGGTTTAAAAGGGCATATGTCTTGCTTTTTATTTTTGTAAAAAAAGGGGAGGCTAAAGAGCAGAGGGGAACAATAAAAAAAAGGAAATTAAACTAAATGAAGGAAGGAAAGGCCAGTAACAAATACAGCAGGAGTAAGAGGAGAGCTGCCTTCCAACTTCTCCTTGTCCAGCAGAAATCTTAACATGTTCCCATGACTGCCTAAAGCACAGAGTTTCCTTGTTAGATATAATAGTAGAAGATAAAAGTTTCTTATAATGAGCAAAGAGTTAATGTGTTAGTGGGAAGTTATTACAGACCTCAAAACTGAAGTGGCAATTCATGTTATACATATTTAGTTATTATTGCTTGACTTAAATTTTGTTTTAATTGCTGCAGCAGCACTGTGACAAACCCTGCACATACTGCCTTGAGGGCAGGCTGCTGTGACTGAAGTCAGTGGAGCCTTGAGAGAAGCATCATGCCTCTGTCAAGCACATTAATCTAGCTCATTTTTATCACTTTGGGTAGCAATCATCATAAATGTCTGAAAAGAGTCTTTATCATGCTCAAGGAGTAAAAGTAACTGGTTCATCCATTTATCACACTAGATGAAGCTCTACAACTTCCATTCTTTTGTGCTGGGAATACAGGGACAGCAGACACTGACTTGCTGGGTGGAACTGGCACATCTTTAGTCCACCACCATTTCATAATGCTCATATGAACTGTTTGATGATGATGGAATTAATGGAACTGCTTCTCATCAATCAATATTATCACCCCAGGGTAATTCCTAATTTACTGAAGACTGTCTGATCATCATCTTATCTACTACATTAAAGAAATCCATGGCCATGGTAAAATGGCAAGCTTGAAAATGAAGTTTAAAACTTGAAACCTTGAAAATCAAGGAGTTTATAACTTGACACTACACTAAGCAGTTAAGCTGGTAGTATCATTTTACTGTTTTCAACCGATCTGAAGGTAAAAGTATGTGGTGTCCTAAAAAAATGTTGCGATTTCAGTGATGCCCAAAGTTTTGAGATCAAATCTGAGCCTTAATTCAGTGCTTTCCTACCTCCTTCAGTTTATGGACCTATAAATTTTGGTCCATGGAGAACTAAAACCTTTTGAAAACTTTAAATATACAGTCAATTACAAAAAGTATATGCTTTCTTAGAAATATGCTCTTTAGAAAAATCTGGTTTTGTGGGCACCTTGGAAGTAGTTCACAGGACTTTGAGAGATCTGCAGAGCAGAAACTGAAAGTTCAAAGCTACAGGTTTAAAATATAAAGAATGCTGTTCAGTGAGCCATCAGAGAAGGGACATTATCTAGTAATGAGGAATAGAGAGCAAACATTTTGTAATGGTAGCATCTGTAATATATCCTAATTAACTATTTTCATTTAATATCATTCTGCAAGGTCAAATATTTGCTGCAGGAGTTTGCCATCTCTTATCTTGCTTGTGTGTGTGCTGCTGTGCAGTGATTGCTTCACAAGGAAAGCTAATGTCTGTGGAGCCACCAGAGGACAGATTTTCTCTAAGCACTGATTTTGTACATTGTTCAAGCACAAGACCAATCCTGACATTGTATAAGATTTATTCAGTAGGTGGGAAAGTTGTTGCAGCAGGTGGATTTATTCTAAACTGTAAGAAGCTACAGTACTAGGAGTTTTTTATTGCTTGGATGTGTTTAAAAGGCGCTTGCAATGTTTGATTAGTAGCCCAAGAGTAGGATAAAAATCTCTCTAGCTTCTCAAGAAATCACATTTTTCATAGCATAAGTGTAAAATTTCCTGCTAGCTGGCGAGGAAAAATTTGAAATGAAAATACTCATTGGCTTCTCCTTGTGAACTCTTAAACCATTTGTAAAATATTACATATGTATTCAAATACTCACACACATCTTCCTGAAAGTTTTTGTCCTTGCTTATTTTCTGTACAATGTTTTATGTTGTTGCTGTTTAAATATCTGTGAGATATGAGCTATTCATGCTTTTCGCTCAACACAAGGTGGCAGTAAGACATTGTCCGGTGTCATACAATAGCTTGGCTTGCTTGTTTTCCCTCCTGTTTGCTTAGCCTTCAGATAACAAAAGCCCTCCTGATGAATGAGCATTGAAAGCAAAAGAGGGTGTAATAACAACGATTTAAAAGGTGCACAGATAAAGCAGATGCTCCAGATAAGATCCCAACTGATTTGTTGCATTATAGTAAGCTGTATTGTACCATACTGTGGACAGTTTCACAAAATGTTATACAGCTCTCTTTTTAACTCTCTGTTGTTATTGTTTTCTTAAAATTTACACCTTAAATAAAGGCTGCTACTGCAAAGGTGGAAATTAGTATGTTTTTCAACCTGTAACTTAAAAATAACCCAATATTGGTTGAGATTCTACAAGTTGGAAGGGACAAAGCTTTCTACCTCAGTTCTTGGTTGTCTGGAAAACACTCCAGTATTGTTGTATTGAGTAGTGGCTGCAGTGATGAACTCATTTTCAAAATGAAGTGAGAGGGAGAAAAAAAGAGCAATGTGCCAGAGTGTTCCACTGGCAATATTAAGAGAGGTTTTTCCTTGCTTTGGTTGGGTGTAGGTCATATGCTGACAATCCTGAGTGCAGAGCAGCAGGTTGCAAATGTGGCTGCTGTTTCTTTTATTACTGCTAGTCGTGTTCCAGCAGGCTCAAAGCAGATTCAAAGCATGGCTGGGATACTGGATCTGCTAATATGATTAAAATTCATCCTTGTGGGACAAGTTCTGGCATTTTAGGTCTGTATTACTCCCAGCTTCCCAGAATACTATGAAGCATTTGTGCATTATGTTTTTGACTAGATGTTTGCATCTCCAGAGATGGAGCTCTGGCAGCATGACCCCAACCTCCCAGTGGCCACTGGGTTTGTCTCTAGCCTCTGTACACACTAGAACATTTGTTGAGAACAAAACAGAAATCATAGATGTTTCAGACAAGCTGATTGAATGGAAACTCTGCCTCCTCCTTTCACAAGTTGTGCACGTGTGGTTTATTTTCCAAGAACTGCCTGGCAGAGATCATATTAGTTTGTTTTGCATCAGAATGATTCACTTATATCTTCTAAAAGCCAATCCCATGTTGATACTGTGAACTCCTGTGCATGTGAATCACTCACACACCACTTGGAATATGCATCCTTTAGTAGCTATCAAAAATCTATTAGCTTTCTGATGTCATGAAGTAATAAATACTATTATAAATACTATATATACTATATAATACTATGTTATATGCTATAATATAGTATTATATACTATAATACTATATATTATATATAATACTATACTATATCTATACTATTATATACTATAATGCTATATATATTATATAATACTAATATTATATACTATGTATACTAGTATATACTATAATACTATATTTATATAATACTATATATATACTATAAATAATATATATGCTAAATACTAATATAAATATTATTAAATAACAGTGTAGGCCTACTTCTTCTTCTGTTTACCCCTTACAGTTTTGCCCTTGAATACTTGCTCTCTGGAGATGAATTATGGACTTTGAGACTAAAAAAATAATGCAGTTTTCAGGAAGAAAATTCCCTAGTATATAATCGTGATTTTATGCTAATGGCTCTCATAATGAAGAATAACCCTTCTACAGCACCTTTAATGTGGTGTTTGCACTATTCTCAGTGTGTGATTTATGCATGACTGCAGGGTTTGGTGTAATAAAATGGTGTGCTGTAAAACTTATCTTATTCTTTGGCTACGTACGACTACTCGAGATAATAAAATTGAGGGTCATAGGGATTCTGGGAGTCTTCTCAGGATTCTGCTGTTGTCCAAGAACTGTTAGCTAAATGTTTTGTGTGAGTTTCATGATTATGCATAAAGAAGTGTTAAAATGTTGTTATTATTTGCTGTGCTGGTATATGGGTGTCTGTTTATAGGACTAAAGATGAAAAAATGCTGCAATGCTTTGCTGCGAAGTTATAATTATTTGCATAGAATAGGGACTTCTGCTTCAGTATATGTCTGTGGTTTCCTTGGATGGAAGTTCAACAAAACTGATACTGCTCAAAATGTGACTCTTCTAAATACAAAACAGAGACTCCACTGTTAAGGAATCTTCTCTGAAAATCCCTGGCTACTCAGGTCTTTCTAAGTATCTGATAACATTCCTTTGAAGTTTTTATATTACCGCTATTTTAATCATATGTCACCAAGCATGCCATTGATTTAAGTTTGTAAGCCTGATATAACAATGCATTTTTCACACCCTCATATTATATTGGAATGGCTGAAGCTCTAGTAAACAGAGTTATTGCATTGAATGCCCAAGGGAGGGACATGGAAAAAAAAATAGTAGCATGCTCCAAGAAAGAAATCTGAGGTCAAACAGTTTTCATGGGAGACAAACTACGTGGCTGGGATTATCCTGGCTAATTGTGGGTTACAAAATCTCTCTTGAGAGTTTATCATGGCCAATTGCTGTATTAGCTTTCCTTTTTTACATCTGTTTGTGGGTGTGGACAGCACTGAGAATGACCCTTTCCTTGAAGGCTTTTTGTACAAGGAACAGGGGTGAGATGCTAGGACAGGCTGTCTGAAGGGACTGGCCGTGCTGTTCTAGCCTTGCTGGCCATGTGCACACAGACAACAGCCAGCTTCTCTGCCTTTGGCTCCCCCACTCACTGGACAGTTCTCTGGCATGAGCCATGCTTTGTATGCACATGAGAAACCACATGATCTCTGCTCAGAAGCACTATAACTTCATGGTTAAATTCTTTGATAAATTCCAATTATTTGATGAATTGGAAAGCAAGTAAGGTTGTCTGCATAAACAAGGGCATCTTGTCAGTGAAGTGTTCTTTTTCTTTCTGCTTCTAATTAATACATACAGTCCTATCTTTTTTTATACAAACACGTGATTTCCAGCTCTTTTCCCAATCCTATTAAAACTGGTACAGCAGCCAGTGCTTTTAGCTGGGTCAGGACTCGAGCATCTGTAGTTAAGACTTGCTGTGCAGTTTTAAGGCAAACCAGTCTGAAAAGCTTTGTGTCTTAAATACTAGTAATTTCTGGGACCATATAAAAATTATACCTCTTTCTTTTCTGAGTATCCAATTAAATAGCTTATGTGGTATAAAGTCTGGACTAAAGTATTCCTGTTATATTTACTGTGACATTCTTTTCTTGTACAAAGAGGAAAGACTTCTCTCTCAGAAGGCAGAATTGTGAGCAACAAGCAGCTGAATAGTGGGATAATGGTGCTTTTTGGGAAATTGTAACTACTCTGATTTACAATTCTGTATTACAAAAAGGACCCAGGTGTTGCAGATTCAAACTTTAGTCAGAGGTTATCCATGCCTTCATGCAGACAAAAGAACAAAATTTTTAAGTGTATCCTAAATGAAAATTGAAGAGATTGTGATGAGTTTTTTCTTCTTACAGTAGGTTAAGATGTCAAATATAGCCTAAGTAAATGGAGAAAGACAGATTTTGGAGCAGTGCAGATCCTGGTATTTAATAAATCCAGGATTACAAAAGAGACTTTGTAAGTGAATTGTAAAAATTTAGCATATTATGAATGCATGCTCCTCTTATATCATCAGTTGTTCATAAGCTCATTACTCATCCCTGAAGGCTGGACTAATTTTCCCTGTGGTCTTTATCCTAAGTATTTTGTGAGCAGCAAAGTAAATTAAATAAATTCTTTCTGATTTCTTAGTAGAAAAATCTTAGATCAGCACAGAGTGCTATTTTGTACCTTTTCATTGGTGTCTGGGCATATAAAGTATGAGAATTGGACTCCTATTTCTTTGATTTTAAAAATAAACACTTTTAAGATTAGATTGTGTCTTATTCTAGGAAATCTTTGTTTTTATTCCTAAATGCAGAATTATTCTTGTACAAGTGTGTCGGTAGTGCTGTCTAGCAAATACCCAGTTCAGAACAGATTCTCGGAGACTCAAAAGTGTAGAATGTGAAATGGTGACACTTCCACCCTCTCTATCCCTTGTTTGGCCCCTGGACTGGCACCAAGAGCTCTAGCCTAGAAATCAGAAATTGCTATACACAAAAGTGGAGATTCAGCACAACTGATATTTTATATGGGAACCAATATTTTATATGAGATGCCCAGATCTGGGGCTAAGATTTCTTTTCTACCAAACAAATCAGTCTATGATCTACTTCATTAAGCAGCTCATTAGGGTAAGCATTTTTCCATATTTGGGTCCTTCACCAGAAATTATTGACTGCCATAGATTTGTTTTCTGTCCACTTGTATGGGCCAGTGGCCCCATACAATTTTTGGTTCTCTTTTTTTTACTAGGCCGAAGTCATGAAGTTTGCTCTTTTGTAATGCAACATTGTTAAAGAGTTTTTGTTGGCTTTGTATAAAGGTCATACCCATAAGTTGAAAGTTGTGGTTTTAAATAAACCAAGAAAACAGAGGGAAAGTACTAAGGCATCCTAAAGAACCACACCCACTCAAACTGGTAATTTTCCAGGTACACGTGGATTGTACATCCATTCCAGAGAACAAAGTAGCATGGGTCCTTGTCTCCCCTGCTACTGCTGTTCCAAAACTCTACCTTTAATTCTGGCTCTTTTACAGTGATTAAAAAAAAAACATTAAAAAGCTGGCCAAAGCAGAAATTTTAAGTTTTCTAAAGCATCAAAGTTCTTTTTATATTATTGAGGCTCCAGTAGCTGTAGCACACAGAAATTGCAGTTATTACTGGCACTAGAGAGACCACAGAAACACCATATGAGTCCTTGTGATTACTCATAATGGGTCACTGCAACAAAACTTGCCTGTAGTAAGCTTCATCAGGCAACATGAATGAGTAGTCTTGTTGACAATCCTCTGAATAATTTGATGCCCCAGTTCAAAAGTTCACCTCTTTCTTGGCTGGAAGGAATGTCAAAAGCCTTCCCTAGGGAAGTGATACTACTTAGTTAAAAATACTTATTTGATACACTTTCTGTTTGTTTTTAATGTATCTATGCCAGATTTAAAGTGCAAGTTTGAAAGTCTTAATGAATGTGATTTCAGGGGTATATTGCCCAGTAGCCTACATCTTTCACTATGCAGAAGTGGGGTCTTCTGGACCTATAAGCAGCAAATCTCCTCTTACCTTATACTGGTGATGTGAACAGTAAACTGTGGGTTCCAGATCCACAGAAGAGACCCACCAGGTTTTAGAAAATATTGTTATTGTAGTCTCTAGCTTGTACATCTGGGTTGACAGGCTGGGAAAAGGTGTTTCTGCTCCTGAGCTTCCCTGTCTTTCCCCCACTCTTTGGTGCTCTGGGTATGGTACAGTGGGGACTCCTGCAAACACAGTCCTCATGGGCTGCTGTGGCAGGAGAAGGGAGTGACAGGCATTCTCTAGCTTCAGCTTCCAGGCTAAAGATTCAAAGATTCAGGCACTGAATCTTGCTGTGCAACTGTGGGCACAAAGGACCAACTATTGGAAATCTCTGCCTCGTACGGTTACTCATGTGTTATGGCAAGATTGCCTCTAATTTCTCCCTTGAAGAATTTCAATGTGATTTGCTTACCAGTCTCTCTGCAGCTGGAATATACTTGTATGTGTCAACTCTGCCACAGAAACATTGGTCTGTAGTTGCAAAAGCTGGTTAATGCTTGGAGGATTAGGTCAAAATGCTTGTGAGGTCAGAACCTGAAAAGAACCTTGTACTAACAGCTTTGAGGGATGTATCCACATATAATTTAACAATAGCACTTTCTACTAAACAGCATTCTTCTGTTAAATAACATTGTTGTCCAGCATGTTCTGATTGAAAGGATTAAGTATAATCTTAAAATCTGTGACTGAATTTTCTTTAGGCATCTCTAAGTTGCAGCAATGGCAGCATCAAACAGACTGATGCAGACTCTTGGAGTCATGAGACTTAATAAAGAAATATCCATTAAATGCAATACTGCATTCCTAAGAGTTTCTTTGAGACTTTAGGCCAGGAACAACTACTGTCTTTCCTTCAGTTTGAATGGGAATTCTACAGAGATTCAAGGTGCAGGCAAACACATCTCCAGCTGCCTGAAGATGGGATTGCTGTGCTCCATGTGAAACTTCAGGAAGGGACTGAATGCATCCATGTGCTCAGGAAGACAACAGAGCTGCATCCACTACTCTGAACCACAGCTCCTGTGAAATCTTCTTGCCCTGTCTGAGCCTGGTGGTACAGCTGAGAAATTAATTCTCTGGGGGAGGAAGGTGAATAAGGGAAACAACTGTGAAAGAAGAAAGGCTGGTTTTATCATGGTTTAGTGAGCTGAACTACCTCACTGGGACAGTCGTGAGTTCCACAGCACACTGAAAAGATGAAGTGCTACCCAAAGTGGAGGTCTGGGAGGCAGAGCCCCACCCATGGCAGCAGCAAGCTGTTAGACAGGCAGCTATCTTTCATTTTTGACTCTCTGCTTTGTCACCTACCAGGCCTCTTCCTTCCCTGTTGCAGTATGCTCTGTCTCATCTCAATTTGCTTTTTGCTTCCTCCTCTGTCTCCAGTCATGTTTCTTTACCATCTCCTCCTCTCTGCCAGTTCCTTTGGCCCATACATGCCGACCCAAAAACAAGGTACCTTCAGCTGAGGAGAGTCTAGCTTTAGCTTCAGAAGAAATTATGAGAAGTGGCAGGTGGATTTGCTAAGAACATTACCATTCTTCCAGTAACTCAAAGATATTTCTCTGCTGTGATCTACAGTGGCCTGAATAACCTTTCCTGACCACTGCTGTGCTGCATCACTTTAGATCTCCTGATTGCCAAAGACCTCTTGTTCCTGAGAGACGTGGGATTCAGTAGCTGTGGTTACGTGAAACTCAGCATTCAAATTCCTCGTGTTTGTGCAGTGTCCTGTGTCATGGCCACAGAATAATTGCAGGTGTGCCCTGTCTCCTCCCCAGGGGAATGCTTTGCTATTAAAAGTGTCACCACTTTGACTTCCTCTGGGTCAGCTGTTTTGACACAAAGGCTGCAGTGATCTGGCAATCAGCTCACTGGGGCTGAAGTTTCAGGGCCAAAGTTCCCTATTCTAGCCTGCTCGTAAGAATTCAAAATAAATAAGAAACAAATAATGATTTCAGCTATGGCACTTTACATGAATTTCACAAAAGAGGATGAGCCAACAGAACTAAATTTGCAATTACCCTTTCAGTTTAGTCTATGTATTGGCATACCTCTTGTTGTTCATATCACACACATGTTTTTATTCATCATGCACAGAAAAGTGAGCAGTATTTCATGCTGCCAAATTTTTTTCTGTATAGGATGCCTCCTCAAACACAGAATCTCTGGTGAAGAACAAAAGCTGGTCAGTGGCAGCAAGTACGTGCCATAGGAGGTACATCATAAGTACCCAGTGGTCTGTAGTTGTGACTTTCCCACTGCTCTGTGCCCTTCAGTGAGGCACCCAGTCTGTCTTCATCTGAGCTCATCACATCATAAGCAGAGACAATAACCCTCAGACCCAGTGAAAATAGGGTGATGATTAAAGGATGAAAAATATATGAAATGACATTATATTGCTTTTTCTCTCAAGGATTACAAAGCCTTCTTCTCATTACAGCACAGTCATCACTAAAAGCTGCAATTTCTAATGGCTCAATTAAAAACCTTAAAGTACAACACTTGTGCATATGACCTATTACTGCAGTCATATGTAGTTTTGGAAATTTGCTTTCTCCAGATGTAAAATCTCCTAGAGTTAATTTTTCCTGTAACAGTCCTCCCAGCACTCAAAAGAGCAACAACAACCAAAACAAAAACGGATTCAGTGACCAGATACTGACTAGTTTCAAAATTCAAGAACCTGTCAGAAGCAGAGGTGATGTCACAGCACCATGCAAGAGAAAAGTACTTCAGTTGCAAAGCAGAGGAAATGAGCAGAAAATATGCCAATTTGAAAGAGTATCTTTGCTATGTCTAAAGGTTCAGCTCCATACATTAGAAAGTGTCTTGGCAAATATTCTCAAACTTCAGGTATGTCTCTTCAAAGGTACTCTCTGAAAGTTCTCTCTTACCTACTAATTCAGAATACATATATTTCGTGGTAAAAGATGACGTGTGTAATAAGCACTCCCTCCCTACCTGCTGAATGGAAAAAGCCCTGTGTCTGTTGGATCAGAGCCCTTGGTCCAACACTAGGAAAATGTTGCGCCATTTCTTTCAGTTTATGAAACACATCTGTTCAAAAGCCTGGTTCACGTTGTCTGAGACTGCTGCTTCCTTCTTTTTCTCCACTAAAAATGTGTGAGTTAGGAAAAACATTGGGCACAAGAGTCACTTTTCTTTAGCTTTTACATTTTTCTGTCTTTCCATATGCTTACTTTCATGTGATAAAGATTGTCAAGTTTTAGTAGCTGCCTCCTAACAAAAGAACTCTTTACATGGGAGTGTACCAAAGCAGTCATTGTTTTATTTGCCTTTGAGCCCATGCTGCTCTCTATAAAACTCCAAACCAGGGTCAGAAACACAGCCATATAATGAGGTGAAAAGGCACTCAGTGCAAACAGAAAACCTTAAATAAATAGCTTGTTTTCAACTCATAGACTGACCTGTTTAATAGGTCTTGTGAAAACTGCCTGGCAATAATATGTTATTACGACCTTGTTGAAGCCTTACCACATGAGAAAGGCAGTATATGTTTAATATTTTATTTTAGTTATTGGTAATGAGATCCCATGGTAAGTGCTGTCTCAGAGACAGAAGACCAAAGAATAAAACAGAATAAGGTTGATGAGTAAGATGTCCAGTTTTCCAGTGTACTGAGGAATGGTTTTAATTCATTTTCTCAGGTGTTAGTCTCTTGACAAATCTGAGCTTCTTATCAACTCGCTCTAGACCTCCTGATTGCTCTGTAAAAGCACAGCCTTTCTCTGAAATCAGTCACTCTATTTCTTGTAGTCCTGAGCCCCAGGCTGTGGCGATGCCTGGCGGTGCCGCGTGTGCCGGATGCTCCTCGTGGGGAGCTGCTGGCACCTGTGAACCCGTTCATTTGTGCTGCCACCTGTGCCTGGAACTTGGTCTCTTCTGCCAAGTCACAAACATTCTTCACCATTATATCTGTGCACCTTTCTTCTCACACTCACCTCACAGCCACCTTTTTCCAGCTCTGGTTACTGTCGGTAAGGAGTTGTGAAAAGGTTTGAAGGGAGCCAATGGAAGATTGAGAGGAGATCACAAAATACTGGAAGATGTAGAGTTAGCTGGCAGCAGTGTGGTGCTTTGCTGGGTGAGGAAATGAATGCTTACGCTCACATCCAGTAATGACAGACTGTTCTTCTTTTCCTGACCTGAGGGAACTGAGCTTCTGCCAGCTCAGGGGGGGCACAGGGACAAAAGGAGGTTCACATGGAGGCATCTGAGTCAGAAAAAGGAGAATCAAAAATCTGGGAGAGTGTGGGCACTCTTTCAGAAATTTTCGGAAAGGCGGCATAAAGTTTATAATGCTATTATGTATCCCAGACTACTGAAAATTCTCTCACTGCTTATCCTTTTTTTCCAAACTGAGAAAACTCTCACAAATGGGAAACAACTGTATTAATCAGAAATAATTTTGCATCTATCATCTGATTTTCTTTATGTGCCTGATTTTTTTTCCCTGCTTGATAAAATCAAGCTCAGCATGGCAGGGTCCAGAGGCTGTAATCAAATAGCCCTCATAAATCTAACAATTAGCACTATTAAGCAAATCCAAAAAATGAATTAACAGAATAAAAGTCATGGCTGTCATCTTGAACCATATGTACATGACCTCATGATTTGAATTGCTGTGTTCACCTGTAGTCACTCACAAATCCTGGTCTGTTTGGGGAGGTTTATAAATATGGTGATGGGGCAATGGCTGTCTCCCTCTCCTTGCATGAGTCCATACAACACTCTCACAGGAGGGAATGTAGAACACTATCCAGTCCTCTGCTCCTGTTGTTACCTACAGCAGGATTTCCAGAGCTTTACGCAGCATTTTTAAGAATCAGAGTTCAAGATAAGTCCTGAAGTACTATTCATCTTCCCCTTCACTGTACTATTTAATTATTTTATCTTGAAATAGTGTTCATTCACTTGAACCTATTAATTCCATTATAAACAGTGATGGAGATAAATATTGGCAGAGACGACTGCATCTACAAATGAAGTTTACATAATATTTTTTGATTTTGATGTCACTATTCCCTCCTTTTCCCTTTTTTAGTAGTGTAGTTGGATAACCTATATTTATTCTTTCAACTGTGACAAATACCAGCCAGCTAACACTGATAATTAATAAATAATAACTATTAATAATGTAATTTGAACATGTGTTCATTATAAATTAACAGTTATTTTACTGGTATAAGGAGAAAATAAAAATAGGGCAAAAACAGCAATGCATTCTAGTGATAGAGGGATGTATTGAAACAGTAGTTTGAAACCCAAAGAAAGAAGACTTTAAACTGGATTACAGGTTGTGCAGCACAGTAGCCGGAAATACTGAAAAAAGAGAAATTATATGAACTGTGAATTGAAATTGGGTAATATTCAAGGAATAAATGAATACTCTGAACCTAAAACCCTGATTTCAGAAGTCTGGAGGAAATGTTGATCTCCATTCAATTATTGGGAGCTCATACCTCCTAAGAAGCAGATCTTCAGCAGTGAAATAAATTCTTATTGTCCAAATTAAGGACCAAATGAAATAAAGTAACCTTGTCAAAAAATCAAGAAAATTTTATAACATTAGCTCAGTATGCATAGCAAATCTAATATATCTAAGTGAAATTATTGAATTTATGTTTTACCTGGTCTCTGGATAAACAAAAGACAAACTTGAAGATCACATTTTCCAGAAGTGAACAGAAAAGATTACTTTGTTCCTCCTTGTGTACTTTTCAGTAGTCTAGACTACTCTGGCATCATTTGAGTTTGGGTGATTGAGCTTATACTGTCAGTATCCAACTTACCAATAGCCAAAATAATAGAATTCATTACAAATACTTGTGCAGACATTCCTGGGTTCCTGCAGGCTTAGTAAGGAAATTTTTCTTTTATACTAAAGAGAGTGCTTGGAGCTGGAATGAAGATAAACAGAAAAGGCACTCCTTTGTTGGAAATTAAAAAGAAGAGAGCTACCTCAGAAAGATAAACTCTCATTGTTATTATACTGCCTTCAAAAACTTATTAACTTAATAAATACTTGAGTGATAGAAGTAAATCTCTATTTCCACAGTATCTGCAGCTTATGAATCAGTGAGAATATTGCTTCCCCAGCTGTGATTTCATCAGAGGCAAAGCAGAGGTAAAAACACCTCACTGCAGATCCCCTGCTGATCCATTAGCAGAAAGAGCACATTTACCTCACTCCCAGCTTTCACATCTTTTCACTGCCAAGCCTTTGTAGTGTTTTTCCACTGCCTGGTGAACAGAACCCAGGTATTGACTGTGGCCATGCACTTTGGTGTCTGTCTCTCTGCCCGTGGGGACTCCATGCTGGTACAGTGTTGGCTTATGCCTTGTGGGTGAGGCAAGATCATTCTTGCTGCTCTGCCTGGCTGGCTGAAGGAATAATGTCTGGAGCACCTTGCTTCTCTGGGAAGTCTGCTTCCAGCACTCTCCCAGGAACTCAGCTCCACCCTGGAGAGAGATTCCTCCTTTTTGGGTTGTGGCCAGGGAAAGGAGGCAGGATGCACACCCAGCTCTGTGCGCGCAGTAACACCTAGAGATGCCACGTGTGCAGCTGGACCCTCTTGGACAGGCACTGCAGGGATGGAGGCTGATGTCTGCATTGCAGATCAGAGTTTGAGGCAGCTGTAAATCACCTCTCCATACTGGCTAGGAGCAGCTCTAGCAGGAGCAGGCTCAGCCCTTGCAGGATCTCTGACTGACAGAGGGCTGCAGGACCTGCATTTCCTCCCAGCTCACGTGGTGGGGGGCTGGATTTCTGTCTGTGATTGCACATTGTGGCTTGTATCCATTTGAAGCTGATGGCAGTGAAACCATGCATGTCAAGGTGAAGGTGACAGCAGTAGGCTCAGTAAAGCTGAAAGCAGAAATGGATGAAGTTTTAGGAACAAAACCAAAAAATAATATAAAATGACCCAACTGCTGTTTTATGGACTGACAGGCAGTAACAAGGAAGGATGTTGTTCGTAACAAACTACAAGCTGGCTTTCTCTTAGGCAGCTGCTTACAGACATGTTCCCAAAGTTGTGAAACATTGGACATGAATATCCAAAACCATTGCTTTGAGGTTTTTTTACAAGTCTTCCTGCCTTCAAACTTTGGTTCCTCTGTCCCTCCTTATTGCCACAGCTGCAGGATCCCATTGTGAGAAGCATGCTGAATCTTTTTCATTTGCCTTCTCTCATAATTTCCTGCTTACTTCCTATCTTTGTTCATTTTCACAAAGTATCTTTCATCTGAATGGAAAGCTATGGACTAAGAACTACAGACTGTAGTTTTATTTGTGACATTAATTCTCTTGTGGTAATGCTTACAGAAATAGTTATGAGAAAAGTGTGTAAATTGTACCAAGCCTTGAACAGAACAGGAAAATTAAACCATATTGAATGTATTCAGTAAGTGTAATTACAATTTTTAAATAGATATAGCTGGTCTTGTAACCAGAAAAATTAGGATGTTTTCTTTCCCTGAGAGAACCTTTCAGTTAGTTTATTTTTCAAAGCTCATGTTTTATATTTCCAGTGTAGGAATGACTTTGGTTAATTTAAAGAGCTTTTGTCTAGGCCTGGAATTGTTTAAGGAATTGAATTTTTTTTTTAAAGGTAGCTCTTGTCCTTACCACAGAGGGAGAGGATTTTGTTCCTGACTTCATCCATTAAGTTCCAGTGAAATCAATCTGCCCATCATGATCTGTCTGGTGCAGCTAAACTAGAAATTCCCCAGGTTGGCATTTATGTAACATCGGTCAAAATATCTTTGTTACATTGGCATCTTGATTCCAGTGTGACATATGGGAGGGAGGGAAAGAAAAGCTATCTTCAGATGTTACAGAGCAGAATGGAAAAACTCCAGATGAGAAAATCTTTAGACCACTTGAAGAATACAAATGGTCAAGCTCAGTGCCAGACTGCATCTTTGTTTGACTGTGGATCTAATCCAAGAACTGCCTGAGGCAGGAAGGCAATCCACTTACCAAGCAGTGAGAGGGAAGGCACTTCTAGGACACACAATTTTTTCCCCTGGGAGCGAGGGAGAAGGTTTAAATTACAGATGGGTGAATCTGGTGATGTGAGGTTTTGCAAACTTCTCCAGCATATCTATTTTTTGCTTCACAACCATAGCCTGCATTTCAAATTCTTCTGTTGTAAAATTCTGTAATTTAAGCTCAAGACTAATTCTACCTATAAAAACAGGCTGCTTTTCTTTCTGTCTTTTGACAAGTGTGGAATCTGTGCCATTATATACTCTAACTGAGACCAGCAAAACTGTCTGGTAGATGTCACAAGTGTATTGAACTTAGATTTCAGTTCCATTTTCCTTTCTTCTCTGTTCTTTTGAGATGAGGTTCCCCATTGCTTCTTTTAGAGATGTAGCTTAGAATACGAAACCCAGGATGAAACTGCATCTGTGTGAGAGCAGTATAGAGTCAAACCACTGTGATGCCAGCTCAGACAGGTTCCTCTGTGAGTGTGAAGGCAGCTGTGGGAGTGTCTCTAGATACAGCAGTCCTTTGTAGGGGCTAGCTCAGGGATGTGAATATTCCACGCCCTCCTGCTCTAGGGCCAGCCTGGACTCACTGACAAGAGGCCCATAGCAGCCTAGCAAAGTGTTTTTACACCAAGTTCTTTTACAACCTCAGCCATGACAAACAGACCTAAGCCTGTTTTACTCTGCCCCCATGCTTACCTGTGCTGAAGAAACCAGCTTGAGGGGAAGGAGGAGAGTGGAAGAAAGAGGACTTAAACTTTACTTGCTTCTTTCTTTACCTCCCAGTGTGTGACCCAGAAAGTGAGCCCACCCACTCACTGCTACCTTGAGCTTCACTCACAGTAAAAGCAAGTTGGAAGTGACTTTGTTTTCTTACTTGTACTAGAAAACCATTAACTAAGGTTTACTGGGCTCTGTGGAGGGGTTTCTTGAGTCAGGAAAAACCCACATTCTTGACAGCAGTTTCTTCAGCATTAATCATTGGGTTCAGTGTTCTTTTATAATAGCATTGCCCAATGCTTAGAAAAAAAAATTGCCATGAATGTGAAACAGCTGGATGAGAAAATATTTCAATGTTTGCTGGGTATATTTTATAAAGTAACTTGGAAAATCCTGTTCATTGATTTGGGGGCACGTGGGGAGAATAGGAAGGGTAAAGTCAAGGAATTAACTGATCTCTGTATTAGGTGTTGTAGTTCCAGCTGCCAAAGCTGTAATGATATCCTTGTAAAGCAGTAATCAGCTGTGTTAATGCTAAAATTCATTTCAAGTAGGGATGCATGGGAAAAGAATCTAGAAAGGATTAGAGTCCTAAATTTCTCTGTAGTTTCTGGTTGTCATGAGATAATTCAGAACTCATTTAGAATTGCTTTCCCAAGGGAAATATTAAGTTTTTCTGACTAAAGTACTTGACATTTTGGTTGATGATGAAAAATGATCCCCAGGGCTGAACAGTCTTCTGTCTCAAACTCAGATTCCTGGATATTGGTGTTCCTCTCTGCTTTTCATTTTGCTCCCTTCACTTTTGATATTATTTATAAATATTATAAGTATTTATTTCATTTATGTTCTCACAGTAACTTTCTTAAGACTCTGAAATGACCAAAAACTGCAGCTGGTCTGTGACATTGTCACTGTTCTCAGCAGTGAGCAGGCTGTGGGTTTTGCCCCACCTCAGCCCTCTGCAGCACTTGCTGACTCCCAGTGGCACTGCAACCTGCCCTGGACTCCAGGGGTCATTGCTTCTTTATTCTACCCAGAAAGATGGAAGCTCCTAAATAAACCCTTTTCACCCTAATTCTTCATTTTAGATGGTAAGGATTTTCAAGCAGAATTAACAGTTTGGAATTTATCTTGTAGTGGGTTTCAAAGCTGCTGTGTGTGGCAAGGCTGATCTACTTTGGATGATGAGCACTTCACTGTTAGCCCTGAGGACCCAAAAAGGCTCTCTGTGTTTGCAACGTGGTTGCATTTTGGTGCAGAATGTCTCAGTCCACACCATTTCTTCTGATCATACCAGTTACCACTCCTTGCTGTTTGTAGCACCTGTGTTCCATAATCTCTGCTTTCAAAAGGAAGTTAGGAAAGCTACACCATGAAGCTAACCCACCAGGACATGGAATTTTCCCTGATTCAAGGCTATTACTCCTTTTTGAGGTACTTTCAGATCTCTTTCCTTGGTGGCCATAGGAGACACTTCTCTGGGTGAACTGACTCAGTTCCAAGGAGCAGAGGGATGTCTGAGAGCATCCAGCCCAGCAGTGCAACAGGACATGGTACAAGCTCTGAAGCAGAGCCACAGAGAGCACACCACGCTGGCATGATCCAGAGTGTACCTGCTGCTGAGCCAAGAGCCCGTGCTCACCACATGAACATGCAGTGCTTTAGGGGTTGCCATTCCTTTTCCAGCCTTGGCTCCCTCTTTTTCATGAGCTGGTGTCTCAATACATGGCGACAAATCCACTGTGCTGTGAGCTGGTGCAAACCAGGCCTTGCTATTTGTCTTCCCTCTGTGCATTTCTCCCAGACGGAGAGAGAGAGGAGAGCTGGAGACTGCTGATGTGGTAAACCACTGCACTTAGAACAAGAGCACTTTCTGGTCTTCAGGGCAGCTTATATTAGTTTGAAAGGAATTAATAACCAAAGAAGGCACTGTAATGCCAGAAAGGGAACGTCCAGATTCTTACTGGTTTCAGGGAATGAAATTTACATTTTCTGTAGGTATACATCTTTCTGGTGTGAACCTTGCTGTCTTTAGATTTTAAGGGAAAGTGCCAGGGTCCTTTTCATTCAAGGGAATGTTAGCAAGTGGAACAGAAAGAGTCCTTTTTGGCAGTCATATTAGCTAGAAGAACCTTTTCCCTTATCCCTAAAGTTATTTCTGTCTCTTATCTCCCTCTCATCCTCTTTCCATCCTCACTTGCCAATCTAATTTCCTCAGAGCTTCTTTACATCTGAGGGCACTTTACCAAGCTCTGAACTCCTTGTAGTGAAAACCTCTAGTCCAAGGCTTCTTAGAAACATCCCTTGTTGCAGCTAAGAAAGGCTCCATTAGTGAGGCATATATACTGATAAAGAACCTATGACAAGAACTGATCTTCTAACTCCTTTTACTCTCTGAAGCCAAATGCACTCAGGACTTTTTTATGTAGAAGGAATTTTTTCACATTAATATCTCCAGCATGTGGAAAATTATTGCCTCTTAAGGGAATACTGAACTAACAGCTTTATACATTGTTAGTGACAGCCTCCTGTGATGAATTTTTAAATTGAGGAGATTCAGTAAAGCTGTAACACCATCCTGAAGATCTTGGGGCTGTTTCAGTTTTTGTTACAAACTGTACATGATTCATTGCAGTCTGACTTTTCTCTCTCTAGGCTACCCCAGTTTTTTAAAAATGGTTTTATTAGAATCACTCCACAGTGTCATGCTGCTGGATGGGGTTTGATTTTGGAGTGTTTCTTATTTCCCCTCTTTGCTCATGAAGTGAGTCAGATATGATGCATATAGATTTTGATGTCTAAATCTAAGTAAATTGTTTTTATTCTGTACATATAGCATGTCAAATATATGCATTGTATGTTTATTTACAAATCTGTCTGTGAATGGACAAATATCTTTATGCACACTTATGCAAGCTTCATGAGCATGTGTGTGCTCGTGTAGATGGTGACTCTGTAACTTACACAACCCTTATGGCTTTAAACCTGAGCCCTGATTGAAACCAATGCCCTCATCTTATACCCCAGTATATTTTCATGAAGAGAAAGTCCTTGCTCAGAGCAGTTTGCAGTCTAAATGAGCAGAGAATAGGAGATTATGCAGAAGCTAGAACAGTTAAAATGACACCTGGTCAACATGTAAGTCTGGCACTTGGACAGGCAGCTGGTAGTTAATTTTTGGCTGATAAAGCTTTTACTTCAAATCCTCAGCATACTCATAAAACTTCCAGAAGAAACAACTGAGCTTGTGAGAAAAAGAGTGACTTACAATGCAGGGAGAGGTGGGCAGTGGCCAAGCACAGTGCCTCCTCTACAAGGAATCTCTCTCAATGTAATTAATATTTGTTAATTGTTCAGAGTCCTTTTGAGTCCTGTTTATGTGTTCATGCAATACTGCTGAAGAAGTTTGCAAGGAAATCAGCACTGTGAAAATATGAGGATATTGGTAACTGGAGGAAAGACAAATTGATTAGGGGAAGCTTAAATAAGGCAGTGAAGAGTTAGACGTTCAGAAATCTAAATCTAATATACAATTCTGTTTCCAAAATTATTACAGCTTTTCAGCTTCTCACCCTAGTTTCTGTTTGGGCTTTTTAACATATATTTCAATACAAGTATCAGTTTTTAGGTTTTCAGGCACACATGATCTCAAAAAGAGTTATAAAGTATTTTCAAATATCCCAGGAATTTGCATATGTAATTATTTTTTTGTAATAAAGTTCAGTCATCACCTCTCCAGTGTCTGTTAGAGCAATTATTAAAATTGACAACCAGGAACTTATTTATTATATTACAATACATTGCAGCATACATCCTCCCTTAGCAGATAGTGACATTCCAGAGTGACAATGTTTTTCAAACTTCATCAGAATTCAAGTAGAATTGGGTGGTGCTACAAATGTGACTGAAAACTGTTATGACTTTGCAGATCATTTATACGTCAGGCAATGTTTGGACATTAACTGTAACACCATGTTGTGTGTGGTATCCCAACAGAGACCTTTATAAACATTAGCACTGAAGTGCTGGTGACCCGGGAGAGGTTGTCACTGGTAAATCCTTCAGGCCAGGAATTACCTTGGTCGTCTCAGAAGTGAAACTTCTTCTTACAAAGACCTGAAATTATCCTTAAACTCAAATTAAAAAGAAAAGAAAAAGGAAAGGAAAAAAGAAAAGCTCAACCTGTGTATTGGGGTAACGCTGTTAAACCCTGATGTGGAATCTGTTGAGCTGTATAGAGCCCACAGCCTTTGCTGTGTCCTAGAACTCCCTACCTTTCCCCACCTTAATGAAGGAAGAAACAAACAGAGCATCTAAAACCTGCCTTGGCTGGTCACTTAGCTGTTCATGAGCAGCTGGTTTGCAGCTGGCATTCACACAAGTCTTGGAAGATTTACTGGGAGAGGAATTCATTAAGCAGAGAATGACAAATTCTGAAGTTGCTTTTCAGATATACAAGAACCCATTCTTCCTGACTTTTGAGATTCTTAGATTTAAAGGAATTTATAACTATTTTTGCATACTTTCTTTGCTAGAAAAAAAAAAATTTTCCTATTTTCCTTCTATTTTCCAAGTTTCTAGGTTTTATGTTGGTTATTGTGCAGTAAAAGAAAAATAATGTATTTTCTAATATTTATCATGAATGATAAATACGGAAGCTTGAGTGATTTCAGATGATCATATTTATTTTTTCCACTCTGGTTATTCCTGATAACTGGAACTTTTTTTTTTCCCTGAACAATATGAATTACACCTCTCAGTTGCTTTTCGTAATTCTCTTGTGTCATCACTCCATTTTCAACAAAGCTTGAATTGTGAGTTGAGATTGAAAAGGTTTAGATCAAAACAAATATATCTGTTATGTGAATTCAAGAGGTTTTTATTTTCTACTTTGTTCAACACGTTTCAAAACTGAATATCCTTTGCTTTGTAATTTTTTTCTGGAGTTATGCCAGCCTTCAAAGACCATTGTTTTGACTATTTTTTTGGTGTTTGACTCGACTGTGCTCCCGGATAGGAATAAGCTTTATTTATTTTTGGTTTAATTGTTCACACAGAGCAGCTCCCTATTAATGGAAAAGTGTGCAGAACACCTATTTTTCCTCTCCATGGAAAAAAATAGTCTTTTTCATGTTCAAAAGGCAAATGTGAAGGCAAACCTACAAAAGAAAGCAGGTCTGCAACTGATTGCAGTGCCATGACCTCTATAACTTCTCAAATAAAAAAAGAATCCTGCTGAACTAGCCATACTTTCACACCGATTGCTCATGTGTAATAATCTACATTCCTTTGCTGTAGGTAATTACCTCTTATATGGAATTGCATTACTGCCTTAAGAAATGAAAAAAAACAACCCTCATATTTGCCTCTGGAATGCTAGGCTAATATTAAAAGTAATACAAATGGTATTAAAATGTTCAATTGCAAGCTATAAAATTTTTGTTTTATTTGCTTAAAATGTTTGGTTTTTTTTTCTTTTTTTTTTTTTTTTCTGTTGGTCTCAGTATTGGGGTAAATACTGTAACAATTACTGAAGTCAATGACTTTTATTCTACCTTCACCAACCAGGCAATTTTATTCATTTAAAGTGGTTATGCCAAGTAATAAATAATGAAATATATGATTTGTCAGCAAGTTACTTAATGCATCACTCTAAGCAGTCCCACAAATTTGTGAAGAGTCTGATTTTTACTGCATGTTCAACATTGAATTTGATGGCATATTGAGATTACATTGATTTGTTTGTGTTTTTTATGGTTTCTTAGGTCTGTCATTCTGTGTCCATCAGGCCCTAAAAGCACTGCCAAGCCTGTCTGCCACCTGTAATGCATAAGGATGAAAAGCCAAAGAGAAAGAATTCAGTCTCTTTTTTTGTTTTCCTGAGAAAGGTGTTTCAGAAGCTTGATGCAGTCCTTGGTAGCAAGAATAAGGGAGAATTCAGCACTAACCCTGATGTTTCCAAGGCTTCTCTGTGTCTCTTTTCAAGGAGAAACAGTTGTCTGTTTCCAAGTTATTTGGATGATGCATTTTGATGGGGGGCAGTCTTCTTCTAGACATGGCTCCTCTTCACTCTAATAAAAGTTTTTAGGACTCTCTTGATGAGCAAGTAGAGGAGCTAGTCATGAAGGCCAGTTTAGTTTGGAAATGAAGGAATGTCCTGTAATCCTGGCCCTTAGGTGTTTGAGGTGTATGGAGATCAACTTCAGTCTCCTTTTTGTGTTGTCAAACACTGACACAAGTGAAATCACAATTTTTCTTGAGCCATTGATTTAAATCTCCATTTAAATCTCCATTTAAGCATCATTTAAATCTCCATTCATTCCATTACAGTTTAAAATTGCCGAGTTTCTCTTTTATTTTGAAAGAAGGAGGAAGGAAAGTGATTTCCCCTCTCTCACTCTGACCACATTTCTGTTGACCTTAGATGTGTAGTCTGGGCTTTGGTAGAGACAAGCTGTGCCTAGAACCATATTTCATGATGACTCCTGATGTTGAGTTCATCATGGACACATTTAGAATTCCAGTCCCCATATTCTTAAGTCGTAAAATCCAGTGAACTGGAACATTTTGGGGAGTTTGCCTAGATAATCTAGCTTTGTCACCCTTGTAGAATTTTATGTGCCTTCAAATCTCTGTCCTTTCTGTTGATTTACAAGGATATAATTTTTCCATGAAAAATATTTTATTCCTGCCCATTTCTCCAGCACCCTGTGAGTTGCATGGGAGATGCCTCATGAGGGACAATGTCTGTCCTGCCACTTGTGAGCCAGCAAGGCACTGTCAGAAGTTATGTCCCTTGGGCTGTGTGAAATGTAAAGCCATATCCTATATACACTGTGAGGAGAAAGCCCTACAGATGGACTGCAGGAAGCCCCTACCCCCTACTAGAATTACTGAATTCCAGTGAATATATCAATATCTGTTGGTAGGAAGGGGAGGGAGAAGGAAATTTTTTCTCTAAACCTGCAGACAGTCTTGCAATATTTAAGTTAATACTACAAAAAGATATCACAGCATACATAAAACATGAAATGCCAAACAGGAAGACTTCTAATATTGCAGTAGCTTTACAAAGACAGATGGTGTAGCACAGACAAGACACAATATTTCTTAGGCATTTGGTAGCTTACAGTCCTTCCCTAAACAATAGAGTTAGTTTAAAATCTTCTAAAAACAAAGGAAATTCTGACTGCCTCCTGCCCAGGTTGGAAGGAACCAGCTGTTTCTTTTAAAAATGCCTTGCAGCTTATCCTGTGCAAGATATCTTAATGCCCTCATTTCACAAGAGTCAGACATCAGATTTGCCTCCAAACAAGTACCTTTTCTCAAGTAGTCAGGCAGTCCTCATGATCAGCATTTCAGATGCCTGAAGAAATTTAGTATCTGGATGGATCTTTTAAAGAAAATTCTTTTAAATAAAGCATATCAAACCGTATGTTCAAGGCTACTTTAAAAAAAACCCTCAAAGGAACTAGGTCTAATGCTAAAATATGAAACTTTCTACACAGGAGCTTAACATGTTTGCAGAATTATATAAAAAAAGTTATTTTCCTTGTGGAATGGGGCAGTCAGTTCAAACCTTAGCTTTTTCCTTTGTCTTGCAAATAAAATGACTGTTCCTGAAATTTGGAAATATCCAAACATCTTCCAGATGGATATTATAGCCTATATAAAATCTGTCAGCATTTATCATGATGACTATAAACAGTCAAGTGATAACTTTTTCCATTAACTCAATCTGAAAAAATGTAAACCAGTTTGTTATACTTCTATATTTTCCATCCTATAGTGTTGGTAGATGTTCCTCTGCTTGCATGTACATTTTTTAAACAAATGGTTTTAATAAGGGAAGGTTGGCCCCAAGTCTCATATCTCTGTAAACACAAGAGCACTCAGATATAGCTGGAAAGAATGTTCTAGAGAAGGATGATTAGGGATCAGTTCTGATAATACTCACTGTCATGGAACTTTCCTGGTCTATATGTGTTACATGGAAAAATTGCTCCTTAATGGCAACATCGTGGCTCTCTCTCTCCTCATCACTGCCCACTCAGGGTGTAAATGTCTAGATGAGATGCCTGTTCACTGATATCCTGCCAGAGGAAAAGACTTAAGGAAACAAGCTTTCAGCAATTCTGCGTTTCTGAAGCACAAGGGAGAGATGGGGAGGGCTGTGCTGAGGTTGCTGAGGTCTGGTTTAGCAGAGTGAGCTGTTAAGGGAGCAGCTGGGCCCCAGCTCCATAGCTTAAAGTGGTTCAGCAGAGCTGTGTGCCTTTCTGATGTGATTGCCCCTTGGGAGCTGTGCTGCTTAAGCTCCTGGCAGCTGGCTCCTTTCCACCTCTCTGTCAGTCTCAGATCTTGATCCAGTCTCTGTCCCTGTAAGGGATGCTGGTGGTTTCAAAGTGTGCTTTTGGCAGTAGGCGCAAGCGAAAGCACCAATTTTTTCTAGAAGAAAAGACTTGGGGACTAATGCTCAGCTGCTCTGAATGACAGCAGGCTTACAGCTTTGATGGCAGCCTGTGTGTGCAGGTAGACAGCTGAGCCCTCAGTTAACATCAGGCTGTGAAAAGGAGCAAACCCACTGACATGCTGGCTGGTGGAAGAGCACTAAGGCCAAGGCCATGGTTGTGTATTTCTGATGAACAGTGTCCCTGCTGACATGACCAAGCCTCCTGAACCACAGCTCTCCTGCATTTGCTGCAAGGCACAGCAGCTCTCAGGAATGGCTGTCTCATGTCCCCAAGGCACTGGGCATCTCTTGCTGGTCACCTCCTCAAAGGAGAGCCACTTTGCATTACAGAAACGTAATGAAGGAGAAACAAAATTCTGCAGGTACTCAGAACTACAACTGCAGGCACACCTCTTGTTCATTCCTGTCTGGATTGGATGTTATGATACCTCCATGAGCATTGAGCCTTTCCTAAAGACATCAATTTACCACTTCCCATCACCTGCCTCCCTCTGGGCAGAGATAAGCCCACCACCAGCACGGCCAGCCCTCAGCCCAAGGCCAATGCCTCACTAGTGCAGGGAAAAGTGCAGGGAAGAGTGGCAATTTAGGAAGACTTATTTGCACTTAAATATGCTTGTAATTATGTAGTATGTTTTCATAAACCTCTTCAAATGGTCACAGTCCTTTATTTTTCTTCCCATTGTCACTGAACAATTACCCATACATTTGTTCATAAATGGAAGTGTTATCCTTTCTATAATTAGGGAATGCTATAATTATGAAGGCCTCCAGTTCTGATCAGCCTTGGGCAACAATCTCCAAGATTAGCCCTTGCATATGCAACTGTACAAAAAAGCTCAGCACTGTGATGCTCAGAGGCATCTTTTCTAGTCTTTAATAAAGTGAACTCATTTTGATTTTGTCATTCTTGGTAAGACAAGATCTGTTATGCATAGAATGTGGGTGAGGTGATCTTGGATTTATTTAGTGAAGTTTTGCACATCATCTTTGTTCCTCCTGTTACATGATGCAAAAACTGACTGGGAGAGGGAAATAAGATCAGAGGTATGTGGGCTCTGCTCTTAACTCTGTAACAGATTTATGAACTATTTTGCACCATCAGATCACCTCTGTGGTACTGTCTGCAAACCAAGGATAAATATTTTTATTGCTTTTATGGAATGCTTTAAGCACTTTGCCTGAAAATATATAACTTTTAATATTGGATATGGATCACTGAGGAATAACGGGCCGATTAGTAGCAAGGGCTGGTATTAATTCATAGTTGCCAAGCTCAACAAGAAAAACAAAATATTAAGAGATGAATGATAATATTTTTACTTAATGAAAATGTATATACTGGTTCCTTAAGTGTGGCTGAAATACTTATACGAGTGAGTAAAATTTTGCAATTTGTCAGATTTGTTCTAAGATATTAAGAGGTTGGATATCTCCATCTTTGCCTTAAGATAGTAAGATTTTTTCCTGATGAACTTTCCTCCTATTTATCAGTGTGAAACAATTCTAGTAAATGAAAGAAATAGGCAATACTCCAAGAGGAAATAAAAACTTTCCAATAATGACTGTGAGAAATTTTTTGCTTATCAGTCACTTCAAATGAATATGGCACTGAAAAGAGTATTCTTTGAAATAAAAGCCTTAGAAATAAATGAATGAAACCAATTTTTGTAAAGAAACACTAAAATACAATCTCTTCCTATCCCTCTTGGGTGCCTGTGTGTCTCTGATACATGGGTGTATTTCACCTACAGAAGGATTAGTTTAGAGAGCTTTTAATACAGGAAGATTTTGGCTGGTGAGTTAGGCTGAAAAAATTCTGTCTCAGTACAATAACAGTATCCAAGTTGAAATCTTTATTGCAAACTAGAAATCCACTCTCTTTAATGTGTGCTCCTAAGTCTGATTTGTATCTGTCAGTCAAGTGAAAGGTAAAGGTGCAACCTATGACACCTGGGTGGAGGAGGATGTGGGCATTGTATTGGAGGACTTGCTGAGGCTAAGTAAAAATATCTGAGTGGGAGTAGCCATTCTTGTGTGTCTAATGCCCTAACTCTTAGTCTTAAACCACCATCATGTGTGCTTAGAAATTAAGTCTAACCTAAAGTATATTATGAACTAGCAAAAAATAATTCTTGCATTTTGCCATAAAATGATAACAGAATAAATTTCTTGAAGTGTTTTCATACATTTAAGTCTGTAGATAAGTCACCCACAGGACTGTAGGAGTTTCTCTGTGATGAGGATTGCATGTCAATGCATTCAGGAATGAAGGGGCTCCTTCACTGTTCTGCTCTCTGGTGTGTGACGCAGACACTGAGACACCAAAGAAAGTGTCTTTAACCAATCTTGCTGTGTTTAGTACAGTGAACATATCTTAGATGAATGAGCATTTGGATTGCACTGTCCATGAGCTGGGTTCCTGTCAAGCACTGCGGTGGGAGATGGGACAATTTTTAGACAGCCTGTGGCAAATGCATATTGATAACACATAAGTAAGATGAAGCTATGGGTGCAACACTGAGTGACCTGTTTGGCAGAAGTGTGAAGTGTTCATCTTTTAACTAACTGTTTAGACTAGTTAAACTTTCTGGATACACTTGGAAGAAGGAGTGGGCAGGAGAAGCTGATCCTGTAGTGGGCTGTTGCAGTGTGCCCACTGGGTTGCAGGGTGCTGACATCTCAGACTGCAGGCAAGTCTCCACGAGTGAAGACTCAGTTCATTTACCAGACACACGCTTTGTGTCCCAGCAGACTTGTTGGTCATGTGTAGCACTGCTCAGGTCTGTCTGCAGAGTGTAGAAGAAATAAAGTGAGCAGGTGTGGGAGCCAGGGTCTGCTCCCTCAGGCTGGAGCAGATCCATGAGCCCCTTGCTCTTGTCCAAGCCAGCAGCTGACAGAGGTCCTGCCCACGCCTGGCTAAAGGCACAGCTCCCAGCACTGCTCACAGTATCACTGGGGATGGGCTCTACTGGAGGCATAGGTCAGGGCTTGGCACCCAGAAATCAGGGACTAGGCTGGATCCTGATTCAGGAGAAAGGGAGGTGGAAGGAGATGTGGTTCTTACACCCCTCAAATATTTTGTAGTCAGCTTGGATAGTTAGGGAACCTACACAGTCTGTGGGGTACACAGGTTATAGGGTACCCTATCTAATTGTCATAGGTATTTTTGATGTTTAAAGAGAAAGAAATAGATATGTGGAATCTTCTTTCTGACACTTTTGACCAAGTTTCATTATATTCAGAAGAAATGTTATAAGAAACTTTTACTTAAAGGTTTCATTAAAAAACTCATCATTAAGGGCTTCTCTCAATTTTTGTTTCTATTCTTATTATAAGAAAAATTTTTTTCTCTCTTTCTAGCAATGACCTCATAGGCCTACTGTAAAAAGAAATAGGCATTTATCTCTATATGTGAAGATTGACTTGAAACCACTGAAAAATGACCGTATTGGAAACATTTGCTGACTTTCATTTTAACAGAACTAGTTGCTGATACTACCCTGAATAGGCACTGAAAAAAATTTCCTCCTAGACCAGACAAGAAAATTATCAGAAATTTGTGTATAGATCTATCTTCAGGATGAGCAGGAATTTCTAAGTGGGCTTGTTTTGTTTTTCATAAGATGCAAGTTTGGACAGAGGTACTTCAGTCTTGCGAGCTAGAGTAATTTACTTCTAACCTTGAAAGATTTCAGTAATGTGCATTTGCACATCAAAGGGGTAAGAAAGGAGATATTACCTTGCAGTAATTTTTGTGGGTCATGATAAAATATTGTCTCAGAAATAAAAAAAAACAGAGAATGTGCAGCATTATTCTCCAGTGGTTTCAAAACAGGTAAACTGAATTCTAAGTACATAATTTCTCTAATAATATTTGTTCATTTCAAAACTTCTGGCACTGTAGGAAAATCTTGCAGCATACCCTGAATCAACTATTTTGACTCAGAATAGTAAGGATAAAACTACTCAGGCCTAACAAAAATTTAAGTTTCTTCCACATGTAAGAAAGTTTTCTCTGCCTTCGCAGCCTACTCTGGGCTGGAGAAGAGGCTCTTGTACTTAATTGTTGCTGTGTATGAATACAGCAGCTCCTTGCATGCTCACAAGCTACTGGCACAAAGTTACTGTGCTTTGCTCTCATTGTTTCCTGTGAAATGTGGCCCCAGGAGTGTGCAGTGGCAGAGTGCAGCAGTTTCCCTGAGTGAAGGTTGTAGAAAGTGCTTTTCTTGGGGGTTAAATCTTTGGTGACTCTTGAATACACTGCATCTGAAATGATGAACCAAAATCACTGCTGGTCAGAAATTCCACCCCACAGCATTTGCTGTTTGAGAATACTGATTCCAGAGTGCTGATGTGGTCCAGGGAGATGGCTTTATTTCAGCTTTGGAAAACAAAATCTTCGTATGCATCTACTCACACCAGCAACCAACTTCTGCTCAAATGAATTATTATCCTCAGATCATTTGCAGCAGTGCCTGATTTCTTTCTAGGAAAAGGTCCAAGGAAGCATTTAAAAAAGCTTAAAATTTGCTGCAGTCATTAAGTAGTATGTGGCTTTAGAACATTTTATACACAAAAAAAATACAAGTTTTTAAAAAACCATTGGTGTTGTAATGGATTTTCATCCACTGCTGTTAAAAGGACTTTCTTAGATTCTTTTTGAGGGGAATTCAAATAGGAAGGAAAAATTATGAAAATTTTTAAAAAATATTTTTTTAATCAAATAACATGGATCAGAGGCACACACACTTTACACAAAAGTATTCCATTTTCTTTTAGCTTGAAACCTGCACATAATTCATACAATGGAACTTTTTACAGCCGATTTGTTTCTCTCAATACAGCTGCAGAAGTGGGCTTCTTACATAAAAACTGAGAAGGACATTTAAGTGGGCAACAGAATAGATGCTTTTCCAGAGGTTAAAATATTGAACTGGGGAGGATTGTCCACTACCCATGTTAAGGATGCTTACATTAGAATTGGCCAACAGTCCCACTTTTCTGCTGTTGAATTTGGCATGACTGTGAAGCGCTAGAAGTGTGTTTCTTACAAGCTGTGTTTATGATGGCCTGTATTTTTCCAAAACCTCCTCAAGTCTTCCTGGTGTTTCTCTAATGCCAACAATAAGTCATAACTGTAATATAAATTTGCACATGGCCAGTCTTATCATGTAACTATAGCCTTGCCAATATTGTTGACTGTCAAAGGAAAGCAAGCCCAAGCCCCTAACCTGCCTCCTTTGACACTGGGCCCTATTCATGTCTCTGAGACCAAATGGAAAGTGACAAGCACTTTGTGACAACACGCTGGCTGTGCGAGCAAGTGTTGCAGCACGGGTTGAAAGACACAGCCTGGTGCCACCATGCCCAGCTGCTTCTTCACCAGTTGCCATTGTGCTGCCTCTCTTTGCAGGTTGGCAAGTGTGTTTCTAAGTAGCCTCACATTTTGTCTCCAGGGTACTCTATCTTTGGTGCTGCTTGCCAGTACAATAGATGAGCCTTTTTCCCAATGCTGACTGTGATGCTTTTGTGTAGACTTAATCTTTGGTGAAACAGGTTCATCCCTGCTGCTTACAAAATTTGCAGGAGTCAGTGCCAAGAAGTGCATCTGCTGTTGGCCCTGTCACTTTGCTCTACTGCAACAACACTCATTTTGTTTCTGGGCTCTGCCATCCTGATTTACTAGGTGCAGTTTGAGGAGAATAGTTTATTTTTTTATGCTTTGTCATTTTAATGCTTTTTTAATTTACTTATCTTGCTGAATTTTCACTACACAAAAACTAACTTGCTGTCCTGATACAGAACCCTTCCTAACACAGAGCTGTATTGCCAGCCTTGGTCAAACCAGTGTGTCTTTTGCAAGAAGTGACATGGCCAGGGTTTGAGATCTGATTTTTAATATTACCATTCCTGTATTTACTCTTGGCACGTGGGGCTGCTGTGCTTTGTATGGCAAATGTGTTCCTGAAACCAGCCCCAAATATCTTTGTTTCCTTATGGATTCAAGCTATGTACAAATCCCTTTTGATCCTGTGGGATCTGGGTAGTGGGTGTTAGACTCCTGGAAGATACGATTTGCACAAACTCAGATAGGGGATGCCATTACAAATGTGCAGAAACCCCATGCCTTGAATCAAGTCCATTCCTAGTGGAACAGCTGGCAAATTTGATTTTGTGCCTATCATGAAGCAACTTCTAAAATTACCATACATGTGGGGTGAAGGCTTTCCTTTTTATACAATGTTAGTTTGCATTAGACATGGTAACCAAGTGAACTGATTACTTGTAATTAATCAATTAATTACCATACTTGGATTTAATTTCCCCAACATTTGCAGTCCATGATTTTCCTGTCAAAGGTTTATTTGCACTACCTTTCCACTGGCATGAAACATGCTAACAAAGGTCCATTTGTAGCCTCCTTTAGAAGCCCTTAAAAAATAAGAAGTCTGCATAGCTCTTTCTAATTCAAAGTTTAACCTTTTCCCAAGCATAAGCTAGCTAAGAGCTCTTGCTTATCTTTAACATGTTCAGTTCCAGCAAACAATCAAGAAAGGCTGAGGCTGATGTCAAATGCTATGGAGCAGAGGTGATAATGAGAGGAGAGGATTTTTTTGTGGTGAGCTCCTCCTAATCTAGGCTCTGAGTTTCCAGCCCTGTGTTTCAGCTATAAACGAGGATATCCATGTGTTGGCTGAGCCTCAGTCTTTGCCAAGGACAGCAATCTGAGAGCAGCAGATTACTGTCCTAAAATAACAGAACTCAAAGAGGGAAAAGGTTGCTTGTCAAGTCCAAGCACTGCAGAGTCATCTCCCCCTCCATGCTGCCTGGTGCTTTGTGCAGACTGCTTTTTAATGCCTCTGGCTCTTGCTAAGTCTCTTGAGAGACAAATCTTTGCTTTAAAAACCTCAACTAACAACCATGCTGAAGTATGACTCCTTGTTCAGCTGTTCTAATACTTCCCCTCTCTTCTGCTGTAAATGCTTGGAGGGAAAGGGCATCACGTTGAAGGTTTAAGAAGAGAAGTGGGATAAACTGGTCCTTACAGAGTAACAGCACCATTGTTGCAACCTTTATTGAAGACCTGGTATTTAAGGGAATTTTATGTTTTCTCCCTCACAATACAACTGAAGGAAATTTTTGGTTTGCTGATTCCTATGGCCACAGTATCCCTTGGCAGCAGCAGAGCATGATGCAAAACTGACAGGTCTCCTGAGAGACACTTCTGAAATAATTGCAGCAGAACTGCTCATTTGCGTGGTTTCTGACAGGACCATACTTTGGGTTTTTTTTTTTTTTGTTTGTTTGTTTGTTTTTTTTAATATGTCTGGCTGCAATAAAAGAAAGCCTGCATCAGCTCCTCTTTTAAACCTTATCTTGTGAACAACTGAATCTGAGGGCACAGCCACAAACATGATTACATAGGCTGCCACCCTGTCTTCTGGTAATCTCCTCAACACTGCCCTGGAAGTTCTGGGAGTGCTGAGTCCTCTGTAATGCTGTCCTGAGACTGAACTTAAAGCCATGTTCTCCCACTCCAGTAAATACCTCTTTGTCCCTATTGGCATGTACAGAATAGTGCCATGTTTATAGCAACTAAAGTGAGATCAGAAGAGCCTTTGGTAAAATTTTAATTCTTTTAATAGAAGTAAAGACTGAAATGCCTCTTTCTCTTGTGATAATGAATAATTACCAGGGACTGAATAGCCATATTTTATCTGTTTTTTTCCCTATCAATCAGTCATTTCTGTAAATATACAAATATGTTCCTCCATTCTTTATCTAGATTCCCTCTGTAGACAGTGAAAAATGACAGATACCAGCACGGATGCAGCATCCCAGCTGTTTTACACATCTCAATAAGGGTAGGCAGAGATGGGCTTCTCTCTGCATTGCATGGCACATTTTCATATGTTTGAGACCAGGCTCCAAATTCTAGTATCACTCTCTAGATCTCTATTTGTGATCTACCAGGTAAGCTAGCTCTGAGCAAGTGGGAGCTCTTCTGGTTTTTAAGTCATCAGTAACTAATTTTGGGTAGGAATTTATTAATAGGCTGAGCTTTTGGTGTTGAATGCTGTGTTCTGTTGCATGCAGTGGTGGAACAGGATGATTAAAGGAGCAGTGTGGGACAATGATATACTCTAATAAAAGGTGCTCCTGGTTGGGGTGTAACCTAAGGTAAAAAACCTGACCATTCTCCAACCTATTCCATTGTTTTTACCCATCCTCCTAACCTGGCAGCTCAATGTGTTTTGCCTGTGATTGTCAGTGAGATGTGATGTCTAATAAAGGCCCTTGCACTCCACAGACCTGCTTAGACACCTTGATGGACTTTCAGCATCTGAACCTCAAATGTGTCCAATGGTCTAGGAAAGCAGATGTGCTTTCTAATCCTGTGGCTCACATTTTACTGGCAATGTCCTGCTGACCTCATTAAAGAGGATCTCTCATTGAACTCAGACTAGTAATGCAACCAGGATTAAGGGTTTGGCCTTAAAAATTCGTTAGTCAGCCATTTGACAAAAAACATAATCATTAATTTCTGATTCATGCAGATTTACTTGTTACCAATGTGGCCTTTTCCTTCACTGTGGGTTTTTTCCCTTGAATTACTTCTCCGTCCACTGTAACACACACCCACAAGGAGTCAGACTTTGCCCAGAGCTGTTACAGGAGTTAGACAGTAGAGGGTGCAATGTGAGCAGTAAATTTATCTTGTAGACATTGTCTCTCCTTTGCTCACAGCCAGCTTTGTGGCTCACCGACAAAAATGAGTCCACAGTCAACACCTGAGGAATGGCACCATGAAGATAGTTCATGGCCAGCTCGTGAGGTTGATGGAATAACTAACTGGCCAGGTTTCAGCAGTGTTTTGTGAGTAATAAATTGTATATTCTTTCTATCTCTTACACAGCATAGTCCTTACCATATAACCTCTGGATGCTAATGTGGATGATCTAGATAGAATGTGGAACCTGGTCTTCCTCTCATCTTTCCAAGTCCTGAACTGTTCCAATATTCATATGTTTTTTTTAATTCTGGCTGTGGATCAAGATCATGAATCAACCTGTTCTTTGTTTTGTTAAAGAAAGATCATGAATTATTCATACCCTGGCAAAAGGCACAATGAAATAATTAGGCATTAACTATGCACTGTAAATCAACCATGAAAGGAGCAACTTCCAAACTGAGACTGTATTTCACAAAGATTTGTATCCTTATAGATCATAAATATCTGGCAGTTAGTTTGCTGGGTTTCTGAAATCCAAACAAGGCTCATCTTTTTGGCAACTTGTGATGAGCTCAAGACATGAAGAGAAGCTGAAATTATCCCTATTCTGCATCTTTTCATCTTAATATAGGTCCTTGGGTTAGAGAGGATCAGATTTAAACTGTCTGACAAAATCATACTCTGATCTGGTAAATAAAAAACAGTAACCAAATAAGTAAATTACATCTTTGTGCTTAGTTGGTGTAAACACATGACAAAGCAAGGCAAGAGTTAAACTTTAAATATATGTAAAAGGCATCGTCAATTCATCATTAGGCATCTTTCAGACCAGGCCTATAAAGGCACCCAACATACAGTAGTTTCTTTCAGCTGACAGAATTAGAGCAGTGTGACAATACTTGATTTTTTTTTTCCTTTGGTAGAGGAATGGCAAAAGATACAGTTTAATAAAGATTTACATAGGTGTTTGAGGGAATATATTTTTAAGTTGCTGGTCCTGCACGATTAAATATCTTCAACCAGCATTTTGGTTGTTTAGATGTGATCACTGTTCTCTGCCTTCTGTCATTATTAAATAAAAGATAGATTACAAAAAAAATTGTAAAAAGCCCATAATGAACCCAAAAACACATCTCATTCTAGAACTTCATGTTCACTAAATATCTTTATGTAAAGTGGAGTAGTTATGACTGTTGTAATACAGTTTCCTTGGGGTACAAACACCAGCCCATGCAAGGAAATGGGCACCAGGCTGAATCAAAGATGTTGACCCATTCTAAATGCCTTAGAATAGACAATGTGAGTATTTGTGTTTGTTTATTGCACATGTCCAGTTACCAGACTTAAAAATACACGATGACCTGTTAAACACTCTCATTAAACAGACTCAAACCCAGGACATCCACACGTATCCACAGATACTGTTAGACTGAAATCACAGACTGAAGCTTTCTTGTAACAGTGCAACTACTTTGAAAAATCCAACATTAGCCTACACAAGTGGACGTGCTTCATTCACAGCTCTGTACAGTTAGTGAACCTCTGGGGAGGAAGGATGGAAACACCTCCTTGCGGGAGAAATTTGAACCATCTCCAATGTAAACATGAAGGCACAAAAAATAAGTGCAGAAATGATGTTATTATAGCAACACAGTTGCATGCTAATGTTAGGAAACACGTATCTTACAAACTTAGGAACCTACGTGCTCTTGGAAGAGTGTTGTTAATACCACAAAAACTGCCTCAAGGTATAAATGGAATCATAGGTGTGCTTCATTTGGGAAAAAAAAGTACAATTGTGCTAAAAGGACATGAGAAGGGAAAGCTGTTCACCTTAAGCAGTATTGAAAATGAGGAACTCCCACTGATAAATTCACAATGGAGTCTGAAAACACATCCTTTTAAACAGGAAAAGGAAGCTATTATAGGCTAGCACAGCCACTGGGGGGAAAAATGCAATCAGAGGATCAAAATGAGTGTGTTATTCCTGGGTACTAGAATCCAAAGCTGGATTAAGTCTGGGAGGTATGATGGGAACAGAGATTGCTTGGAGTTATCTGTTTGCAATCAGACACAGTTTTTACAGATACCTCTACACTGCCATGTCTGCTCTCATACCATTTGTACTACTTAGCTAGAATTCAGTCTTGATTAATAGTGGCAATAAGTACCAAGCAGACTCTTTCTGTCATTTGTTCAGGATTTTCCAGAAATACTGCTGACTAGATTTTTAGCCAGAGGTGAAATCAACAGCAAAGCCTTTCCATTGTATATAAATTCCATTTCTAGTGCCATAAGCACAGACTGAAAGATCAATATTGTCTCAGCAAGTGAAGCTACATGGTGTACTGGCGACATTAGGGCATTCCTAAAATCTTTGAAATGCCTTGTTTTTGTTTCAGTCACAAGAATCACAGCATTCATTAGCACTGATTTTTCAGGGGGCCATTTAAAAACTAAACAACTTCATGGGCCTGCAGAAGATTGAATTTCAAGACACTATTTTAAGTTGTTTGCAAGGCATATAATGATCAATCCCTAAATATGTCAATCAAAATCTTGTGACCTTATGTCTGTAGCAGCTATAAGAGCCTTTACATAAGTATCTGAGGCATTTTCATTTTGAGATTAGTGTATATATTTGTGTTTTGACTTCAGGTTGGAAGGTCTGGCCAAATTTTTCTCATGGTCTTCTCTACCACCTAATAGATGTGCACCGGTTTGTGGCATGACTGCCTTTGCCCTTCCTTAGCTCTCACCTCTGAATTGTGGTGAAAAGGATTGTGCCTAGTACCTTCCAATCAGTTATTCAAGAAGAGATGATGACCGATCTCTGCTATTAGTTGTTGTTGCATGATTGATTTGGTGGTATTCCCCTTCTGGAGGAAACAGTGTTTGCAAGAGGAGCATGACTGCAGAGACCCAAGCAGACCACCAGCTGTTCTGGAGTGACATTGATCTCTTTTGGGTAAGAAAGATGTGTGGGATTCTGCTTTGCTCCACTGCTCCCCCAAACCCTCCTGCATGGTCTGGTGCCAGAGCCACTGTGAATCCTCACATACACATCTCCAAATGCAATACTGAGGAAATCTCCTTGATAAGCAGTTTCAAGCTAGACTGCTGAGCCTTGCTTTGCTCACATGCATAACAACTGATGCTGTTAAGTCCCTAATAATACGTGGTAAGAAATGGTGGTGTTTGTATCTGATGTCAATCCCCCTCTGAACTAATTGCTGGTGGATTACACATGGGCTTGCCCTCTCCAAGGCAGTCCTGGTCCTGGGCACCGCTGGCCTGTGAACCACTGGAAACAAAAGCCAGAATTTACAAAACAGGAAACCTCCCCACAAGTCTGGCCCCATCTGAGGCACACTCTGGTCCCAGGATAGGAGTGCCCAAGCTGGGGGCTCTCTAACTTCTCCTCCCCCCTGCTCTGAGGAGATGGTCCTGGCATGGATATCCCATCAGCCCACACAAGAGCAGCTGCCTGCCTGTGTCCCCCTGCTCAGGGGGGCCCCAAATGCCCATATATGCAAATGTGTATGTGTGCACTCTCCCCACAAGTGCTCACTGGAAGAAAAGACAAAGCAGATGAAATAGTGGTAACTGGTTTAATTTCTGATTGTTTGCCAACGTTATGGGCTGTGTCCAGCACATGCTTTCTTATGGCATTTTCTGGGGAGCTACTGGAGTGAGAGAGCATTGGCCATGCCTTTGGAAACTCACACACTTGTGAAAGGCTTTCATGGAAGAAGAGATGAATTTCTCATATACTGGTGGCTAGGACTCTGCCTGGGCCTGATGGGAGTTTCTTCTTTGGAAAGTTTTACATATCAAATAAACAGCTTTTATTTCTCAATTACATGGATTGCTCAGGGGAGCGCATACATCTTTACAACAAATGAGGAGAAGGAAGAAATAATATTTTGTGAATGTTAACCTGTTGGGACTTCTGTTCACACAAAACATTTATGTAATAATTTATAAATGACTGGGGGGCAGACTGAATGTAAAGTCCTCTGCCTAACTGGGAAAAGAAGTGACGATTGCTCCTTCCTCCCCACCCCTTGCATCTTGACATCTCAGCCAGCTCCATGGGCAGCTCTACTGTTTCTAATCTTATAAAATTGATTTTTACCGTCACTGTTTCTTGTAGTGGTGAGGAAAATACCTTAATTCACCATGTCCACTATCTGTTTCTGTATTTGTTATGGCACTTTCCTGAATTCTCATTTTGCATAGAGACCCTTCTCACGCTGAACGCCCTGCAAACATGGTTCAGGATACATTCCAGGACCCAGAGGGCCAACAGCTGAGAAATATTGGCTGTATTTGTACAACATTTAAGCTGTCAGATTCAGAAATACTGTAAACAATCTTGCATCTTCAGACAGAGGATTCTGTCTCACTTAGTGCAAACCCACAGCTTGGGGTCTGGCTCCCTGTAATGTTAGTGAATGCAAAAAAGGAGCCAGGACCCAGGTCCTGAGTAGAAGTGTATTGTATCACAGGAGTTTTTGTGGAAAAGGTGGGTGAGAGCTGTAGGCTGGCAGGCAGCTCTCCCTCCTGCCTCACTCAGTGCAGCTCGAGGCTGGCACAGGACCTCTGTGGAGTCATGTTGCCAGGAGCAGACACTGATCTTAGTTGTGACTTTCATTTTGTTCATCTTCGTTGTGGTTTAGGAGTGGTACTCTCTGGTTTAGTGCTCCCACAGAGACCCTCCAAACCATGTGCCACTCACTTGCTCCCCCTTCTCTCTCTCTTTTCCTTGGAGTGGGATGGAGAGGAGAATTGCAAGCAGAAAAAGTGAAGATTGTGGGTTGAGATAAGCACAACTTAGTAGAAACAGCAGTGAGATAAGAAAATGAACAGTGAGAACAAGAGTGCTAATGACAGAGGGTACAAGAAAGAGGCAAATGATTCATATGGAACTCCCTCGACTGAAGACAAAACCCAGCCACTCCTTCCACCCTGCTACACCACCCTGGACCTGAAAAAGACCCCTTTGCCCACCCCCAGAAAAGATGTGAAATGGTATAGAATAACATCCACGTGCTATCCATGTCCCTTCCTGTCTACAGCAAAATCCAACCCTGCCCAGGCTGGAACTGGGACAATCTTGCACAGAAGAAAATACGAGACAGAAAAATATGCTAGCATGTCATATGAAAATAATATAATAATAGGAAAAAGCCATGTGCAGGGTTGGGAATATTTTATATCAGTTTCAAAATTATAGCAAGAGCCTGGAAACTATTTATATGTTTTCTATGACAGAAATACAGTTCAAACAATTCAAGGAGCCTTTTTTTGGCAGAGTAACATTGATCTATTGAAATAAAAATCTTACCAATTTGTTTGTTAGCTAGAGGTAAAATGAGTGTTGCAGCTGTTCTAAACTGTTACTGGTTTCCCAGTTAGAGTCATTGCCATGCATATTCAAATTTAAGTAGCTAAACAGAATTTTCAGGAAAAATTAATGTATTGTGTGAGGTTGAGTTTAGGTAATTTGGAGGAAAATACAGATTTCGATCTGTAACTACTAGCATCTATTGCAGTCATAAAGCAGTTGAAGCATATTATCAAAATAATAAAGTACCTTATAAAAAAAGATTCCTGAATTCAACTGTGGTATGAGATGGGAACAGCAAAACAGGAGAACAACAGTAATAAATAATGAACTATTACCTGCTGACAATTTTTTAGGACAAAGCTAAAGGGAAGAATTCCTGCCATATTAAAAACTTACATTGAAATTGCTGGGAAAATGCAATTATACAGAAAAAGTGATATGAAAATCCAACCTGTGATCCTGGAGCTGCCACAGTTTCATGTAAATTCGGCCCATGATAGAAAATATTGTTTTCAGATGGGAGGGTCTCTAATCAGCTTTGTGGTTTAATGAAGTTGTGACTTCACACTGTGTTCTTCACACTGTGACATCTCCAAAGGTGGAGGTGTAGCTGTAAGAAAGGAGATGGTGATGGAGATGGATGTTGAGCTGATGACTTCATCTGAGAATGTTTCTGGCAGGTGGCAATCCTGACAGGCTAAATGGGAACTGGAAGATCAGGAAAGCGGAGCTGAGGGAGGTCTTACTGCCTAACAATGTCCTGCTGATTTTGGGGAAACCTGTGGGGTTTTCTGATGGTATAGTATACCCCAGAGATTAATCAGACACTTTATAACATTCTACACTGCTCTATCCTCCTCAGTATTACTCTATATTATTAAACACACCTTCTGAGCCATGTTGATGTTGACAGAAATTGTTGCTAATCTGGACTGCAGGAAGGAAGTTGTGGGTAGGATGTCTCTCACAAGAGAGAGCGAGAGGAGTCTGTTGCTATGTTGTGCTGGGCAGAGGGATAAAATGAAAGACCACAGATCAATTTGTCCTGTGCCATCCTGTGAAGGAGACCCTGACAGGCTCTTTGACACTGCTTAGCTATTGAACAACACAAGAAGAACTTTGTTTTCAGATCTTTCTAAAGCTTCAGCACACTGTTGTTGCTATACAATCATCGAGCTGCTGAGCCCGCAGATGCCTGCGGAACAACCCTGCAGCTTGTCCTGGAGGTCACAGGGTCAATTCCACTCTTGTTCCTATTTAGTGCCCCCCACATCACATGTGTAACTGGAGACTGTGTGTGCTCAGAGAGTGGGATCCCATCCTCAAAATTAGATGCTTTGTCGGGAATGGTTATTGTGCTGGGACAGGCTGTGGCTGGATAAATTTACTCTACAATCACTTACTGCTGTATGAATGGCCCTACTGATAAAGCTTTTGTGTTTATGTGCTTGCTAACTTCAAAGAATACTATTGCCTAGATTAATTCAGATCAGATTTCAGGAGCTGCATTAAAATCCAGGAAGAGCCAGATGGCTGGTTGTTTGAAGAAGAACTTTCATGTTTAGCTTTCAAAAATGGAAAAAACCAACAGCCCCAACACCTTAAAAACATCAACTTACAGAAATTTAGTTTGACATTTTTGTTTTAACCACTGCTTTCTTTTTGCTTCCTGCTGCCTTCTTAACTAAAAGTCAATTCATACTCCTGAAACTTGTCTCAGCCTCAAATTAAAATCCTTGAAACATTCTGGTTTTTATTTATTTCCTAGATATCATATTTCCTCAGCATCGTCCTTGGATGGTACAATTTGTGGTTCAGTGAGGACAGAGCTATCCTCTAAATGCTGGCAGAACCTGCCCCCTCCCCACCCCAGCAAATCTTGTCTGGCAGTTTTACTTAGTAAGCTGAATGACACCAGCTGGATAGGGAGTGGTACCCTGGTACCCTGCTGCTGTGCAATGGTCCCACGAGCAGGACTGACAGCCCCACCAGCTCCATCACCAGCACCCAGAGCCTCCCTCTCATCTCCCTCCTGACTTTCATCCCTTCCCTGCCACCCCTCAAGCCTTCAGAAGCTTGTCTTTAAGAGCACATGAGAAGGCATACTGCACTTAGATTTTCATTTGCAGAAAACAATTCTCAGGGTACCTGTTAATTTGAGAACCTAATAAAATAAGCCTAGGTGGTAAAGAAATCTGGAGCAGGCAGCAGTGGACAGAGGAACTGAAAGGAAACATATTAGTCACTTGACTGCTCTTTGGACGAGACAATGATGTTGTGGTAATGAGTGTCAGGAATGTACATTTTATGGAAATGACAGTGTTTGGTATTTGGGCTTCTGTGGAAGCTTAAAAATAGAATGGAATCATAATAGGATCCTATAGAAACTTTGAAAGATTACAGCAGATATATATTTACAGTATGTTGTTTAATTTAAAATAATTTTATAGATAGTTGTAGCTAGACTACAGAAAAAAAACCCCAAAAAACAAAACAATATTTTGACTCTATATCTTGTTAAAAAATATGGATATTTCCAAAGGATCAAGAAAGCAAAGGGTAGGGATGGTAAAAAGATGATCCTGTGGTGATTCCTGACTAGATGTAAGATTTTTGGTATTTTTACAGCTATCTAGCTACAGTTGTGAATTGTTCCGAATAAGTAATTAAGCAGATTCTGTTCTTTTTTGTTCAGGGAATTAACTGAAGGAAGATGCTGACTTCCTCCATCACCCCTAAAGCTCATTTTGAGATCTTTTTATCAGTTCCCATACACTTAAAATACACACTGTGCTAGAAAAATAAAGCCATTCTTCATAAGATCGTTGTAATAATAAAGTTCAGCAATGACTGTGAGATATAGAGATATGACAGAGGGTCAGAAATGTACTTTGCTGCTGCCAAATACACCTCATCTCATGTAAATTGCCAGTTTCTTTCAATAGTTGGGACTGCTATGTTTTTTCCCTGGAGAAACTTTAGTCAAGCTGCTTTATCTTTTGATGTACTTAGATCTGAGTGTATCTCCAGCTGGAAAAAAAACCCCAACAAACAAACATTCCAAAGAATGTGTTCAGACTTGTGCATTTAAAAATCAAAATCATATGCAAAGCTTTGGATAAATCATATTGGTTTTGCAATATGGTGTAATTTTGTTCACATTTGCACTTCAAAAGGCTGTAGTGGGGAAATCCTAGCTCCACTGCTGATGAAGTTTCTAATAAATCAGTCTTGAATATATCCTGCAGTGCTTAGTTACAAAAAAATGGACTCAGTGCTGCCTGGCCAGTGTGTTGATATTTGTATTGCTGTGAAATTGCAGACTCAGCAGCAGGCAGCGGGTGCCGACCACAAGTTCTGAACTGCTGCAATGGCCTTGCTCAACAAACACACTCGCTATTTTTGACTCAAAGGCAATGTACCAACCAGTCTGTACACTCTTTGGCTGACATTCCCAGAAGTTATCATGTATTTGGAAGATTGCTTAATGTATAGCTAGTAGGTATTTTTGAACAGAACTGAACATTTTGTAACACTTCTGTTGACTTTTTTAACCCGCAAGTGAATCGTGGAAAATAACATCTGCTCCTTGCTGTGGGGTTAGAAATGTGAACTTTTTTGGATGTTTATGTGGGGCACTCTGATAGGAATCTCTTTAAGCTGTACCAAGTCAAAACAGAGCTTGGCCCACGGCACGGAGTCCTGTGATTTACAGGCTGAAACATGTTTCAATTCCAGCCTCCCTAGTAACTCAGGCTTTCAGCTGGAAATACAATCTCTGTATCTCTGAAGTTGGGAGAACTTACTAATCAGAGTACTTTCCCCCTAGGTGAGGTCTCCTTGGGAAAGAAATAGAATAGGAGCAGGGAGGGACTGGACTGGTATTGTAGATAATTAGGTGCTCACAGAGCCACTATATCTCTTTCCTCCTGAGCACTATAGCTAGGAGAAGAAAATAAGATGGAATTACTTGAGATGTTTTCCTACAAAAAGGAAATCTAATAAACCAAAGGCAAAGGTCACAAATGGAAGCAAAGAAAAAGATTTATTCTCTACTTCCCATTTTTTTGGAAGCAAGACTTCAGTACACAAAGTGATAATGAATGCCCTCCCCCTCACCTCCTGCCTTTCCCTCAGCTCTTATTGCTGAGCAGCTGCCATATGGAATATTCCTTTGCCCAGCTTGGGTCACCTGTCCTGGCTGTGTTTACTCCCAAAATCTAGACCTCCCCAGCCTACTGGTGAGAGGGGAATTTTGGAGGGACAGCCTTGGTGCTGTGCCACTGAGTTATCGGCCTGTTTGTAGCATGGACATATAGCACAGCACTCTGAGGGCTGCCGTGGGGAAAGTTAAATCCATCCCAGCCAGTCCAATGTGCCACAGCTCAAGCTCAACTCTGATAAGAGTACCCTGCCTGCTGCTTTATCAGAGCTCTTCCCTTGGTATCTATGATCTTGCTGTTGCCTGAACACAGCCCATAAATACTTCTTTTCAAAGTGTACCTTGGCCTTCCTGTGGTACATTTAGGATCTTAAGTATGTATAAGCTAAACATGCTGAGTGCCAAAAATCAGTCAGCTCAGATATACAATAGGTCAGTGGGAAAGCAGATAATTTTTTATTGTGAGAAAGAGGTGTTTGCAACTCCTCTCACCTCTCAGATAATAGTTCTGTGATGCTTTTGTGCCTACTTTTGAAAATAATTGCTTACCTTAGAACAGTGACATTGTCTGGAAAAACTCAACCACATGTGCAGCTGCTTGTTATAGATACATGCGCTTGAAAACAAGAGACTGCAAAGGAAAGCAGGTTTGCAGCCTCACAGTGTTTGGTTTTTTTTCAACTCAAGCTTTGATTACCATGATATCCACCTGGTGTGGAAACATACAGTGCCTTGTTCACAGCTGAGCTTAAACCAGGACAGGTTCTACCCTTTCTGCCTGCCTGAACACCACAAAGTGAGCCGTAGGACCACAGGTTCTTGGCTGGTGAGCAGACAGATCTTGACTGAAGCAAGCATGTGCAGTAATTCACTGCAGTTGAAGGCCCAACATTCCCAATGTACAGGATTTCTCCACGTTCTCACATGTTCAGCAGGCTATAGCTGAACCTTTTCATCATGAAGCAGGGAAAGGAGGGTGGAAGGTCAGCTGAAGGCAGTGTCGTCAGAACCAGCAATTTCTCTTTGGAGAGGGCAATCCTAGCTGGGGGATTTGCCTAGTTTCTGGTCTTTGTACATGCTAAGTGTTTTAAATGGAAGAGAGAGGAGGAAGCAGTCTGGACAGTATCTGTGGACTGCTGGGCAGTATTTTTACTCAGAAGATGACTTGTAGAAGTTTCTGAATGCCTGTTGAGCATCAAGGAGATTTGAGGTATCAAAAAGAGTTAAATCTCAGTTCCAGATGCATTATTATGTTTTGTAATTAATCAGAATCTATCAAAATGAAAAGAACATGAAACTGCAACAGAGATGTACAGTGCAAGCAAACAAGACACAAAGAACAGGCATGCTTATTGCAACTGAGAACTATGTTTCTTTAATGGCTTTTCACTAAAAGTCTGCAGACTTATGAGTGATTCTACAAACTGTGGCTATTGCCCAAGTGGAATGCTCAGATGTTACAAGAAATCATATAAAGTTGAGCCACAGAGAGCCTGCCTCCCATCATTAAATAACACAGCTGACTTATGTTCACGCTAATACTTTCCTGGGGAATTTTCGCTCTGCATCACTTGAAGGTCTCCCCATCCTGTGTTGACCTTTTCCATTTTCTGCTTGTTCTGTGTTTTCAGTGGAACTGAACTTAATGTGCCTGCTCTGTTTTGGTTATGCTTAAAGGTGGGCACAACCAGTTTTGGATTCACATTTTAAATTAAACATTTTTCTGTCCTCTGTGAAAACCCCAGCCCCCTCTGACCATGGAAAATGTTTTAACTTTTTTATTCTGTGTATATGTGAGCTTCCACCCACTGCACTACTTCCTGCTTTCGACCACACCATCAGGGGGAAGACAGCAAAAGGAGAAGGCAAATGCAAAGCAGTAATTTCATAACAGGGGCCCACAGGCATGAAAAGCAGAACCTTCACTGGCTTACATCTTATGCCCTTGACCTTGAAATGTTGAATGTTTCTTTCTTATTTCAAAGGCTGAATTTCTTTATTTTTCTTCCTTTTCCACAGTAAAAACACCCCACTTCATCTAGACTCTGTGGTGAAAAGCCAAAACTGTAGTCAATATTCTAAACTTTGCACAACTCTTTGGATCATGGCAGCAACCATCATCAGACTTTAGTTCAATTAAAGAGACAGGATTCTAGTTAGAGAAATTACTTGTATTGTAGTAGGGTAAAACTGGGAACAAAACCCTTACAAACACTGGTGCAAGCCTTCATCAACAAGTCAAGGTAATGAGAAATTTCATCTACAAGAACACTGTGCAATGACTCTTGATGTCTTCTGATACACCAATATGTAAATGTTTATCAGGAACTAATCAAGTCCAAGAACAATCCAATGGTGTCCAGGAAAATTACACCTAACTCCTAATGGGACTTGGTGAGAGAACTCAGGGTTTTTTTAGCATAGAACCCTGGATTTTAGCAAATGTTCCTTGTTCATTTTTGGGAAACATGACCAGTTATACTTTTTCCTAGAGATCAACCCACCATCCAACCAAAAAAACATGAAATTCCTGTCTGCTGTCAAGTAGTCTGCAAGATGCTCAGTGTTTGCTTTTTCGTTTCTTTTCAGTATTTGACAAAAACATGTGGTGGAAATGTTTATTCCAAATATAGTAGAGTGCATCTTTGTCAATATTACTGTAACATCACAAGATACTAATTTTAGATTTGTTCCTGGGATTTCTACCCATCACCTGATCTGCACCTTTACTCTTTTTCCCTACAAATTACACGTCTGTGCTGAATATTCATAGTTCAGCTAGTAGAACAAAGAGATGAGAACTAAGTTTTTGGTGATGATGAAAACATCTCTTTTGCAGTGTTTTCAATAGCTCCTTCTAAAGTTTTTCAGCAGCTGTGCAGTATGTTTCAATAGTTCCTTGTGAAGTACAGGTGTCCTCCTCTTGGCATGTGCTGAATATAGAAGTGGTAAGGATGGTTTTCTGGTGGAAGGCTCTTGCCTGTCTGAGAATAGCTCATGTTTTGAACAACATAGAATTTAGTGTGTGAAGTCTTAAATTAGATACTGGTCTTACACTCAAAAGCCATATCTTTCACTTGCTTTACAAATAACTTACTTGAGCTTTGCTGCTCTGTAGATGTATAGAAAAAGAAGTCACTACCTTTGGGTATTGTATTGATAAGTCATGTATATAAACATTCCCACTAACTTGAATAGGATCTTATCTTTAAAAGAAACACTGTTGCCAGATTAATCATAAATAAATCTTGTGGCTTTCCTGGGAAATAGATGCTTCCACTGTTTTCTCAGAAAACCCCAGACTGATGAAACGACCTTCCTGCTGGCTTAAAAGGAACTTAAAAAAATATTTTATACTTATTTGAATTGAGGCTTTGTATGGGAATTCTCTCTAGGATATAGAACTCCCAGCTTTCAGCAGGCAGTTGAGAATTTTGAGTTTTCTTCTAATTTGCTTTCACTACTTTTTCATGGTAGCTGAGTTAGACCAAATGCATTTGGGAAAACAACAAGGCAAAGTAAGGATAAATAGGTCATATAATCGCTTGTCTGCAGTTTCAGTCATACTGATTTGTGTTATTGAGAAATTTGATATACATTTAAAAAAAAAAAAAGTGTCTGCTCTCTGTCTTCTGAGTTTAGTTCAAAGTTGTTTTCCACTTGATACAGTTCAGGAACTGGAGCAGTTCTTCCATTTGCTGATTGCCCCAGGCACTGTTAAATGTAATCCTTCTCTTTTAGGATGAGTAAACATTTAACACATCCCTACAAAGAGCAGTGACCATGGCAGGAAGGAAGAAGAGCAGCACATATGATAGCTTGATTCTTAGGGCTGTATTCCAGTAGTAAAAAATATAGGTTCACATCCTCTGTAACAGAGGAGAGAATGGAATATGTGTTTTCCCTGGGTGTCAGGAAATGTTCTACTCCTCAGCTATGTAACTCTGCCTCACACTTATATCTAATCCAAAATCCTGGGATACATTGCTTCCAGCTTCATACCTTACACTAACATTTGTTTTCTCTCTCTGGATGATATTTTAATAGTCTGTGTTTTCTCAGGTATTTACAATTGTGAGTTGTTGACAATGAAAGATTTTGATTGCCGTCTCTCTTCCTTGCCAGTTTTAAAAAATGGGATTCAACTCAGAATCAAAAATTTGCTGTCTGGGAGGAAATGTCTTCATGCATAGTAAGTGTATAGGTCCCCTCTACAGTCAATAGTAATTGCCTTAATGTAGGTAAAAAAGTCTAGAAAGTGATTGTTCACAGCCTGATGTAGATATAAGGCTCATTTGGGATGCCTGACCATAATTTTGGAGTTTTTGGAAATGGAGCAGGGAAACTCACTCAGCCTTCAGCTGCAGACCTATGTTATGGTCTCACACAGCAGAACTGAGCCCCCCTTGGCTGTGTCAGAGCAGCTCTTTAGCTTTAGTGGCTCTGCTGCCTGCAAACTTGATCAAGTTTCCTGCACTCAAGCATCTAAAACATTGGAGGTGCCCTGGGATAACCCCACGAGGCCTTAGACAGAGGTGCACCTCCTGCAGAATCTGTGCCACATCTGCACATCTGCCATACCTCGTGTGGATGCCTTGGATGTCCTAGGATATGTGTGAGTCATGGAAATGAGCACCTGCCTTGCCTATTATACTCCTAGAGGATCAGCAAATGCCAGCAGATTTAAATACTGGGGTCTAAATGCCAGACTGTGCTTTTGGAGCCCATCTCATTATACTTGAAGTAATCCATTTCAGTGGATACCAGACTCATTAATTTATCACATTACCTGCTGCCTTGTGTCATTGATATCCAGACTAAGTGGAGTTTATGACTGAATATGGCTGAATCTGCAAATACTGCCTGTGCACAAGAGAATGACAGGGATTTCAGTGCAGACTCCATTATATATGACTGGGGTGCTTTCTTCACTTCTCATGTTCCTTCCTCTTTGCTGCAGAAGAACTTTGCTGAACTTGCAGTTTTTATTTGTGCTGGACAAATCAGCCTAATTGTTTGCATCATAAACAAGAGGTTTGCCATCCTTGAACCTAACTAAATGCCAAAGACACAGTGTATCTACTCTCCTGAGAAAAAACTTAGGTACAGTACCTTAGATTTAGATTCTTCTACTTAAAATTTAAAATTTGTTTGTATGGCATTTCTCAGCAATATTTGCAAACAGAATTGTATATATGTATTTTTGTATCCAAACTTCAAAGAAGAAGACAGAGAATGTCTTAAATCGTCTTTTAAATATGCTATAAGATTTTGTGTGTTTTAAAGCACACAGATATGTGAGTTTACAGTAGCCTTTACAAGGAAATACTACTTGACTGTCTTATTTGTCCACTAGACTCTACTGACTTTTATATGTGTATATATATATATATATATATATATATATACACATATACTTGTGGTTTAGAGGGAAATCTGGATTCCCTGATCCAACTTGTCATAATGTTTCTTTGTACTGAGAATTTACATTTTAAAAACATTGTTCTGGCCAATGAAATTGCTTTTATATATGTGTGTATTAGGACTACAATACAGTATCTTCTGTTGTCAAACAAGGTAGTCCAAAGTAATTATAATATGCTAATATGGGCATGATGAAAAAAGATTTTAAATATGGTTGTTAGGTAGAACTTCTTGTTAGGAAGAACACCATGCTGCCTGTATGTATGCATTGCTTTAGAAAAAGAATAAAAAGAGGAAGTGAAGAGTTAATGAGTTTAGGCTATGTTCTAAAGTCAAATGTTACATTAATGGGAAAATTTTACGTGAGTTTGTGAACTAAACTCCTTAAAAATGGTGAGATAGCTTGTCAAATGGCTCATCAACTTATGTTAAAAGAAGCAATAAAAGCAAAGCTTCTGGTAATAAACTGCTAGAAACTTTTCTATTTTACACTGTAAGAAATTTAATGAATTAACTTTTCTCTGTTAAAAAGCATCATTTTGGCATATGTTTAGAGTGTGTTAGAGTGCTCTAAGATAAATTTTTTAAAATCCCCAAGAAAATAAGCAGAAATATTTGGTTTGTTCTACCTATTTTTAATTTCTGAAAATGGTGTAGCTCTTCTTAGAAGTAGCATTTAATTGCTGAGAGTGTTTTGTGGTTGTGGTTTTTTCCCATTTTTCTCACCTATTGAGTAATGAACTCTTGTGCAGAGGTCAGAAAGTTATCCTCCTGGAGCTGGAGGTATTTGCCTTAGGGTAGGTTTCTAGAATTTATTTGTGAGAAAGCAGACCAAGAAAACAGGGAAATTATCTGTGTTCCATGCTATGCATTGTACCAAGCTGTCCTTTGACACTCACTCTATCTTCCTCATAGCTCCTGCTTTTCAATAATCCACCACCTTTTCAGATCACAGTCACAGAATCAGAGAATCACAGAGCAGTTTGGGTTGGAAGGGGCCTTAGAGATTGTGTCATTCCAACTCCCCTGCCATGGACAGGGACACCTTCCACTTTCCTGGTTGTTCAAAACCCCATCCAGCCTGGCCTTGAACACTTCCAGAGGCACACAACTTCCCTGGGAAATCTGTTCCCAGGTGTCTCACCACCCTCACAGTAAAGAATTTCTTTTTCATATCTAATCTAAATCTGCCCTTTTTCAGTTAGAAGCCATTTCCCTTTGTCTTATCCCCTTATGCCCTTGGGAAAAGTCCCTTTCCAGCACATTTGTAGGCCCCTTTTGGGTACTGAAAGCTGGCTATAATGTCTCCTTGGTATCTCTTCTATAGGATGAATAATCCCAATTCCCTCAGTCTGTTTTCACAGGAGAGCTGCTCCACCCCTCAGTTATCTTCATGGTCCTCCTTGGTTTATAATGGTCTAATAATTAAAGATTGGCAAGCTGATTTTAGGTCAAAAGTGAATGACTAGAGTGAACATTCTTTGCTTCTTATTCTCACACCCCATAGCAGAGATCCCTGAGGTCTTGACAGAGCTGGGAATTATTGCCAGTACTGAGGAGGAGCAGAGCACCAGTGTTGGTTGTCTTCTGCTGTCATACCCATCACTGGTACTTCAGCATAGGAACACCATAAGCTTTGTCACTCTATACACAGTGCCCAGAGCAAATAAACCAGTTTTAAGACTTCTGCTGGCTTCACTCTGTGAGCTGCCCTCGCTTTGAATGATCTCTTCGTTTGTGAAGTGCAAACAGTCTGTGCTTGATGTTGTAAGTGGGTGAGATACAGGAACTGAGGCAGCAGTTCTATCAGGAAGTCCCAGAGTTTGCTCTTTCATTTAATCTGTGACTCAGAACACCAGACGTTAAGGCTGAGCAAGGCAGGAGGGCAACTTTTCAGACGTTTCCCCTTCAAGGCCACTGTCATGCTGAATGTCATTCCCATCTTGTTGATAGGGACAGAATTTTTAGCAGGGCCTGTAGGGATACAACAATAGAGTAAAGGTTTTGAACTAAAAACAGATGTAAGAGTAGACATAAGAAAGAATTTCTTATCCAGGCAAAACACTGGAATAGGTTGCTCAGAGAAGGTGTGGCTGCCTCATCCCTGGAAGTGTTCAAGGCCAAGCTGGATGGGGAATTGAGCAATCTCGTCTAGTTGAAGATGTCCTTGCTCATTGCAGGGGGGTTGCATTAGACTTCAGAGGTCCCTTCCAGCCCATACTATTCTATGGGTCTATGATTCTTGGGGCTGAGCCAGGCTGTGAGGGCTCCATGCCCAGCCATGGAGGGGCAGAACAGCTCAGGTTGGGAGGAAAGACCTGGAAATGGATTGACTGGAAAGGCATTGTGTCACAGACATATTTTATGAAAAATGCTTTTGCCAGGATCTTTTCTCCTGAGAAGCTGGGAAGCTGCAGTTTCTCCATGTTTTGCTGCTTTGGAATGTGATTTGGAGAATTTTTTACTCAGCATGTGAAATTGTTTTTACTTGATGACCAAAGACAGCCACTTGTGTTGAGGCTGTGAGAGTCACAAGCTTTTGTTCTCATTATTTTCCTTTCTTTTCCAACTTTCTGATGGATCTTTTCTCTCTATTCTTTTTAGAATAGTTTTAGTATAGCATTTTAATATAATATAATATTATAACACAATAAATCAGCCTTCTGAAACATGGAGTCAAGATTCTCATCTTTTCCTTCATCCTGGGACCCTCGAACACAACCATATAATTGTTTTTTCTCTCCTGAGACAGACCTTGGCTTCTGGACTGTCTAGCTCTGTCCCCACCACCTTCCCAGGTGCTCTAGAGTAAGAGCTCACTCACAGGCAATGACACACTCGTACGTAGCAATGTGTTACTACACAAGCTGTGTCTGCCCTGCTGCGTATCGCAAAGCTCTGAGCAGTGACCGAACTGTGCCAGAGAAAATGCTGGTGAGAAAACAAGATGAACAGCTTTAGGAGGCTGACAACAAGGAGTAGAAAGCATATGGTAGAGAGTGGGAGAGACATCAGCTGTACTGACATATGTGCAGAGTTGTTGGGGGGAATAGATCTAGAATCATAATTTGTGTATCTGGAAATAGGAATTCAAGAATGATGGTGGGGAATTGAGGAAGTTGAAGATGAAAGGTTATATGGCTATGAATCAGAGAGTATCAAAGGTATTTGCTGGAATAAAATGGCTCATTTTTTCAAGTCTTCTTGCTGCCTGCATCATCTGTGCTCTTATGAAGAGGAAGACAACACTTCTTACAGAGCACTGATGAAGAGGTCAATAGTTGATGCGTAGAGCTTGTAATGCGTTCTATTTCTGGCAGATTTCACACCTTCACCATCACTGAAGAGATGTGAGTCATGGTGACCCTTCCTTTCAGACAGAGAAAAGCAGGTTGCTGTTGCAGAAAACTGCCTTTTAATATGTACTAAAGAATTTGTATTCAGAAGAAATTTGAGAAGGTCATATCTGTGTAGGTGAGCAGAGATTATTTTTTTTTCCACTTCAGAAATCATCTCAGAGAAAAGAGAGTAAAGTTGCTGTGGAAAGGAAAAAAGCCACCCAAATCCCAAACCCTAAATTGTCCTCTATTCTTTCAGAAAACACTATGTTTAGGGCAGTCAGGATGGGAATGCAGACAGCTTACAGAAAGTACCAAGATCGGAATAACCCAGAGCAAGAAAATCATTGCCAGTTAATGCTACTGAAGGTCTCTTCCCTGGGGTACTGACAACAGAACACTACTGGCTATCCATTAAACACCTACAGTGCTGGACCATTAATGTGAAGTGCTTTCTCATGCCCCCTGGACCTTCAAATCCATAAAGCTTAGCTGTTGTTTCATTGTCTCCTGTTGTTATTTGGTTTGTCCATGAGGATTTGCAGCCAGATGGAAGAAGGGGGCTGAAAGGAATGGGGACATCAAATTCCTAACTTTGACAGATATTCCATTAAAAACAGACAGCTAACAAACTGTCATCTTCTTCTGCTATTTAATCAATAATGCATCTAATTATTCTCTTGACAGACTGATAGTTTGATTATTTTAGTTTAAATAAAGTGGTACATTGTGTTTTCATTTTTATAGTCTGATTAGCAAAATAACAAAAGATCAAACCATCTTTGTTTGCCTTTTCCCAGTTTGAAATTCAGGCTGTCTGAATTGCTCTTGAATGCACAATAGTGGGCCTGGGTACCAAGTGAGAAGCTGCAAGTTTTGTTTCTTCTGTTGGCCTGCATGTATGTCTAGAAGGAATTGCCACTGATTTTAGAGGTAAATTTATTAATGAATCTACACTATAATATAAATAGAGATGGCAAGAATAGAAACCCCAGACATTGCATTTCTTCTGGTTCTTGGTAACTGCTGAGTCTCTGTTCTTATGCTTGGAGTTTCTTAAGGCACTCAAAGAATTACTGTGTGTAAAATGTGTGTTTGTGCGGCATGTATAGCAACATTCACTAAACTTCGTATTCAGATAGCGTGAGGCACTGTGGTTGGGTTTTTTTCAGAAACAGGAAGTCAAGCTCAAGTGAGACTGATTCCAAACACTGACCAATTTTTTCCTGACTCCAGTTTTGCCTTGACCTTTCCTGACTAATGCAAAATGAGGCTAGCTATGTGGAGTGGGGATTTTTTTCGGTGTTTATACTGTAAGAGTCATGCTGACTGAAACAGAACTGTGCTTGTTCTCTTCCAGTGAGCCACATAATAGATCCTTTGAGAGAAGCAGTGGAGGTGGTGTGGAAGGTCATTGACTCAGTTTCTGTACATGCCAAGAGGATGCAGGCAAATGGTGGTGTGAATTCATGCAAGTCAAAGACACCTGATAACAAGACACAAGAGGGCAGCTTAGAAACAGGAGGAAGCAGCAAGATTCTGACACTTCCTATGGAAAGCCATAGGTATACAGACAAACACACACTCTACCTACAACAATTTTAATTTTTTTTCTTTCTCTCTCTCTCTCTCTCTCTCTCTCTTTTTAAAGATTTATTTAAAGTGTTTTTAAAATAAAATTTGATTAATTTGGAGCTAAAATAAATTTGTGGGCTATGTTTTGCAGGCCCTTTGGCTAGCTTTCTCTCCAGTTTTGAATCCCTTCTCCAAAAAGCATAGGACCATCTTAGTCCATGACTCTTATTAGAACTGTTGGAGATTCTGGGCCATCTCATCTGGGTGAATGATTATGTTGTCACACCTCTGATAGTGTCTAAGATCATGAGAACAATAAGTGCTTTCAGCCTTGTGTAGCTGAAGTTGCCAGTGTCTGTCTGTTTCATCAGTGGAGGGAAGAGACAGGACACCAAAAGCAGATGCCTACTGCAGTGATCTGCTCCCCTACATGTCACAGCCACCACTGTGACTGAGCTCTGTCTGCCCTAGGGAGCAAGGAGATGTACTTACTCATCTCCACCTACACTTTTGACACTGCTGTGGTGGTATAAATCACTCAGCCACCAAAGTGAGATTTATTTTACCCAACTGCAGTCATCTAAAAATTTGTAGATCAGCATAAGAAGGTCATCCAGGCTCCAACTCTGCTCCAATCACCCTTGATTTATAGCAGGTCCCTTAGGTATTGGGATGAATGAATCATCCTATGCCCTCAATCTCTCCATGGGAGGCAGAGGGAGCTGAGATAGCAACTTTTCACAAGATGCCTCAATCCTGAGAGCTTATTAGGTATAGTGAAGGTGGCTCTACTTCACTTTGCCTTTCTGTGGTGTCCCTCAGTTTCTGTGGGGGGACTGTTCCCTTTGCTGCCAAACTCCTTGCTTTTGGAGAGAGTTGGGGCTGTGAGAGAATCAACATGCCTTCAACAAGGCTGTGAGTCTGTAACAGATGTAAACCCAGTAGGACTATTCACATGCATTAGGTTACATGTATAGTGCAATGGGTATGTGAGTTGTTAGTGTTAATCTGCATCTGTTTCTTTTTATTGCTGCCTGGGGGCATATTTGTACAAAGAATGGCCATTTCAGCAAAGCCTATGCACTCCCTAAATGCAAAGCTGAAGTCCTGCCAAGCATCTGTGGATGGGAAGTCACTCTTGTGAATAGCATGTCCCTTCCTCTCGTTGTTATTTGTATTAAATTAGTGATATTACTCTAGTGCCTAGAGGCTGAAAATTAGGTTTAGGGCCTCATTCTGCTGGGTGCTGTACAGGCAAATCAGATCACACTGGCTCTGCCTTAGGGAGCTATATTTTGCAAACGTGCTACCCAAATGTAGTTACAAGACCTATTTGATTTGAGAGGAAGGAATGAGATGAAGGAATGTCAGGGCAGATTTTGATTGCTCTTTGTACCATGTCATGGAGCAAGCAACCGTGTTGCACTGGTTAGAGGCAATGAGAGTGAGCAAAAGGTACAGCTGGCTGCTCTTCTGTCTGTGTCCAGCAAAGGCCAAGCCTTCACTCTGTCAGGCTGGGAGCACCTGCAGGTCCAGACACAAGGGCTGCACCATCCGAGGGGTGAAAGTCACTGCAGCCCTCAGGAACAGCCCTCACTTCTGCCATGGTCTGTGTGCCCCTGCTGGAAATTGCTCTCTGAGCAAACAGGAGGGAACACACTCCTACTTGCACTGGTGTGATAAAAATTCACAATCTAGTCTGCTAAAGCTAAAGGCATAACTTTCAATGGTGCAATATATTTTAAATCATCATATTAAATATCGTGTTAATCCAGCAGCAGTACTTTGATATTGTTGCTATTGCCAGTTTGTTTTTGAAGCAAATGGCTCAGCAGGACTTGAAGACAAAAAAAAAAAAAGTTACACTTTTTAATATTGGGAACACACTATTCAGTGAAAATTCTCTCATCTTGCATTTATTGCAAACATTTCCATCTGAAATGCAGAATTTTCTTCTTTATTCCCCCCCAGTATACTCCACAGTACAATGGATGATGGCATTTATACTATGCATTGTTTACCACAAACAAGTCAATAAAGTAAATCAATATAGTATGACTTTTTAAAATGTGAGATCTGAAGCCTAGATTTGAGAAGGTACATGGTATATAATTTCCCTAACTGTCAAATATCTGTTTTTTCTCATGGTAATTTCTGATAATGTTCTGCAAGTCCAAACAGAATTATTCCTTCCCTAAGATGTCTTCACCTTTTCCCCCTTTTTTGTTTGTTGGCATTTTGTTTTGTTTTGCCTTGCATACTCACAGGACTAAGACTGTTAACAATTTGACATTGATGCTGACCTAGTAAAGTAATCACTCCAAGCTGTGCCTGGAAAGAAAACACTTCTATATTGAAAAGATAATGTGGATTTTGCAAATAAATGTAGACAAGAGAGGACAGATAACATTTTAGGCGTACCAGCTTGGCAGCACAGCTTTGATGTGCCAAACATTTCTAGCTGCGATGATTTCCATCCCAGCTCTGCAAGGAGTGCAGCAAGGAGGCTGAACAGCATGGACTGAGTGCCAGGCTGACACAAATATTAGTTGTTGCCTTTTGCCCACTCTGTGAACCTGCAGTGATCCCTGTGAAATGGAAACCAAAGATTTCATCCCTCCTGGTGTAAATAGTGAGTTTGAACTTTCTCTGAACTCAGTGTGTTGAAGTCTGGAATAGTTCAAGAGGAAAGAATGAGAGACTTGATAAAGACTAAAACTGTATAGCTTCATGTTCTGGGTAATGCACACGGCCAGGTCTGAATGCTATTGCATCATGAATGGGAAAATTTACATAAAGGAATTTGTTTTTTTCCTGAAGCTCCTCTGGTTAAAGCTGTTGCTACCTTGCTAGTGCTACAAGCCAGACAGCAGGACATACTGAGGTATCAAACATAACACTGTCAATAAATAAGGGTAGCAAGAACCCTGATTCCTTAAGTTCTGGTATTTTTATTTCCTATCAGGTTCTGGCAAAAGCTGTGGAAAGAAGGAGTTCATGCATGCCTGTGCTTGCTCCCACTGGTGACAAATGGCTATTATGATAATCTTATCTCTGGAGACTGACCTTAACCTGCCAAATTCACTCCATTTAACATACCTGCTGTGTTAAACATGTGGTTTGAGCATTATCCCAGGACATGCCAGTTGCCTGGGACAGTCTCCTGATGTCAGTGGCAGGGGGGCACCATGTCCCAAATGTGTGTGGGAAGAAAGCTGTAATGTTTATCCAGAACACACCCCTTGGCAGCACCACTCAGAAACTGTTACTGAGTCCTCTCTGAGGCAGAGAAAAACCTGGGTACTTTGAACTCATAAGGGAATTACCCATTCAAAGATCCCTTTCTCAAATTAAACTTTACCTTTTCTCTTTCATTGTCCCAGACTTTTTAGAATACATTCTTTGGTGGCAAATAGGGGTGCAGAGCTGGAACCTGATAGTGACTCCCATGCCCTTTCTGCTAGGGAGCTTTTAAATACACTACTGTAATGCTTCTCAGGAAAAAAAACCCACAAACTAAAAAAAAACCACAAAAAAAAAAAAAAAAAAAAAAACAAAAAAAAACCAAACAAAACCACCCCCCCCCCCAAAAAAAAAAAAAAAAAAAAAAAAAACAAAACAGAAAAAACTGAAAGTATATGTTTCCACAAGGCAAATCAGGGCAGGATAAAAATTTCCTAAATGTGCTTTTTTTTTTGCCATGTGCATAAATATTTCTAATTTAAACCTGCATCTAAGACCTGTTTGCATGGCCAAAAAATTAGCTACAAATGCAGTATAGCAAAATTATTTCTGTGAAGGATTATGTGTCTTCCATTCTCATTTTCACTTAACTTGCACTGGATGCTCCTCACTCCTGCGAAGGAAATTGACTGTCTCTCTAAATTAGGAGTGTTCTGTTCATTGTAGGGGGTGTATGGTTTCTGCTTGTCCAACCACTATCTCTAAATTAATAGACAATAACCAGTCTGAAATAAGTATTTATTATGATGTAAATTATAATACAGTGACACAAATCCTGGTGTTTAAAATCAATGATATAACTTTATTTCATTAAAGACTTTGCAGAGCAATCCTTTTTACATCAGAATTCATGTTTGCCATTGCTTTTTTTTTTTTTTTTTCGTGCTCTTCTGTGGAAGTGTCATTCAGACATGAAAATTTTGGTAGAGACATTTGCAACTGTGAACACTTTGGCTAATGTTCTGGATGCTAGCAGAATTAAAGACACTAAAGGAGACTAAGGACTAAATTAAAGACCAAAAGACTAAATTAAAGACACTAAAGGAAACCAAATCTCCTTTTTTTTTCCCGGTTCTGTGGCAGATTGAAATCCTGGCATGAGCTTTGGAGGTTTATGACCCCTCTGGGCTGTAGTGGCTTTATTTACTCTTAGCTATGTAAAAGCTAGCTGGGCTCAGCTAGCAGCCTGTACCTTGGGCAGTGGAGTGAGCAGTTCATCCCAGCTCTCTCAGAAGCCTGGGCTGGGAGGGGGTTAGGCACCTTCATTTGTGGTAACAAAAGTGTTACAGGAATCATCCTGGTTTCGGAGGAGTGGGGATATGAAGGCCATGGCAAAGGCCTGCGCTACCCATCAGCCTGGAAGGTGCAATGAAGAAAGGGTCTGAGTTTAATCTGACTGCAACAGGACAGCAAGGGGATCTCCACTTTTCCTGTTAATACCATTTCATGGCATTCTGTGCTGCCAAACAAAAAGAATTGAAGGCTAGGATTTGCACATGAGAAATGTAACTGTACAAATGCAACAAAGATAAGAAATAAGCTCTTGATCAGAACTAAAGAGAAGGTTAAAAGGTTGTGGTCATAGTGCAACAGGCGTGTTTGGTGTATGCTTTTGTTATGCTTCTTGGAGGCTTTATCAAATGCTGATCCATCATATTGTTAGAGCTGATCTCAGATGCAATGTAGGTCACATGAACATTGCACATTCAGCAAAACTTCATTGGGCTGATCCACCTCCCAGTAATAAAACATTCTTTATTGACTTCTGTAGAAGGCCAGTCTTTGTAAGAAAGAGGTGTAAACAGAGAGGCTTCTCCAATTACTCCTGCATGGGCAGGAGTATTGTATGGGCATTCAGAAACCAATGAACACAGGGAAGTTAACAGGGCTTTCACAATTCACTGTGGTTTTGAGTGGCTGGGATTCTTGCTCTAGCTTTCCCCAATGCACGGTAACCACTGCCATGGGAAACTGCTTTGCAGTCCTGAATTTCATCCCCTGGTAAAGAGTAGTTTGAAACACCACCAGGAATGGTAACACTGGCAGTGGCAGAGTTTTAGTGCACTGAAGAGGGCTGCCTCTACATTTGATTGACTGAAAACGTGGTAGCATCATTCTAGTGTAATCTTCCTCCCAGAAACATGTCAAACTGAGTGGTTTTGACAAATGACTGGTTCACATGGCATCTCACCCCACCATCCTCTGCCACTTTCTGTGACAAATAACACCACTCAGAAATGGTGGGGAGAGGAAGGGGATTGGCGGGGTGGGGGTGGAGGGTGTGTGTGAGTGTGAGGAGAACTGTCTCTGATTCAGTCTCCATTTTTAAATGGCATTTCTGAGAGCTTTGGGGCTGGGTATTTTTTACTTCTTTGACTGATTATTTGTTTCCCTCCACTGGAACACACACAAAAAAAGGAGGAAAATAAAAAAGAAAAACAAAACAAAGGCATTGTAAGGATCTCTGGGAGGAAGGGTGAATAGAAAGGCAGCACTTACTGGACTCCATAGCATTTGCTTCTGCCTGCCCCAGCTGGAGAATCCAACAGCTGTCTTCATAACTACTGTCACTCAGGATTTGAATAGTTTTACATAATCTGGACTGGAGTGGGGAATCCAAGCGTTTTGCTGGTCAAGTGGCAGGTGGGGACTTTAAGCTTTTGTAACAGGACCACAATTGCTGCTCCCACAGGGATTTTCTTCTACTGTCTATTGATTTATTATAAGCTCTAAAGTAAAGACTCAAGGATTAAAGTGGGGGTGGGAGGTGATATTCTGAAGGTCAAAGGGGTGAAGATGCAGAAGAAATCCAGACCTATCCTGCTGCTGTGTGCTGGCCCATTGCCCTGTTTGTGACCCCTGTGTGGAGGAGAAGAGTTTAAACTGCTGGGTTTAAACCAGCTGACCTGAGGTGAGGAGAAGCTGTTATTTTAATTACATGACTTTGGTTTTAATTCTATTTTTTCTTTATTTTTTAATATAGAAACACTAGCCTAACCTCATGTTTTCTCATCTCTAGCCACAGCCTCTGCCTTTGTCATAACTGCATCACCTGAGAATTGATTTTTCCAAGACAGCCCAGATACTCCACTGGCCTGAACTTCTGAGGTCTCACAGACCTACACTCATCTACCCTGGCACAAACCTAATGCCAATGTCTGAAACAAATCACAGTTTAGAAGATCTAGATCTAAGAAACATCAAAGGAAGCATGGAGTACACTGCTTTATAATGACATAGGGTCAGTCAGTGTAGTGCAGGTTTTTCTGAATAATACCTCAGTGGAAGATAGGAAAATTACTCCAGCCTTAAGCAAACGGAATAAAGCAAATAGAGCTAGGATTAAAGTGAAAAATACACATTCTCTTGCTTACGTTTAGCAGACTATCCCTGCTGTTTGCATTTGTTATGACATCAAACTTCAGGTGGCGGCGTGTTTACACGTTGAAGCTAATGGATCTTGATTGCAGCAGACGTGCCCGTCAGCCTTCCTCTTCCTCGCTGGCATGGCTGGTTCCAGCCAGAATGTGCCTGGGCTTTGCTGCTCCACCAGTGCCCTGCACTCCAAGGCTGGGGTGATGAACTGCTTTTACACAAAGCAAACTTTCATTCACTGGGAACAGGTGCAAAGTGTCCTTTTGTGTGAACAGCTGTAGTGCAGTAACCCATTCCTTGCCTGAACACACTTCATTTAAGGCTCATGGTGCAGGCAAAATGGAGCTGGAAAATGCCAAGCAATGTTTTCTACCTCTGCCCATTTGCTGTGGAAACACTTTGCCTTTGACTCAAACACTAAACAACATTTTTGTCCTTTTTTGTCTTTAGCGTACACAGAGCTACTTCACAATAAAAAAGTTTTTGATCTCTTGCTACAGAAATATTATCTTTATCTTACAAAGTTGCTGCAGAAACACTCTGTCCTCTGCTGCCAGGACCCAGTCAATATTTCTGAATGAGTGGTCATCCTGTAGGTAATCTTGTAACTCCTTCAGCCATGTCCTCCCTTAGACTCTGGGGTTCAGCAGAGAGCATCAGCCATTCTTTTCCTGTCCTAATAGTAAGACATAAAATCCTCACTTTGTCGAGTATGAAACTATGTACTTAAGACTAAGTATAGTAATAGTTCCAGTATATCCAAATGAAATAGTAGGAGGCAACAAAGCTCACATGCATCCCAGTAGGAAGCATAATCTAGTAATAGTTAAAACTCAAGGCAGACCCCTATGTTTGTTTGATAATTTTTTTCTTGTGTTTGATTCTGTGCAAGAGCATTTCATTATATCAGATTGTTCACATGTAAGAAAATTGAAAACAATATATTTCCACAAATAGGAAATGAGGAAAAATAGTGCCAAAGCCCATCAAAAACAACTGCAATCTGAACTATTCTACTGGGAGAAGTTGAGGAATTTAGTAGCAGATCAGTCATTAAATTATTGCTTTTGAAAGAGCCATAGTATTTTGTGGTTAACCATGTCTAACCATTTTGATTGATAGTTATAAAATGCATGTGTGTATTCAGCAGGACTTTCACAGAATCTTTAAAATCTAAGGGATTCTTTCTGTTAGCT